>NC_135956.1:9434090-9791590 GCF_053455715.1 Rhinoraja longicauda
CTCTCTCTCTCTCTCTCTCTCTCTCTCTCTCTCTCCTTCCTTTGAGCCTGCCAGAGGGAGATTAAGAAAGGAAAATCGACACTGAGCAAACACATTGCAAGTTTTGCTAAACTGTGTCAAGCCCAGAGAAAGACAGAAACCTTATCTTCTGAACGGCGGCCACGGTGGCGCAGCGGTAAAGTTGCTGCCTTACAGCGCTTGCAGCGCCGGAGACCCGGGTTCGATCCTGACTACGAGTGCTGTCTGTACAGAGTTTGTACGTTCTCCCCGTGACCTGCGTGGCTTTTCTCCGAGATCTTTGGTTTCCTCCCACACTCCAAAGACGTACAGGTTTGTAGGTTAATTTGTTTGGTATACATGTAAATTGTCCCTGGTGTGTGTAGGATCGTGTTAGTGTGTGGGGATCGCTAGTCGGTGGGCCGAAGGGCCTGTGTGTGGGGATTGACTCGGTGGGCCGAAGGGCCTGTTTCCGCACTGTATCTCTAAACCAAAACTGTCCAAATACTCGGCATGAAAGCCATTTTCATGCCAACCATCGACCACCCCTACACTGGTTCCCATATCCTACCTTTGTGTCCATCGCTCTAGGGACAATTTACAGCGGGGAATTCATCTAAAAACCCGCATGTCTTTGGAATGTTGGAGGAAACCGGAGCATCCGGAAGAAACCCATGCGGTCACAGGGAAAAGGTAGAAACACTGTACAGACAGCACCCATAGTCAGGATTGAACCTGGGTCTCTAGGACTGTAAGGCAGAAGCCCTTCCTCTTGTACTTTATCGTCAATCTATATTACTTTATTTTTAGTATAGTTTAGTTTAGATATACAGTGTGGAAACAGGCCCTTTGTCCCTTGTGTGTGTAGGATAGTGTTAATGTGCGGGGATCGCTGGGCGGCGCGGACTCGGTGGGCCGAAGGGCCTGTTTCCGCGCTGTATGTCTAAAAAAATCTAGACTCATACTGCACAGATACAGGGCCCATTTTCGTCCTTGCCGACCAAGAAGCCCCATCCAAGCTTGTTCTATTTGCCCGTGTTTGGCCCATATCCCTCTAAGGGTGGGCCATTTATGACTGAGATGAGGAAAAAGAGAGAGTTGTGAATTTGTGGAATTCTCTGCCACAGAAGGCAGTGGAGGCCAATTCACTGGATGGAAAAAGAGAGTTAGATAGAGCTCTAGGGGCTAGCGGAATTAAGGGGTATGGGGAGAAGGCAGGCAAGGGTTACTGATTGTGGATGATCAGCCATGATCACAATGAATGGCGGTGCTGGATCGAAGGGCCGAATGGCCTTCTCCTGCACCAATTTTCTATATCTATAACTATATTCTATATCTAAAGTGCATTCAGAAAGTGCATTCAGACCCCTTCACTTTTTCCACATTTTGGTACGTTACAGCCTTATTTTTAAATGGGTTAAATTCATTTTTTTTATCATCAATCTACACTCAATACCCCAGAATGAAGAAGCGAAAACAGGTGTTCAGAAATTTTCTAAACACCTGTTTTCGCTTTTTTATTATGGGGTATTGTGTGTTGATTGATGATTAAAAAAAATGAATTTAATCCATTTTTAAAAAAGGCTGTAACGTAACAAAATGTGGAAGAAGTGAAGGGGTCTGAATGCACTTTATATCTTCACAAAATGCTGGAGTAACTCAGCAGGTCAGGCAGCATCTAAGGAGAGAAGGAATGGGTGACGTTTCGGGTCGAGACCCTTCCATTCTATGTTGTTCTAGTCCCTGCCTCAACAACCTCCTCTGGCAGCTCGCTGCATATACCCACCACCCTCTGTGTGTAAAGGTTGCCCCTCATATTCCTATTAAATCTTTCCTCTCTCACCTTAAACCTCTGCTTCTTGATTCCCAGACTGGTTCAAAGACTGTGCATTCACCCTATCTATTCCCCTCGTGATTTTGTACACCTCTATAAGATCACACATAAGAGTCGCAACCTGGCCACTCCCTCCTCTCCCCTCTCCCATCGGGCAAAAGGTACAGAAGTGTGAAAACGCACACCTCCAGATTCAGGGACAGTGTCTTCCCAGCTGTTATCATGCAACTGAACCATCCTATCACAACCAGAGAGCAAGATTATGGGGGACCCCTACCACCCCAGCAACGGACTGTTCCAGATGCTACGGTCAGGCAAATGCCTCCGCTGTCACGCTGTGAAAACGGAGATGATGAGACGGAGTTTCTTCCCACAGGCCATCAGGATTGTTAACTCTCATATCACCAGGGACTAATTTAATTTACTGTATTAATTTATTTTTTGTGTTAAAATTTTTTTTTCTATTCTGTTTTGGAGTTTTAACACAATCCGCAGGCATTGCCACTTTCATTTCACTGCACATCTTGTATATGTATGTGACAAACGAAGTTGACTTGACTTGACTTGACTTGAGCAGTCCTGAACTAATTTGATGACCCTCGGACGATCTTTAATCGCACTTTGCTGGCTCTACCTCGCACTAAACGTTATTCCCTTATCATGTATACACTGTAAATGGCTCGATTGTAATCATGTATTGTCTTTCCGCTGACTGTTAGCGCGCAACAAAAGCTTTTCACTGTACCTCGGTACACGTGACAATACACTAAACTGAACTGAACTCATAAGGTCAAGGAATAGGAGTAGAATTATGCCATTCGGCCCATCAAGTCTACTCCGCCAAAAGAAATTCCTCCTCATCTCCTTCCTAAAAGAACGTCCTTTAATTCTGAGACTGTGACCTCTAGTCCAAGGCTCTCTCACTGGTGGACACATCCTCTCCACATCCACTCTATCCAGGCCTTTCACTATCCTGTAAGTTTCAATGAGGTCCCCCCTCATTCTTCTAACCTCCAGCGAGTACAGGCCCAGTGCCGACAAACGCTCATCATAGGTTAATCCACTCATTCCTGGGATCATTCTTGTAAACCTCCTCTGGACCCTCTCCAGAGCCAGCACATCCTTCCTCAGATATGGGGTCCAAAATTGCTCACAATACTCCAAATGCGGCCTGACCAGCGCCTGATAGAGCCTCAACGTTACATCCATGAACTCATCCTCCTGCGCTCCAAGGAATAGAGTCCTAGCCTGCCCAACATCTCCCTATAGCTCAGGCCCTTGAGTCCTGCCAGCATCCTCGTAAATCTTCTCTGCGGAACTGGGTGGCACGGCGGTGCAGCGGTAGAGTTGCTGCCTTACAGCGAATGCAGCGCCAGAGACCCGGGTTCGAACCTGACTACGGGTTCTGTCTGTACGGAGTTTGTACGTTCTCCCCATGACCTGCGTGGGTTTTCTCCGAGATCTTCGGTTTCCTCCCACACTCCAAAGACGTACAGGTTTGTGGGTTAACTGCCTTGGTAAATGTAAAAATTATCCCTAGTGGGTGTAGGATAGTGTTAATGTGCGGGGATCGCTGGGCGGCGCGGACCCCGTGAGCCGAAAGGGCCTGTTTCCGCGCTGTATCTCTAAACTAAACTAAACTAGTGGGTGCAGGGTAGTGTTAATGTGTGGGGACCGCTGGTCGACGCGGACCCGGTAGGCCGAAGGGCCTGTTTCCGCGCTGTATCTCTCAACTAAACTGAACCTAACTGAAGGGGTTAACGTGTCCCAGTTGCCAGTATTTTTGGCCGGCTTTCATCGATGCAGGTAAACCTCGAGCTGAGTTTTTCTGGCTTCTTCCACCAGTTTCACCCTCGCAGTTTTTTTCCCCCCCCCGACTGTAAAATGATACAAAAACTTTCAAAACTCCTTTATTTGAAGCCATTTCTCATTTACACTGGAATCACTCAATACCTATCAGCTCTGACGGCTAATCACAAACAATCGTGTTACATGATATTCCCATTGTGATGAATGACACGCTGCCTTCCCACTTAAAGAGGCAACGAGGGCTGGTCAGGGTTGGCCGTTGCAAGACACGGAGCGCTGACACATTCCTTTATTAAGAAGAGCTTCCACTGATTTTAAATGTCATTTGGCCTGGCATCGTGGCTGAATCAGCACCTCTCTGCCACCTCAGCCAAAGGGCTGGCTATTGAATGAGAACTATCGTATACAAGATCATGGGAGGAAGAGATCGGCTATATGCAGTCTCTTGCCCAGGGTAGGGGAATGGAAGCCAGAGGACATGGGTTTAAGGTGAGGGCGGAAAGATTTCGATTTTGATTTAGAGATACAGCGCGGAAACAGGCCCTTTCAGCCCACCGGGTCTGCGCCGCCCAGCGATCCCCGCACACTAACACTATCCGACACCCACTAGGGACAATTTTTACATTTATACCAAGCCAATTAACCTACAAACATGTACATCTTTTAATATGTACCTGAGGGGTAACTTTTATTACACAAAGGGTGGCTTGGAACGAGCTGCCAGAGGAGGTAGTTGAGGCAGGTACTGTCTTAACGTTTAAGAAACATTTGGACAGGTACATGGACAGGATAGGTTTAGAGGAATATTTGCCAAGCATGGGACTAGTGTAGATCGGGCATACTTGTCGGTGTGGGCAAGTTGGACTGAAGGGCTTGTTTCCATGCTGTATGACTCTATGACTCTAAGACTCCATGCACAGCCATTAGAATAAGCACCATAGAGTTATATAGCACGGAAACAGGCCCTTCGTCCTAATTCATCCATGCTGACCAACTTGCCCACCTGAGCTTATCCCACTTGGCCCACTCTCTCTAAAGCAGTCCGATGAATGGTTCTGATACAAAACATCATCTATCCATGTTCTCCAAAGATGCTGCCTGACCTGCTGAGCTTCCCCGACACTTTGTGTCTGTCCTCTAAACCTTTTCTAGCAAAGTCCCTGTTCGAATGTCTTTTGAAGATATTCACAAAATGCTGGAGTAACTCAGCGGGAGAGGCAGCATCTCTGGAGAGGAGGAACACTTCTTCGAGACCCTTCGTCAGACTGGAGAGAAGGAATGGGTGATGTTTTGGGTCGAGACCCTTCTTCAAATTGGGTAGAAGGAATGGGTAACGTTTCAGGTCGAGACCCTTCTTCTGAGAATTGTATTCAGCTCTTTCTATCTTGTCTGAAGTCTGAAGAAGGGTCTCAACCCGAAACGTCTCCCATTCCTTCTCTCCAGTCTGAAGAAGGGCCTCGACCTGAAACGTCACCCATTCCTTCTATCCAGAGATGCTGCCTGACCTGCTGAGTTACTCCAGCATTTTGTGTCTATCTTCAATGTAAACCAGCATCTGCAGTTCCTTCCTACACAAATGACTTTTGTTTTGGATTTAGATTTGCACATTGGCCACACTTGGTGATAACATATAGTTACATTTCTTGCTTTAAATAGTCCAAATGTGTACAATGGGGCATTGGGAGGCAAATAATCATATACCTGCTCTGGTATATTAAAGGTTTTTCTCTGTAAATCATTACGTGTAACTATAATAAATCAATACCAATAGCAGTATAACGAACCCTGAATGTTGTGGTCATCTTTCCTCTCTCAAGCAAACAAAATGGTTAAATGGACCAATTGCTGTGTTAGGACTTTGCAAGCGATATATTCTTTAACTTTATTATATTAATCATAGGGTAAAAATTGGTTCTTGCACCATCTATCTTACAAGGGTAAAGTGATCACCCACAGGGCACGGTGGCACAACTGGTAGAGCAGCTGCCTCACAGCGCTGGAGTCCTGGGTTCAATCCTGATCGTGTGGAGTTTGCGTGTTCTCCCAGTAAAGGCGTGGCTTTCCTGCAGGTCCTCCGGTTTCAACCCAGGAGTGTCCTGGGAATGTGTGTAGAACATACAACAGGACAGAAGACAGGCACAAAACGCTGGAGTAACTCAGCGGGACAGGCAGTATCTCTGGAGAGAAGGAGTGGGAAGACCCTTCTTCGGACAAGGGTCTCGACCCGAAACGTCACCCATTTCTTCTCTCCAGAGATGCTGCCTGTCCCTCTGAGTTACTCCAGCTTTTTGTGTCTGTCTTCGGTGTAAACCAGCATCTGCAGTTCCTACTTACATGGAACAGTACAGCACAGGTCAGCCTACAATGTCCATGCCAAACGTGTTACCAAGTTACATCTAATGTCCTCTGCCAGCAGGTGATCCATATCGCTCCATTCAATGCATATCATCATAATAATAATAAATGTTATTTGTCATGTGTAGGTTGGCAGAGGGTCAAAGGTACAATGAAATGTATTTGACAAAACAACGGGTCACCTCAGCAGTAATATTCCAAGGATAAATAAGATTTTAAAAATTACATTAGTAAGGTAAAAAGACAATATTAAAAATAGGTAAAAAGACAATATTAAAAATAATCAACATATATGATGTGAAATGTGTTTATAAGTTCAGAAGCCTGATGGCCTGATGGTAGAAACTGTTGTTAAGTCTGGTGGTACGTGCAGCCATACTCCTGTATCGTCTGCCTGACGGTAACAAGGAGAACAGCCTGCGTGCTGGGTGGTTGTGGTCCTTGATGATGCTGCGTGCCTTCCGCAGGCACCGCTGGTAGAAAATGTCCTGAATGGCCGGGAGACAGTTGCCAGTGATGTGCTGTGCCGTCTTCACCACTCTCTGTAGTGATTTGTGGCTGTGGGCAGAACAGTTCCCGTACCAGACTGTAATGCAGCCCGTCAGCAGGCTCTCGATGGTGCATCTGCAGATGTTTGTGAGGATGCTGGCGTTCATGCCAAACTTCCTCAGTCTTCTCAGGAAAAAGAGCCGCTGGTGGGCCTTCTTTGTTATTGTGTCCGTGTGCAGTGTCCAGGAAAGGTCCTCAGTGATGTGCACACCGAGGAACTTAAAGCTGCTGACCCTTTCAACCTCAGCATCACCGATGCGGATCCTTGTGATTACCTAAAAGCATCTTAAACGCCACCATCGTATCAGCCTCCACCACCACCCCTGGCAGCGCAGTCCAGCACCCACCACTCTCTGTTGAAAAAACGTGCCCCCCACACCGCCTTCAAACTTTGCCCCTCTCACCTTAAAGCTATGCCCTCTAGTCCTTGACATCTCCACTGTGGAGAAAAGGTTCTGACTGTCGAGATGGTGGTCACCCAGGTGGGCGGCAGCAAGAAGAAAGTCTGCTCCCACTCTGCCGCTCTGATGAAGGGTCTCGACCCGAAACGTCGCCCATTCCTTCTCTCCAGAGATGCTGCCTGTCCCGCTGAGTTACTCCAGCACTTTGTGTCTATGTAAACCAGCATCTGCAGTTCCTTCTTACAATACAATACAATACAATATATCTTTATTGTCATTGTACAGGGGTACAACGAGATTGGGAATGGGCCTTCCATACGATGCAATAAATGAATTAGCTAGTCAGTATTAATTTAAACAACCCAATGAAACAAATTTTATTCATATTTTTATATTTCATATTTCAGATACAGCGCGGAAACAGGCCTTTTCGGCCCACCAAGTCCGCACCGCCCAGCGATCCCCGCACATTAACACTATCCTACACACACTAGGGACAATTTTTACATTTACCCAGTCAATTAACCTACATACCTGTACGTCTTTGGAGTGTGGGAAGAAACCGAAGATCTCGGAGAAAACCCACACAGGTCACGGGGAGAACGTACAAACTCCTTACAGTACAGCACCCGTAGTCAAGATCGTACCTGAGTCTCCGGCGCTGTATTCGCTGTAAGGCAGCAAATCTACCGCTGCGCCACCGTGCGTAACAGTTTTAAAACAGAATAAAGTGCAAGTAGATCTGTGCCGGTTCACTGTGCGATGTGACCATCCGGCTCAGCAGGACCGGTTCATAGCAGCTATGGCCCTGGGGATGAAGCTGTTCCTGAGTCTGGAGGTGCGTGCATAGAAGGCCTTGTATCGTCTGCCCGATGGGAGCACATATGAGGAGCTGTTCCACCAGCTTGCATGTGGCCCACTAGATCTCCCGGTTGCAAACCATTTCACCTTTGCTCACCGTTCCCATACCCCACTGCCAGAGTGAAGCTACACACCTCTTTGAGATGTTGATTAACATCACTGAAGTTAATGCCCGGCGATGAGAAGCTACGCACAGTCCACCGTCATTCTCTGGAGACCCTGTGCACAACTCCACAGTTACTACAATCTGGAAATGGCAAATGTACAGGTACTACAAGTAATTAGTACAGCGAAGGGAATGTTCTTGATCATTTCTAGTGGAAACCGAATGGAAATCGTAGGGCGGTTATGCTTTGATTATTTAGGGCATCGTATGCTCAAATTGGGAGTGCTGTGTACAGTATTGGTGTCTGTATTCAAGGAAAGATAGTAAATGTGTTATCTGATAAACTACACCAACCGTTATAGAAACACAGAAACATAGAAAATAGGTGCAGGAGGAGACCATTTGGCCCTTCGAGCCAGCACCGCCATTCATTGTGATCATGGCTGATCATCCACAATCAGTAACCCGTGCCTGCCTTCTCCCCATATCCCTTGATTCCACTAGCCCCAAGAGCTCTATCTAACTCTCTTTTAAATTCATCCAGTGAATCGGCCTCCACTGCCCTCTGTGACAGAGAATTCCACAAATTCACAACTCTCTGGGTGAAAAAGTTTGTTTCTCACCTCAGTTTTAAATGGCCTTCCCTTTATTCTCAGTTATCTGGCATAAACTGGCATTTAAACCAGCATCTTGCAGTTCCTTCATACACTACTATGTGTTGTCTTTGTTGTTGGATCTGGGACAGACTTAATCCCTGGATTAAGTCTGACTTCAACGAGAACTAGAGGGAGTGTATTCTCCTAACAGTCCCCAATTCCCATGTAGTTTTCTGTGGGATTTAACAACTGCTTGGTGGAAGAAACACTGCGATTGTTGAGTTGCTGAGGCATCAGGCTGGATCAGGTCTTTGAGGCCCTGCAGCAGCCTGGGGCTGGATTGGACCGGGCGCCGCTCCAAGAGGCCGAGCACGTGGACCGCACGCGGCCTACAGCGGTTAAACAGCGGCGGAGGTTACCGTGGCTACGCCTGGCCAGGCCAGGACTGCGAACCTGATGAAATGGCAGCAAAACATGGCGGCACTGGCATTTAGTTCAGGCAGTTTAGAGATACAGAGCAGAAACGGGCTCCTGTACGTCTTTGGAGTGTGGGAGGAAACCGAAGATCTCGGAGAAAACCCACGCAGGTCACGGGGAGAACGTACAAACTCCGTACAGACAGCACCCGTAGTCAGGATTGAACCCGGGTCTCCAGCGCTGCATTCGCTGTAAGGCAGCAACTCTACCGCTGCACCCTATAGTTTATGCAAAATGAATTTCGCTAAGTAATGTTTAATTGAATTTGTGACAATAACTATCCATTAAACTATGCCTCTCATAGTATTATATACTTCAATCTGGTCTCCCCTTAACCTTCAACGCTCTCGAGAAGACAGTCAACGTTTGTCCAGCCTCTCTTTATAGGAATGACTCTCTAATCAATACAAGAAATATTGCATTCATTTACCATCCTAGAATGAAACGCAGGTGTATCTCTCCTTTGGATCTAACCCTTGAAGTGTTTAACCGAGGGGCGTTTAACACTGCTATTAGTGAAGAAGGAGGAATGTCCTTCATTGGCATTCCTCGATGTAGGTTAACCAAAATGCAGCGACAAAGGTTACATAAAGTTCACTGGTTCATGCACTAATTCACATCGTTACTCATTTTGATCCTTAAAACTCGCTCACAAGCATCGTGAAAACATAAAAATGACTTTACAGATGATGTGCATTTTAAAAATGTTTTCAACTTAAGAGAACCTGGTGGGATCCACGTGAGATTCGCGAGGTTAATCCCCGGGATGGCGGGACTGTCACATGAGGAAAGATTGGAAAGACTGGGCTTGTATTCACTGGAATTTAGAAGGATGAGAGGGGATCTTATAGAAACGTACACAATATACAAAAGGACTGGACAAGCTAGATGCAGGAAAAATGTTCCCAATGTTGGGGGAGTCCAGAACCAGGGGCCACAGTCTAAGAATAAAGGGGAGGCCGTTTTAAAACTGAGATGAGAAAAAACATTTTCACCCAGAGAGTTGTGAATTTGTGGAATTCTCTGCCACAGAAGGCAGTGGAGGAAAATTCACTGGTTGAATTTAAAGGAGAGTTAGAGCTGGAATCAATGGATATGGGGAGAAGGCAGGCACGGGTTACTGATTGTGGATGATCAGCCATGATCACAATGAATGGTGGTGCTGGCTCGAAGGGCCAAATGGCCTCCTTCTGCACCTATTTTCTATGTTTCTATGTCACTATGAACCCGGGTCTCTGGCGCTGTGAGGCAGCAGCTCTGTGAGTTGCTCCATTGTACCATCCTGTGGGGCCTGTCATCCTTGGGCTGGGTCCGTAAAAGACCTTTACAATTCAGCAGCAAGGTGGCGCAACGGTAGAGTTGCTGCCTTACAGCGCTTGCAGCACCGGACACCCGGGTCCCATCCCGACTACGGGTGCCGTCTGTACGGAGTTTGTACGCTCTCCATGTGAACTGTGAGGGTTTTCTCCGAGATCTTTGGTTTCCTCCCACATTCCAAAGGCGTACAGGTACAGTATGTAGGTTAATTGGCTTGGTAAATGTAAAAATTGCCCCTAGTGTGTGTAGGATAGTGTTAATATGCGGGTATCGCTGGTCGGCGTGGAGTCGGTGGGCCGAAGGGGCCTGTTTCCACTCTGTATCTCTAAACTAAACTAAACTAAATTAAACTAAACTAAACTAAACTAAACTAAACTAAACTAAACTAAACTAAACTAAACTAAACTAAACTAAACTAAACTAAACTAAACTAAACTAAACTAAACTAAACTGAACTGAACCTCTCTGGCTCATCTTTCCCCATAGCTACACAAATTCCTCATTTAGTTGTTGGTTTCAAATTTCCTTTTAAAATTTACTCCTGAATCTGCATTTCAAAACCACAACAGATATCTATCAAATGGTTCCCTTCATCTGTGCGTGTGTGTGTTGTTTGTCACAACACATTCAGTGAGAATAGGTGACAACACGTCCTCCACAATAATTCTCAGCACAGTCACCCACAAGGCTACGTTCTCAGTCCCCTACGATTCGATACGATACGATACGATACGATACGATACGATACGATACGATACGATACGATATGATCAGAATCAGAATAACCTTTATTGTCATCCAAAAAAACAAGTTACCGTGAAGAACAATGGGTGACCACCGTGTGGGAGGAAACCAAATTCTACACTTTCCTTCAGCCCCATCTCTTTTGAACTCATTCTCACACCTTAGCCTTCCTTATCTCTGTGTCTCGCTCTCCCCTGACCCTAAGTCTGAAGAAGGGTCTCGACCGGAAACGTCATCCAGAGATGCTGCCTGTCCCATTGAGTTACTCCAGCATTTTATGTCTATCTAAAAATGTTAAAGCTGTGTGCTTTGGTACTGACCTCTGTCGTTACTGACTTCCCGCCCTTCTGCTGAAGATTTTCCCACATTGGAGTTTGTAATGCTTTTAGATTCTGGTCCTAGATCAGGGAACCACATGACACCATGCCCCAGATACTCACTGGTATTGTACCCTCTCCTTCTCATATCCTGCTCCCAGTTGCTATCTTTGCACGCCATACAACTGGGAAAAGGGGAAAGAAGATGATTCACGAGGATTTTGCCTAGAGACGATGGCCTGAGCTACCGGGAGAGATTGGACAGGCTAGGACTCTATTCCTTGGAGCACAGGAGGATGAAGGGTGATCTTATAGAGGTGCATAAAATCTTGAGGGGAATAGCTAGGGTGAATGCACAGTCTTTTTTCCCAGGGTAAGGGAACCGAAAACCAGAGGACGTAGGTTTATGGTGAGAGGGACAAGATTTCATAGGAACCTGAGGGGTTACTTTTTCACAGGGCGAAGGAGCTGCCAGAGGAGTTAGTTGAGACAGATGCAACAACAACACTTGAAAGAAATATGCACAGGTGCATGAATAGGATATAGTCAAGGGATATGGGCCAAACACAGGCAAATGGGACGAGAGTAGATGGGGCATCTTGATCGGCAAAGACAAGTGGGGTCATTCTGTATGACTCTACGACTCTAATCTATATGGTGGAAGTGCTTTCACAACCCTTTTTTTTAGATTTTTAGAGATACAGCGCAGAAACAGGCCCTTCGGCCCATCCGGTCCATGCTGCCAAGCGATCCCTGCTTAACACTATCCTACACCCACTAGGGACAGGTTTTTTTTTTACATTTGCCCAGCCAATTAACCTACAAACCTGTACGTCTTTGGAGTGTGAGAGGAAACCGAAGATCTCGGAGAAAACCCACGCAGGTCATGGGGAGAACGTACAAACTCCGTACAGACAGCGCCCGTAGTCAGGATCGAACCTGAGTCTCCGGCGCTGCATTCGCTGTAAGGCAGCAACTCTACCGCTGCGCCACTGTGCCGCCCTTTTAGATATGAAATTGAAGGAGAGTGCATTGGTACAACCAAAGATGTACGTGGATCTGAAAGGCTCAGCGGGAGATGGTCCAAACGTCGACAAATGGGACCAACTTAGATGGGGCATTTAGGTCGGCATGGCCGTTGGGCCGAAGGGCTTGTTTACGTGCTGTATCTCTGTGCCGTTCTTTGCATAAAAGGCATTTGTTCCTCAGCTGAAGGCGAATGAAAAGTTAATTGTGAGAAATTACCGCTGGAAGCAAATTCTGAGTCAGGATCTCGCATCGCAGACCACTTGCCTATGAGTAAACAGTGCCTTATCAGATGAGAGTTTTCTCGAGAGAGAGAGAGAGAGAGAGAGAGAGAGAGAGATGCGCCAATTTTTTTAGTGTCGACTTTCCCACAGACTCTCCACTGAGCCATTCCACGCTCAGCTGCGTGCAAATTGCAGTTTTGGAGAGTCCTGCAACTTTAATTACTTCTGGTACTGCATGGAGACTTATGTTTAAGTCTGTGCTGACCGTCCCAAGAACACAAGCCATCAGAGGGATGGTGACATGTCAGCCAGTCCATGGAGACTATTAAAGTGCAAGAGGCCTGAAAAGATAAGTGTCCTTTCATTGAACCACGCTGAAGATGAGGAGGGTGCGAGTCCAAATGGTAAACCTACAAGCTTCTCAAGGCCACCCAACCCAAACATGCTGCTTCTGTTTGACTTCCCATTATCAGATCCTGAAGTGGTGACCTTAGTGGAGAGTCCAAAGAAGTGTCCCGACCCAAAACGTCTCCTATCCATGTCCTGGAGGTCATGGCCTCAGAATTAAAGGACGTTCTTTTAGGAAGGAGATGCGGAGAAATTTCTTTCGTCAGCGGGTGGTGAATCTGTGGAATTCTTTGCCACAGAGGGCTGTGGAGGCCAAGTCAGTGGATATTTTTAAGGCAGAGATAGATTCTTGATTGGTACGGGTGTCAGGGGTTATTGGGAGAAGGCAGGAGAATGGGGTTAGGGAGGAGAGATAAGATCAGCCATGATTGAATGGCAGAGTAGACTTGATGGGCCGAATGGCCTAATTCCACTCCTACTCCTTATGACCTTAAGAAATGTACAGATGTCTCATTGTCTATACCCGTTCTCACCTAACACACAGCTAACAACGGCCTGTTTCCTTTATCATCGTTACTTTTTTCCGTGTCTTTCATTCATTTGTTCTCTATCTTCTACATCACTGTCTATATCTCTTGTTTCCCTTTCCCATGACTCAGCCTGAAGAAGGGTCTGGACCCAAAATGTCACCTATTCCTTTTCTCCGGAGATGCTGCCTGACCCGCTGAGTTGCTCCAGCATATTGAGATATTTGGCCAGTAGGGCAGAAAGCGATCACGGTGGCACAGCGGTAGAGTTGCTGCCTTACAGCGAATGCAGCGCCAGAGACCCGGGTTCCATCCCGAAGTACAGGTGCTGTCGGTACGGAGTTTGTACGTTCTCCCCGTGACCTGCGTGGGTTTTCTCCGAGATCTTCGGTTTCCTCCCACACTCCAAAGACGTGCAGGTTTGTAGGTTAATCGGCTTGGTAAATGTAGAAATTGTCGCCAGTGGGTATAGGATAGTGTTAGTGTGCGGGGATTGCTGGTCGGCGCGGACCTGGTGGGCCGAAGGGCCTGTTTCTGCGCTGTATCTGTAAAAAAAAACCAAAAAAGGCAATGTTTGGAGTTTACTCTTGTGGGCTCCATCCTAGTCCAAGTTGTATTAAAACCTGGCCGTCTTGGGTGCACCAACAATAGTCTCTTCATGAACAAAGCAGCCTAGTTTTCCTGCCAATCCTCCAGACCGGTCCAATAGTAAGTCAAAGGATTGATTTCAATATAGTAGAAGGCTGTGGAGGCCAAGTTAATGGATATCTTTAAGCCAGAGATAGATAGGTTCTCGATTGGTACAGATGTCAGGGTTGAAGGCAGAAGAAAGGGATTAGGAGGGAGAGACAGATCAGCCATGATTGAATGGCGGAGTAGACTTGATGGGCCGAATGGCCTAATTCTGCTCCTATCATAAAAAACATCTAATCCTACACAATTCTGAAAGGAGCAGCAGGAGGTTACCACAAACACAATTCATAGAGCAGAACATAGATCAGCACAGGAACAGGCCCTTCAGCCCACAATGTCCATGCCGAGCACGATGCCAAGGTAAACTAATCTCCTCTGCCTGCACGCAATCCATATCCTTCCATTCGTTGCATATCATAAGGTCATGTGATGGGAGCAGAATTAGACCATTCGGCCCATGAAGTCTACTCCAGCATTCTATCATGGCTGATCTATCTCTCCCTCCTAACCCCATTCTCCTGCCTTCACCCTGCATTCGGCCCATCAAGTCAATGTGCCTATCTAAAAGCTTCTTAAACACCACTATTGTATTTGCCTTCCCCCTCCACCACCAGCAGTGCATTCCAGGCACCCACCACTCTGTGTAAAAAAACATGCTCTGCACATCCCCTTTAAAGTCAGCCCCTCTTACCTTAAAGCCATGCCCTCTGGTCTATGACATTGACTTGTCCAGAAATAGTCACATAATGCAGTTTACCTCAATGTAAGAAGATAACTGCAGATGCTGGTACAAATCGAAGGTATTTATTCACAAAATGCTGGAATAACTCAGCAGGTCAGGCAGCATCTCAGGAGAGAAGGAATGGGTGACGTTTAGGGTCGAGACCCTTCTTCAGACTGAAGAAGGGTCTCGACCCGAAACATCACCTATTCCTTCTCTCCGGAGATGCTGCCTGTCCCGCTGAGTTACTCCAGCATTTTGTGTCTACCTTCAATTTGGACCAGCATCTGCAGTTGTTTTCCTAAACTCCATGCTAGCACTTATTTAAAGAGGGCTTTTAAACAAAAACAGGGATGTAATGCTGAGGCTCTCAGGGGCGGTGGTAGAGCCGTATTTGTAATATTGTGAGCAATTTTGGGCCCCATATCTGAGGAAGGATGTGCTGGCCCTGGAGAGGATCCAGAGGAGGTTTACAAGAATGATCCCAGGTATGAGTAAGTCACCCCCTGACTCCCTTGAACTTCATGCATGTCGCTGGTGTCTTCCACTGTGAAGACTGATGCAAAAAAAGTTGTTCAACTCCTCTGCCATTTCTTTATTCCCCATTATCACTTCTCCTGCGTCATTCTCCATTCTCCACTCTTGCCTCTTTATATAACTGAAGAGACCCTTGCTAACCTCTTTTATATTATTGCCTAGCTTAACTTCGTATCTCATCTTTTCATCGACAGAGATATGCACACCCAAGAACTTGAAGTTGGAGTCCCAGGTTGGTATGTAACACTACTCTGCAGCGAACCTGGTCGTCATAGCTAGCTCACATTACATCCTTGCCCACAGCATTTACACCAGAAGAATGATTTGAAATATATGATGTTGATATTGGCTGTCGTCCAGGTGTATATCTTTGGAACCCTCTTCGTGCTGCATATACCTCCTGGTCGTCCATTCATGGATGTATTGTGGATAAACTTGCTGTGCAACTTATACATTTCAAAGTAATCCACTGACTGCACAGTGCATTAAATGTGAAAGGCTTTGTATTAATCTTTCCACATAGGGGACGGTGGGTATATGCAAGGAGTAGTCTCAGGAGGTAGTTGCGGCAGGTACTATAACTACATTTAAAAGATATTTAGCCAGGTACATGGATAGGAAAGGTTTAGAGGGGTATGGGCCAAAGGGGACATCTTGGTCAGCATGGGCAAGTTGGGCTGAAGGGCGTGTTACTGTGCGGTATGGATCAATGACAATTACATTTCAGTTTAATTTTCTAAGTCTGGAGAGTGATGGTCACCTGCTCTACTTCTGAAATTTCCTGACAGGTTAATCCTGAGCAAGGAACTCAGCAAGTCAGGCAACATCTATGGTGGGACAACGTTTCGCATCAGGACCCCTCTTCGGATGTTTAAGTTTAGGTTTATTATTGTCATGTACCGGGGTGCAGTGAAAAGCTTTGTTTTGCATGCTATCCAAACAGAACAGATAATGCCACACGAAGGTATTTATTCACAAAATGCTGGAGTAACTCAGCAGGTCAGGCAGCATCTCAGGAGAGAAGGAATGGGTGACGTTTCGGGTCGAGACCCTTCTTCAGACTGATGTCAGGGGAGCGGGACAAAGGAAGGATATAGGTGGAGACAGGAAGATAGAGGGAGATCTGGGAAGGGGGAGGGGAAGAGAAGTCAAGTCAAGTCAAGTCAATTTATTTGTATAGCACATTTAAAAACAACCCACGTTGACCAAAGTGCTGCACATCTGACTAGGAAAAAAAAAAGAAACATACAGTGGCAGGCAGCCAAACACAACGGCGCGGCCATCTTGAACAAAATGTTAATTCAATCAGGACAGAGAAGGACGGAGGAACTATCTAAAGTTGGAGAAGTCGATGTTCATACCACTGGGCTGCAAGCTGCCCAGGCGAAATATGAGGTGCTGTTCCTCCAATTTCCGGTGGGCCTCACTATGGCACTGGAGGAGGCCCATGACAGAAAGTTCAGACTGGGAATGGGAGGGGGAGTTGAAGTGCTGGGCCACCGGGAGATCAGATTGGTTAACACGGACCGAGCGCAGGTGTTGAGCGAAGCGATCGTCAAGCCTGCGTTTGGTTTCGCCGATGTAAATAAGTTGACTTCTGGAGAAGCGGATGCAATAGATGAGGTTGGAGGAGGTGCAGGTGAACCTCTGTCTCACCTGCAAAGACTGTTTGGGTCCTTGGATGGAGTTGAGGGGGAAGGTAAAGGGACAGGTGTTGCATAATACCATACAATCAAGTCAAACTCATGTACAATAGGTGGAGCAAAGGGGAAGATACAGAGTGCAGAATATAGTTCTCAGCATTGTAACTCACCAGTTCCAGAGACAAAGTCCAATGTCTGCAGTGGGGTAGAGGTGAATCGGACCGTACCCTAGCTTATGGAAGGGCCGTTCAGAAGCCTGATAACAGAGGGGAAGAAGCTGTTCCTGAGTCTGGTGGTGTGTGCTTGCAAGCTTTCGCATCCTCTTCCCGACGGGAGCGGGGAGAAGAGGGAATGACGGGAGGGGGGGGGACACAAGTCTTTGATTTGCTGCCTGCTTTTCGGAGGCAACGTGAAGTGTAGATGGAATCAATGGCGGGGAGTCTGGTCTGTATAAGTTACTGAAGATTCCAGCATCTGCAGTTTCTTGCATCTCCAAGTTAATCCTGGGAGTGAAGAAAAGGAATAGTGACAAGAAGGGGGAGCACAGAAGAGACTGGGAAGCTATTCACTGAGACAGGATATTCCTCGAAGGAAAATAAGACAGAGTGCTGGTGTAAGTTAGTGGGTCAGGCAGCAGCTCTGGATGGAATGAACTGGTGACATTTTGGTCGGGATCCTGTTGTACTTCGTGGTCTGGTATCTGTTGTACCTTTGTTATGACCCTGGACGGACCACAAGTACACATGTTTAAAAGGTTATCATGCTGGATCTTAAATCCAGGCTGTTTATTCCGTGGCCACCTGGAATCAGAGTGGCTACCTAATCACATTATTCTCTTATATAGACATTACTACACAGGCAAACAAAGTAGTTCTTGTCATACAACAAAGTAGTCCCTGCAATATCACAACAGATCCTTCCTCCGAATTCTCAAGAGATGCTGCCTGACTCACTGAGTTACTCCGGCACTCTGTCTTTTTTTTGTTGTTGTAAACCAGCATCTGCAGTTCCTTGTTTCTACTCCAAGAAGCATTCCCATCTCCAGCCTCTGCACACACAGCCCTGGCTGATGTAGATAGTAGACACAGTTTATTAGTTGTAAGTTTTCAACGACATTTAATGACATCCCACTTCATTTGGGCGGGAGCGCTGTGCTCTGTAACAGCCCTGAAAGACACCTATTGTATTGCTGTCCAATTAGTTTAAACCAGCCACTCTCTGAAATAGCTCCTCTCTCAGCTCAGCTGAATTATTAGCAAGTGAGGTCCATGACCTGCCATCATCTTGTCTTCTACGAGATAAGATATTGGACGTACTTTATTAAATGCCAAGTCAATTTTTTACCAAAGTGCACTAAAGGTATTTAGAGGTGAGTAAGATTCCCATTAAAGTTAAATTAAAGGCCTTCATCAAATTGATGAGAAGGTCTCGGTAAAATATTGGTTAGTATGTTGGGCTACAGAATGCTTATTGTATCTGTGAAGACAGGGGAGCTCCTTTGTATGAAAGAGCACCTGTTTTCAGGACAAATTGCTTGTCTCTGCCAATCCTCTTGTCAACACCACATAAATACCTGGAATTGGAAGACACCTGCGTTTAGAGAGCCATCTGTTCAGCAGCACGAGACACTCAGTGGTGTCAACAGTCACGACATCTTCACTTTCACAGCAAAATTCATCTCGGCCCAGGTCATTGGTGTCATATAGCACGGAAACAGGCCCTTCTACCCAACTTGCCCATGTCGACCAAGATAGAAACATAGAAACATAGATAATACGACCAAGTGCCGCCATTCAATATGATCATGGCTGATCATCCAAAATCAGTACCCCCATCCCTGCTTTCTCCCCATATCCCTTGATTCCGTTAGCCCTAAGAGCCGCATCCAACTCTCTCTTGAAAACATCCAGTGAATTGGCCTCCACTGCCTTCTGTGGCAGAGAATTCCACAGAGTCACAACTCTCTGGGTGAAAAAGTTTTTCCTCATCTCAGTCCTAAATGGCCTCCCCCTTATTCTTAAACTGTGACCCCTGGTTCTGGACTCCCCCAACATCGGGATAATTTTTGCTGCATCTAGCCTGTCCAATCCTTTAAGAATTTTATCTGTCTCTCTTAGATCCCCTCTCATACTATTCTTCTTTCGTGTCCATCATTCAAATGTTGACATCACTGTCATCGTCCGTCCTGAAAAGGGCACAAGCTTCCGGCGACAATCAGTGGGAGCCATCACTTGTACAGTAGATGATGGTGGTAGCAGAATTAGCTCAGGACACTTCCAGTTTCCAGCCCCTTCTGCTATGGGGCTCTCATCCTATTAAATTCCAGTGAACACAAGCCCAGTCAACCCATTCTTTCATCATATGTCATTCCCGCCATCCCGGGAATTGACTGGTGAACCTACGCTGCACTCCCTCAATAGCAAGAACTCTGACCGCTAGTGTATTAAGCAGCAGGGGAGCTACAAATTATCCCCGTGCTTTGGAATAAGGAAAAGAAAGAAATCAGATCAGCCTCCGAGCGATTGATGTTCAGTGACACCACAGCCCCCAGTCCCTCCCGCTCTGGAAAGCACCCGTGCATGGATGTTGGGGAGAACAAGAAGAGACAAGTGCCATATTGGCACCCAAATTGACGATATCTTGGATGCAATCACAAGGAAAGTTCATCAACGCCCTACTTTCTCAGAAGATTGAGACGTCTCAGTTTGTCGATGAATACTCCATCAAACTTTGTGTAGGAAGAAGGGTCTTGACCTGAAACGTCACCCATTCCTTCTCTCCAGAGATGCTGCCTGTCCCGCTGAGTTACTCCGGCATTTTGTGTCTGTCTCCATCAAACTTTTGCAGGTGTACAGCAGAGAGCAGACTGACTGGTTGCAAATGCCTCAAACGCCCCGGAACAAAGGAAATAGTTGTCCGGTAGACGCTGCCTGATCCATCGTGGGTACCGATCTCCCCGCCATCGAAGAGATCTGCAGGAGGTGCTGCCTCAAAATGGCGGAAACTATCACCAAAGACCCAAGATCGACACCAAATGCTGGAGTAACTCAGCGGGTCAGGCAGCATCTCTGGAGAGAAGGAATGGGTGACGTTCCGGGTCGAGACCCTTCTTCAGGCTCTGAAGCAAGGTTCCAGCCAAAACGTCACCCATTCCTTCTCTCCGGAGATGCTGCCTGACCCGCTGAGTTACTCCGGCATTTGGTTTCTATTGTCGGTATAAACCAGCATCTGCAGTTCCTTCCTACTCATGAAAGTCCCACACCTTGGTCATAGTATTTTCTGATCTGATTGGATAGCATGCAAAACAAAGCTTTAGCTTAGTTAGTTTAGTTTAGTTTATTGTCACGTGAACCAAGGCACAGTGAAAAGCTTTTGTTGCGTGCTATCCAGTCGGCAGAAAGACAATACATGATTACAATCGAGCCACTTGCAGTGTATAGATACATGATAAGGGATCAGTACGGGTGTCAGAGGTTATGGGGAGAAGGCAGGAGAATGGGGCTAGGAGGGATAGATAGATCAGCCATGATTCAATGGCGCAGTAGACGTAATGGGCCAAATGGCCTAATTCTACTCCTATCACTTATGATCTTATGATCTTATGACTAACGTTTGGTGCAAGGTAAATCCAGCAAAGTCCGATCAAGGTAAGTCTGAGGGTCACTAAAGAGGTAGATAGTAGTTCAGCACTGCTCTCTGGTAGCTCAGTAAAGGTGACAATAAACACAGAAACATAGAAACATAGGAAATAGGTGCAGGAGTAGGCCATTCAGCCCTTTGAGAAAGCACCACCATTCAATATGATCATAGCTGATCATTTAAAATCAGTACCCCGTTCCTGATTTTTCCCCATATCCCTTGATTCCGTTAGCCCCAAGAGCGAAATCTAATTTTAACTCTCTCTTGAAAACTAAGCCTAAAGGGCCTGTCCCACTGAGGCGATTTTTTGGGCGACTGCCGGCGACTGTCAAAGTCGTAGCAGATCGCCAAAATTGTCTTTTACCCGACGACAATGACCACGGCAATGCCGAGTCAGGTCGAGATTACACCGTCTTCAAAAACATCGCGAAATTCCCGCGCTGTCAATGCTTCTCCGGCGTCCTAATTTTCGCTGAAATCACTGACAAGTCGGTAGGTTCTTGAGAGTTTTGAAATATAACATCTTGCCCGGGTTACTTGAAAACCAAGCTTCACGGTAACAAGGCATGAACTGGATTGACTTCCAATTTACTAATAGATTAAGAAATTTAATTTTAAAAGTGGTTAAATGGATTTTTGTGCGGAGTGTGGGCATTCTTTGAAAATGTACGGGAGATGCATGTCTGGTTTCTGGGTTGCATATCTGGGTTGGGAGCCTACTTTAAAAGTAATCGCTGATGGCCATAAACATCGCGAAAATTCCCACGCTCACCTGACCTTCAAACTGTCGCTTCCAATCTATCTGTCAAATGTCCTGATGGTAAATAAATTGTTGAAACACAAGTATTTTATGGTATCTTCAAATGACTTTACTTAGTTTAATATTATGTGCTTCTAAATGCATCTAAGAGAACCTAGCAAACCTGGGGACAGCATGCGACAGCGCCCGCAATAAGCAACGATACCTGGCGACAAGCCAGCTGCCGCCGAGAAATTTCACTCCGGATGATTTCTCAGCGACGCACCGAGATCCACTACGATTCTTGGAAGACTCCTCACGATCATGCCCACGACATGAGCTTATACTCGCTGGAATTTAGAAGACTGAGGGGGGATCTTATAGAAACATATAAAATTCTTAAGGGGTTGGAGAGGCTAGATGCGGGAAGATTGTTCCTGATGTTGGGGAAGTCCAGAACCAGGGGTCACAGCTTAAGGATAAGGGGGAAGTCTTTTAGGACCGAGATGAGAAAACATTTCTTCATACAGAGAGTGGTGAATCTGTGGAATTCTCTGCCACAGAAGGTGGTTGAGGTCAGTTCATTGGCTATATTTAAGAGGGAGTTAGATGTGGCCCTTGTGGCTAAAGGGATCAGGGGGTATGGAGAGAAGGCAGGTACAGGATACTGAGTTGGATGATCAGTCATGATCATATTGAATGGCGGTGCAGGCTCGAAGGGCCGAATGGCCTACTCCTGCACCTATTTTCTATGTTTCTATGACACCCCGGCGAACTGTCGGCAACAGCCTAGTCGACGGCAGTCGCCTTAAAATCACCTAAGTGGGACAGGCCCTTAAAGAATAAACCTAAACCTAAAGAAATGAGGGCTGGAAAAGTACAGTAGAGCGCAGATGAGTTTGTTCAGATCACTTTGTGTGTCTACACTTCCCGCTGCTCCATGTTAATTCCACAGCCCTTGAGGCACTTTCTGTTTACCTGCTCCACAACCAGGGAGGTGCAGTCAGTTTCATTTAGCCTTTCCATATGTCAAAGAGATTAGGCAATCCTTTTCAAATTGCAGGACGAAAAGGCAGGCATGCCAAGTTTCATTCACGAATGCAAAACAATTGCTCAGTTTATTGTCGAGCGTGTCATGCTACCGGCAAAAAGTAAAGACCTGAACCGCAAGTTCAACTGGATTGATGACCTTTGTCATTGCTGCTCTTCAGAAACGTTCCACAAGCAACCGAAGGAGAGCGGCACGGTGGCGCAGTGGTAGAGTTGCTGCCTTACAGCGAATATAGCGCCGGAGATCCGGGTTCGATCCCGACTACGGGTGCTGTCTGTACGGAGTTTGTACGTTCTCCCCGTGACCTGCGTGGGTTTTCTCCGAGATCTCCGGTTTCCTCTCACACTCCAAAGACGTCCAGGTTTGTAGGTTAATTGGCTGGGCAAATGTTAAAATTGTCCCTAGTGTGTGCAGGATAGTGTTAATGTGCGGGGATCGCTGGTCGGCGCGGACCCGTAGGGCTGAAGGGCCTGTTTCCGCGCTGTATCTCTAAACTAAAGCAAAGGTGAGTAGACGACAGTGAAGTTGATTGAGAGACAATTGAAGGATTGAGCTCGACCCAAGACCACAAGAAATTGCAGAAGTACAAAGGCATGCTGACTATACCTAATCAGATCCTGTCCATCCAAATGCATATTTGTCTTATCAATCAGAATCCTCACCCTTTATCCCATCATAGAGTCATAGAATGTGGAAACAGGCCCTTTGGCCCAACTTTCCCATACTGGCCAACATGTCGTAGCAACACTAGTCCCACCTGCCTGCGTTTGGTCCACATCTCTCCAAACCTGTCCCATCCATGTACCTGTCTAACTGTTTCTTAAATATTGTGATAGTCCCAGCCCCAACTACCTCCTCTGGCAGCTTGTTCCACGCACACAAATAACTGATCGTGTAGATGCGAGTATATCATTGGGGTTATCAAGTGGGCACCTCCCTTCTCCGGTGTTTCGTTGAGTTAGGCCCACGACACCTCGGGAAGGCTCAACAGTTGGTTCTGGCATCCCAGAACCACCCCCCTCAATACCTGCTCTCACCACCTATGCTACCAGTATCCACTAAATAAAGGAAACTACTGATTAATTCACTCGAACAAATGCAAAAACACTCACATCCTATCACAGTCCGATGGGCCGAATGGCCTATTTCTGCTCCTATCACTTATGTTCTTATGACTGTAGATGCTGGTTTACCAAGGAAAGACACAAAGTGCTGGAGTATCTCAGCGCATCAGACAGTATCCCAGGAACACATGGATCGGTAACAGAAGGGTCTCGAGCCAAAATGTACCTCTGCATGTTTTCCAGGGATGCTGTCTGACCCTCTGGACAACATGGATAGGTGACGTTTCGGATCGGGACTGCTCTTCACACAAATGTTATGATCAGAAGCTCATGATAGCTTAGTTTATAACCTCTTTGCCCTCTGGTGTCTAACTGCCTCAATGCTCCACATGTTTGATTTGTTGTTAGATAGGGCAACGGTCATTAGTTTCGTTTTCTTTAGAGATACAGAGTGGAAACAGATCCTTCAGCCCATCGAGTTCACGCCAACCCATTCGCTCTAATCCTATCTGATTAGATTAGATCCGATTGCCCCCCCCCCCCTCTTTCTCCTCCACCGGGGGGCAATTTACAGAGGGTCAATTAACCTACAAACACAAACGTCTTCGGAATGTGGGAGGAAACCAGAGGAACTGGAGGAAACCCACACAGTCACAGGAAGAACGTGCAAACTTCTACAGGTGCACCATAGAAAGGATTTTATCAGGATGCCTCACAGCTTGCTTTGGGAACAGCTCCATCCAAGACCGCAAGAAATTGCAGCAAATTGTGGACGCAGCCCAGACCATCACACAGACCAACCTCCCTTCCATTGATTTGAATGATTGGCCTGAAGAAGGGTCTCGACCCGAAACATCACCCATTCCTTCTATCCAGAGATGCTGCCTGACCCACTGAGTTACTCCAGCATTTTATGTCTATCTCCCTTCCATTGACTCCATTTACACCTCACGCTGCCTGGGCAAGGCCAGCAGCATAATCAAGGACAAATCGCACCCCGACCACTCCCTCTTCTCCCCTCTCCCATCGGGCAAAAGGTATAGAAGTGTGAAAAAGCACAGCTCCAGATTCAGGGACAGTTTCTTCCCAGCTGTTATCAGGCAACTGAACCATCCTACCACAACCAGAGAGCAGTCCTGAACTACTGTCTACCTCTCTGATGACCCTCGGATTATCCTTGATCAGACTTTGCTGGCTTTACCTTGCACTAAATGTTATTACAATGAAAACACAAAGTACTTGTGCTATAACTCCAGGATAAGCACTCAACTAAGAAATCCAAGCCCAAAACCAAGGTATTATCTAACTAAATACACCGACTTACAATAAATGACTCCATATGTGAAAATAAACAGCTACCTACATATTAATTATCTTTTTTTTTAAAACTAATCCTGTAGATGCAAGTATATCATTGGAGTTATCACGTGGACACCTCCCTCCACTGGTGTTTCGTTGAGTTAGGCCCATGACACCTCAGGAAGGTTCAACAGTTGGTTCTGGCATCCCAGAACCAACCCGCCTTATCATGTATCTGTACACTATAAATGGCTCAATTTCAATTATGTATTAGACAATAGGTGCAGGAGGAGGCCATTCGGCCCTTCGAACCAGCACCGCCATTCAATGTGATCATGGCTGATCATTCTCAATCAGTACCCCGTTCCTGCCTTCTCCCCATACCCCCTGACTCCGCTATCCTTAAGAGCTCTATCTAGCTCTCTCTTGAATGCATTCAGAGAATTGGCCTCCACTACCTTCTGAGGCAGAGCATTCCACAGATTCACAATCCTCTGACTGAAAAAGTTTTTCCTCATCTCCGTTCTAAATGGCCTAACACTTATTCTTAAACTGTGGCCCCTGGTTCTGGACTCCCCCAACATTGGGAACATGTTTCCTGCCTCTAACGTGTTCAACCCCTTAATAATCTTATATGTTTCGATAAGATCCCCTCTCATCCTTTTAAATTCCAGTGTATACAAGCCTAGTCGCTCCAGTCTTTCAACATACGACAGTCCCGCCATTCCGGGAATTAACCTAATAAACCTATGCTGCACGCCCTCAATAGCAAGAATATCCTTCCTCAAATTTGGAGACCAAAACTGCACACAGTACTCCAGGTGCGGTCTCACTAGGGCCCTGTACAACTGCAAAAGGACCTCTTTGCTCCTATACTCAACTCTTCTTGTTATGAAGGCCAACATTCCATTGGCTTTCTTCACTGCCTGCTGTACCTGCATGCTTCCTTTCAGTGACTGATGCACTAGGACACCCAGATCTCGTTGTACGTCCCCTTTTCCAAACTTGACACCATTCAGATAATAATCTGCCTTCCTATTCTCACCACCAAAGTGGATAACCTCACACTTATCCACATTAAACTGCATCTGCCATGCATCCGCCCACTCACACAACCTGTCCAAGTCACCCTGCAACCTCATAGCATCTTCCTCACAGTTCGCACTACCACCCAGCTTTGTATCATCTGCAAATTTGCTAATGGTACTTTTAATCCCTTCATCCAAGTCATTAACGTATATTGTAAATAGCTGCGGTCCCAGCACCGAGCCTTGCGGTACCCCACTAGACACTGCCTGCCATTCTGAAAGGGACCCATTTATCCCCACTCTTTGTCTTTCTGCTGACTGGTTAGCACGCAACAAAAAGCTTTACACTGTACCTCAGTACACGTGACAAGAAATAAACGAAACTGAACTAAGCTAAAATTCCACGCAGACAGCACCCGAGGTCAGGATTGAACCCAGGTTTCTGGCGCAGTGAGGCAGCAGCTCTACCCGCTGCACTCCTGCGCCTTCCTCAGTCATTTAGAGGTGCAGCCAACGTTTGAAGATGGTGCAAATTTATTTTTGGCAAACGTGAAAAGACGAGAACTACAGAGGCAAACTTTAAAGTGCTAATTGGATATTCAGAGGAGAAATCCTTTTTGATATGATTATTCATGTCAGATTATTGTTAATGAAGTGAGACAGGAGATGACAAATTACCGCTTCATCTATTTAAGAAAAATAATCAAAGCACTACATCAAGGAGCCCCACTTGTTTCAGGACCAGGCATTACATTCAATGGTTTGACTGATAAAGAGAAGAGAAACTGCTCTTACTAAACTCAACACTTTATAACTAAAGACCGTACCTTCAGGGAACTTTCACATTGTTTTTGATGTTGATTGCTGACATCAGCTCTTCTCCATGCCTGACGACTACCTTTTGATCTCCCTGATATCTTAATTGATACTTTTATCCCTCACCTATTAGTAGATGGTTCCATCCACTCCTGATTTTCTGGCTAAAGTATAAACCAATAATAATAAAAATATTTATTCACAAAATGCTGGAGTAACTCAGCAGGTCAGGCAGCATCTCAGGAGAAAAGGTATGGGTGACATTTCGGGTCTCCCATTCCTTCTCTCCTGAGATGCTGCCTGACCTGCTGAGTTACTCTAGCATTTTGTGAATAAATACCTTCGATTTGTACCAGCATCTGCAGTTATTTTCTTATAATAATAAAAATAAATCGTTATTTTATCGTATTTATTTGTTATATAATAACAAGATATAAAAATATTAACATTTATAATTTATTGTTATAAGAGTTTAGTTTAGTTTAGTTAAGTTCAGAGATACAGTGCCCTAATGAATAAAATATTCAGTCTTGAACTAAATGCTGTACTGAACTAAACCAAGGTCAACAGATTGGCCTTGCCAGGACAGGAAGACTGAGCATTTGAGATATTTGTTTACAGAGATACATCATGGAAACACGATGAGTGTTGGTCCACCGAGTCGACGCTGACCATCATTCACCTGTGGTGTCATCAGCAAACCTACTCACCAATCCATCTACCCACACATTGTTACTTTTTTTCGCATATCTTTCATTCATTGTTCTTTATCTCTCCACATTTGGGTTCTGGGCTCCCCCAACATGTGGAACATTTTTCCTGCATCTAGCCTGTCCAATCCCTTAAGAATTTTACGTGTTTCTCTTAGATCCCCTCTCATCCTTCTAAATCCCAGTCAACCCATTCTTCCAGTCCCGCCATCCCGGGAATTGATCTGGTGAACCTACGCTGCACTCCCTCAATAGCAAGAATTCTGACAGCCAGTGTATTAAACAGCAGGGGAGCTACAAATTATCCCCGTGCTTTGGAATAAGGAAAAGAAAGAAATCAGATCAGCCTCCGAGCGATTGATGTTCAGTTACACCACAGCCCCCAGTCCCTCCCGCTCTGGAAAGCACCCCTGCATGGATGTTGGGGAGAACAAGAACAGACAAGTGCCAAATTGGCACCGCTAAAAAGACTTGAATTGTTACCACAAGGGGTTGAGGGTTAGTGAGCTTTTTTTTTGGATAGATTCTTTTACTAAGAGAAGGCCAGACAGAGTGGATCTTTGATCTATAAAGAAGTTCATCACAAAGAATTGGTAAAAAAGAATTCAAGGCGGGTAACGTCATAAATTGTCACAGGACATTAAGACAGGATACACTCAAAATGCTGGAGTAATTCAGCGGGGAGAGAGCGGGAATGGGTGACGTTTTGGGTCGGGACCCTTCTTCATACCCCTGACGAAGGGTCTCGGCCTGAAATGTCACCTTTGAAGAAGGGTCTCGACCTGAAACGTCACCTATTCCTTTTCTCCACAGATGCTGCCCAACCCGCCGTGTTACGCCAGCATGTCGTGTCGATCGTAGGTGTAAACCAGCATCTGTAGATCCTTCCTAAACAAGACATTCAGATAGATTGACTTCTCCTTGCTATTGACTTTTGAAATAATGTATTTTATTTATATAGCGCTTTTCATATACTCAAAGACGCATTACAGAGATTTAGAGAACATAGGGAAATTAATAAATAGATAAATAAGTAAATAAATAAACAAACAGAGAAAGGAGACAGAAGGCGAGGTGACCTTCAGTGGTTGAAGGCAGTACTGAACAGGTGAGACTTCAGCGATGTTTTGAATGTGGTGAGTGTGGAGGAGTCTCTAACGTTTTGGGGTAGTGAGTTCCATAGGGTGGGAGCAGCGATGGAGAAAGCCCTGTCCCCCCAGGATCTGAGTTTGGTCCGGATGTGGGGGGATAGGAGATTGGCAGGTTTGCTTCCTCAAGTCAAATAGCTTGCCGGCATCGTAGCGGAATTGATGGGGAATCTCTGGCCATTTGCAGAGTTTACAAGATTACAGCAGGTGTTCAAGGGACCATCAGTGACTCCATCTACACCTCACGCTGCCTCGGAAAAGCAGCCAACATAACGTCAGCCTTGTCCCATCCCGTTCATTCCTTCTACTTCCAGCTCCTGTCGGGCCAAAGATAAATAAGCCAGACTCAGGGACAGATTCTTCCCCTCTGTTATCTGGCTTTTCAATGGTCCTTCCATAAGCTTGCCTTAGTTTAGATTTAGTTTAGAGATACAGTGCAGAAACAGGCTCTTCGGCCCACCGAGTCCACACCGACCAGCGATCCCCGCACATTAACACTCACCGTGTACACACGAGGGACCATTTTATATTTAGACATTTATAACAAGCCAATTAAACAACAAACCAGGATGTCTTTTGTTGGATTTATCTCCACCCCCTTGGCAGACATTGGACGTTGTCTCTGGAACTGGTGTGCTACAATGCTGAGAACTATCATAAGATCATTAGTGATAGGAGTAGAATTAAGCCATTCGGCCCCTCAGGTCTACTCTGCCATTCAATTATGGCTAATCTATCTCTCCCTCCTGACCCCATTCTCCTGCCTTCTCCCCATAACCTCTGACACCTGTACTAATCAAGAATCTACAATATCTCTCTCTGCCTTAAATACATCCACTGACTTTGCCCCCACAGACTTGTGGCAAAGAATTCCACAGATTCACCACCCTCTGACTAAATAAATTTCTCCTCATCTCCTTCCTAAAAAGAACATCCTTTAATTCTGAGGCCATGACCTCTGGTCCTAGACTCTCCCACTAGTGGAAACATCCTCCCCACATCCACTCTATCCAGGCCTTTCACTATTATGCACAATAAAAAGCAACAGGACATATTTTAACATGAACATCCACCACAGTGACTCCTCCACATTCCTCACTGTGATGGAAGGCGATAAAAAGTTGAGTCTCTCCCTTCTTTGGACTCCAACGGTCGGGGGCCTCGAACCTTCCATTGACGGGTCAATCTTGGCTCCCGTAGCCGGCGGTGGGCCTTCCTCATCGGGGCGATCCAGCTCCTGCGTCGGTGGGGGTGGGGGTATCTCAGCTCCCCCACGCCGGGCGATCTAACCTGAGTCGGGGCTTGTCGAACGTTGTGTGGCTTGGAGCTCCCGGCCGGTCTCAACCCGAGACTGCGAGCTCCTTGATGTTCAAGCCTAATCCTAAACTTAAGGTTTGTGTCCTTGAGAGATCTGTACTGCAAGATATTATTTCTGGATATTTTGGGGCCTTAGTTTTGAACATTGGCATCTGCTCCACCAGCTGGTTTATTTTCATTACAATGTCAGAAATGCTAGAGGATCTTGCCTGGGGTGGTGGTGGTGGCAGATACGATAATGGTGTTTAGGGGGCTCTTGGATAGGCAGCAATACGCAGAGAATGGAAGGATATAGATCACTGGACAGAGGAGATTAGCTTAACTATTTAATATTATGTTAAGCGTGGACTTTGTGGGCCAATGGGCCTGTACTGTGATCATAGAGTCATAGAGTGATTCAGTGTAGAAATAGGCCCTTTGCCCAACTCGCCCACACTGGCCAACAATGTCCCACTTGCCTGCGCTTGGTCCATAACCCTCCAAACCTGTCCTATCCATGTACCTGTCTAACTGTTTTTTAAACGATGGGATAGTCCCAGCCTCAACTACCTCCTCTGGCAGCTTGTTCCATCCACCCACCATCCTCTGTGTGAAAAGGTTACCCCCTCGGATTCCTATTGAATCTTTTCCCCTTCACCTTGAACCTATGTCCTCTGGTTCTCGATTCCCCTACTCTGGGTAAAAGACTCTTGTCTTTTGTCCACGTGTCTTTTTAAATTTCGTTATAGTACCTGCCTCCCTACCTCCACTAGCAGCTCGTTCCATATACCCACCACCTTCTGTGTGGAAGAGATCCCCTTTCACCTGTGTCCTCTAGTTCTTGATTCCCCTACTCTGGGCAAAAGACTCACCCTATCTATTCCTCTCACGATTTTATACGCCTCCATAAGATCGCCCCTCATCCTCCTGCGCTCCAAGGAATAAAGTCCTCGCCCGCCCAACCTCTCCCTTTAGCTCAGACCCTCGTGCCCTGGCAACATCCTCGCGAATCTTCTCCAGCGCTCTTTCCAGCTGAACGACGTCCTCTGATGGGGCTTCAGCAGGAGTGCCAGGAGGGCATGTGTCCAGCATCTGCTTGGCCGAGACCATGGTTCCCACTTGCCTCTCCCACTGCCAGAATGCCTCCAAAACAAACAGGGATTGTGCTTGTTGTTTCAAGCAGGCAGGAGCCATGAATCATTCTGGAGAGCGTTGGTTATGTACACAATTAGCCAGAGTTTACTTTCTTCAGCAGGCTTCCTGGAAGTCTCCGAGACAGTTACTGACAGGACATTACACAATATGGAGAGAAAATTTAGACTGACTCACCAGAGCCTGCAAAAGTGACATTTTGATAAATAATGTGCAGGTACAGGTGTCCAATTGAAAATTTAGAGCAAGGCTCCAACTATTTCGGGTGGTACAGTGGCCCAGCGGTAGAGTTGCTGCCTTACAGCGCCAGAGACCCGGGTTCGATCTTGACTAGGAATGTAGTCTGCACGGAGTTTGTACGTTCTCTCCGTGACCACGCTGGTTTTCTCCAGGGTTCCGGTTTCCTCCCACACTCCAAACATGTACAAGTTTGTAGGTTAATTGTAGGTTAAACTCCACACAGACAGCACCCGAGGTCAGGATCGAACTCAGGTCACTGGCGCCATGAGGCAGCCCTACTGAGATTTTCTGAGTCTTTCACGCTTAATTACCTTTTATCGGGAACGTCTTTAATCTGAGACAAATATATGAGGTAATTGGACAACTTGACTGCAACAGGCTGGTGTGGGCAAGTTGGGCTGAAGGGCCTATTTCTGTGCTATATCACTCTATGAGTCCATGACTCTAACCGGGAATGGAATCCCTTCCCCTCGCCATTCTTCATGCAATAGTCCGAGATGCTGAGAGCAAGTCCAGGGACTTGCAAAACACTCATTCCACACAGCCCGTTGATCAACAAGCTCATTTCCTGCCAGCCTTATTCCCCTGGTACCTGGTACATGGAGTAATAACCCAGAGGCCTGGGCGAATGATCTGAAAACATGTCTAGACCCTGTAGAAGCTGTGGAAGTGTGTGTATTCATGCAACTAAATAAAATGCCAGGATTTTAACAAATGCCGGGATTGGTAATGGTGTCCACACAATTTCCAGATTTTAGCAAAAATTGCACTTGATTTACAACGCACTCAAGCACTTTTTTTTACCCCAGGTCATTTCCTCTTCTCCCCTCTCCTGTTGGGCAGATATCCAAGTGTGAAAGCTTGCAACACCAGATTCAGGAGCCACTGCTTCCACGCTGTTATCAGATTACTGAACGGTATTCCATAAGCTATGGTTTAGTCCCTACCACATTGCGGCCTTGGAGGTTTAGTCTGGAACTGCAACACTATCACACTGTAACACTATATTCTGCACTCTGGTATTTTTCGCTTTGCACTACCTGTTGTACCTGAATGACTTGTTTGTACTCGTTTATCGTATGATTCGATTTGGTATTATTGTCAACACTACTTCTCCGTGGACTGTCACCTTGTCGTGGTGGAGAAGCTCGTGCGGTCCTGAGATCCTGAGAGCGATGCCGTCTGGAGCCAAGCTCCTGGTAGGGTCACCCATGGTGGTAAGGTCGAGGGGGAGGTCCCTGACAAAGAGCAATCCAACCAAGACCTCAACGGTGGAACAGGCGGAGGATGACGGCTGACTTTAGTGGAGCGTCACAACGGCTGGGAAGGCGGATGGATGAAGGCTGCAGCAGGAAAGGGTCCCCGGCCGTCTTGGACTCCACGCCACTGGATCCTGACCCAGATCTGTCAAGGACCGTGTGGTGGCTGTCTGTGCACCAGTCTCCCCACGTTAAACAAAGTCACGCACAGGCGTCCTTTCTATCATATGGAGAGGACAGTCATACTCGCTTCAGGTGACCGCTGATGATGATTGTCACCAAGATACGGTTTAAAGCCATGACTAGTGTGCTATCCAATTGAATTAGATCGTATTGTACATGAATACAAGCTATACATAAATGCAACAGGTCCACAATGAGGACGTTTTGATTGACAGCATGCAAACAAAGGCTTTTCACTGTACCTTGGTACACCTGACAATAATAAACCAACACCAGTCCCAATACTGTCTGTTTGTGGCATTATCTCCTCATCTCCTTCCCAGAAAGAACGTCCTTTAATTCTGAGGCTATGACCTCCAGTCCTAGACTCTCCTACTAGTGGAAACATCCTCTTCCACATCCACCCTATCCAAACCTTTCACTATTCTGTATGTTTCAATGAGGTCCCCTCTCATTCTTCTAAACTCCAGCGAGTACAGGCCCAGTGCCGACAGACGCTTATCATAGGTTAACCTAGTCATTCCTGGGATCATTCTTGTAAACCTCCTCTGGACCCTCTCCAGAGCCAGCACATCCTTCCTTTGCATTAGTTGGTGTAACTAGTTGAGATAGTACTTTGGCTTTGGGCTTGGGCTTTCTTGGTTGAACGCTTGTCCCAGCACAAGTACTTTGTGATATAATTGTAATCTGCGGACAAGACTCCTACAACTACCTGAGGGCCTTAGCAAACACGCATAGTTCATGTCAACCACCAAAACCCCATCAAAGGCATGAAGAAGGAAAACAAAGACACTCCCAAATATTTGTGCAGTCAAATTAAGTAGAAAGGAAGTGGCTTGTCCTAGACATTTTCACAAGGGAATTCATATTGGGCACAGATGACAGACATCAAAACAAAACAAATGATGAACTCCGATAAGACTTCTTTCAGGCCGATGAGATTTCTGTAGAAATGACATTAGCCATGCTGTAATTAGTTCTCTTTCAAAGTTTTAGGTTTTGGACCAAATCGCTGGGCGATCTGACCAAGGCTCATCCATTTATCCATTCAACTTCCAATACAGTGCATTCAGAAAGTATTCAGACCCCTTCACATTTTGCTACGTTACTGCCTTATTTTAAAATGGATTAAAAAAAAATTTTTTATCATCAATCTACACACGATACCCCGTAATAAAAAAAGCGAAAACAGGTGTTTCGAAATTTTTGCAAAGTAATTAATAAGAAATAACCTCTAGTCCTAGACTCTCCCACTAGTGGAAACATCCTCTCTACATCCGCTCTATCCAAGCCTTTCACTATTCTGTATGTTTCAATGAGGTCCCCCCTCATTCTTCTAAACTCCAGCGAGTACAGGCCCAGTGCCGACAAACGCTCATCATAGGTTAACACACTCATTCCTGGCTGTTGAGAAGAAGCTGCTCCTGAACCTGGAGGTCATGGTTTTCAGACTCCTGTACCTTCATCCTGATGGCCAATCGAACCCCCCTCATCTGTATCCATCAATCTTTTCAGGCTTTGTCCCTCCCCACCTATCCTTTCCATCTTTCTCCCCCCCCCCCCCCAGTCCCGTCAGCCTGAGAAAGGGTTCCAATCACCTGAGTATTCCTCCACAGATGCTGTCTGACCCGTTGAGTTACTTCAGCATTTTGTATCTTGCTTAACATTTGTTTGAATTACGATTTGCTTTAATGTTTTCAATTTTTTAAGTTTCTAAGTGACACTATTCATTTTAGTTTAGTTTAGTGATACAGTGCAGAAACAGGCCCTTCGGCCCACCGGGTCCACACCAACACTATCCTACACACACTAGGGCCAATTTTTACATTTACCCAGCCAATTAACCTACAAACCTGTACTTCTTTGGAGTGTGGGAGGAAACCTAAGATCTCGGAGAAAACCCACGCAGGTCACGGGGAGAATGTACAAACTCCGTACAGACAAGCACCCGTAGTCGGGATCGATCCCGGGTCTCTGGCGCTGCATTCGCTGTAAGACAGCAACTCTACCGCTGCACCACCTTGTCAAGTGTACCTTTAATTTTCAATTAAAAGTGCACAATTGTAGGATCCTGACATTTTGCACCAGATTTATCTTCAAGCGAGTTCATTTCATCGGATCTACAAAAGGTAAGTTTGAAGCTTTGGTGTTGCCTTGGATGGAGCATCCTGGTCATCATGGATGAGTTGGGCTGAAGGGCCTGTTTCAGTGCTGTATGACTTTAGGCAATTGTTGGTGTCAAGTCACACTCTGCCTTCTGCCTTCCATTGTAAGCATCTAAGAACAAAATGAATGGCAGCACAGTGACATAGCTGGGAGCGCTGCTGCCTCACAGCACCAGAGACCCGGATTCCATCCTGATCTCGTGTGCTGTCTGTGCGGAGTTTGCACGTACTCTCTCTGAAGAAGGGTCTCGACCCGAAACGTCACCCATTCCTTCTCTCCCGAGATGCTGCCTGACCTGAGTTACTCCAGCATTTTGTGAATAAATACCTTCGATTTGTACCAGCATCTGCAGTTATTTTCTTATACTCTCTGTGACTGTAGTTTCCTCCAGGTGCACCGGTTTCCTCCCACATCCCGAGGATGTGCAGGTTTTTTAGGTTAATTGGCCTCTGCAAAATGGCCCCTAATGTGCGGGGAGTGGATGAGAAAGTGAGATATCATGGAACTAGTGTGAATGGGTGATCGATGGTCAATGGGCCGAAGGGCCTGTGTCCGTGCTGTATCTCAAAACTAAACTAAACTAAATACACTGTTGCAATTTTAGCACAAATTCAGATAAGTTGAGACCTCTCTGAAACCATCAGTACTGGCATTGCAAAGATTTAAGAAGGGTCTCGACCCGAAACGTCACCCATTCCTTCTCTCCAGAGATGCTGCCTGTCCCACTGTTACTCCCGCGTTTTGTGTCTAGCAAAGATTTAAGAAGTTGGCTCTTAGCACCACCTCAAGGGCAAAACACAGGTTGCTGGAGGAGCTCAATGGGTCAGGCAGCTTCCATGGAGGAAATGGGCAGATGACTCCTTCAGACTCAAGATTCCAGCCCTTCGGCCCACAATGTCCACGCCAGACCTGATGCCAAGTTAAACTAATACAATCTGAAACGTCGGAGGTTGATGGCAGACCGGTTAGAAGTATATAAAATTATGAGAGGGATTGATAGGGTAGATAGTCAGAGCCTTCTTTTCCAGTAGACACAAAATGCTGGAGTAACTCAGCGGGACAGGCGGCATCTCTGGAGAGAAGGAATGGGCGACGTTTCGGGTCGAGATCCTTCTGCCTTCTTTTCCAGAGTGGAAATGTCAAAGACAGTGGGAATAACTTTAAGGTGAGAGGGACAACATTTAAAGGAGATGTATGGGGCAAGTTTTTTACAGAGGGGATGGTGGGTGGCTGGAACATGCTGCCAGGGATGGTGATGGAGGCAGTTACAATAGAGGCATTTAAGAGGCTTTTAGATAGTTTAGTTTACAGATACAGCGCGGAAACAGGCCCTTTTGACCCACCGGGTCCGCGCCGACCAGCGATCCCCGCACATTAACACTATCCTACACCCACTAGGGACAATTTTAACATTTAACAAGCCAATTAACCTACAAACATGCACGTCTTTGGAGTGTGGGAGGAAACCAAAGATCTCGGAGGAAACCCACGCAGGTCACGGGGAGAACGTACAAACTCCGTACAGACGGCACCTGTAATCGGGATCGAACCTGGGTCTCCGGCGCTGCATTCGCTGTAAGGCAGTGACTCTACCGCTGCGCCACCGTGCCATGGCACATGGATATGCAGGGAATGGAGGGATATGAATCACATGCAGGCAGAGGTGATATGTTTATTTTGGCATCGTGTTGGGCACGGACATTGTGGGCTGAAGGGCCTGTTCCTGTGCTGTACTGTTCTGTGTTGTCAACTTTAATAGTTCCCTTCTTTTAGCAACAGTACTCTTCTAGGGAAGATGAGTCTTAGGAGATGTTACCCGATAATCATTATTTTATTAGAGACACTAGGAACTGCAGAAGCTGGAATCTTAAGCAAAACACAAAGTGCTGGAGGAACTCAAGCGGGTCAGGTAGCATCAGGGACTGAACATGTTACATTTCGGGTCAGAAAAAATCTGAAGAAGGGTCCCGACCCGAAACGTCACCTGTCCATTCCCTCCGCAATTGCTGCCCGACCCGCTGAGCACCTCCGGCACTTTGTGTTTGGGTCATTGTTTTACCCTTAGGGGCGGCACGGTGGCGCAGCGGTAGAGTTGCTGCCTTACAGCGAATGCAGCGCTGGAGACTCAGGTTCGATCCTGACTACGGGCGCCGTCTGTACGGAGTTTGTACGTTTTCCCCGTGACCTGCGTGAGTTTTCTCCGAGATCTTCAGTTTCCTCCCACACTCCAAAGACGTGCAGGTATGTAGGTTAATTGACTGGGTAATATGTAAAAATTGTCCCTAGTGTGTGTAGGATGTGCGGGGGTTGCTGGGCGGCGCGGACTCGGTGGGCCGAAGGGCCTGTTTCCGCGCTGTATCTCTAAATCAAATTAAAAATCAATTGTGCTTTAAAAATACAGACGAAATGAAACGATTTTTCTTTGCGCTTTCAGCACTTCGCAACATGCTCCATAAAGATGCCAGGTCCCAGCCAGACGTCACTTGACTTTGGTCTGCAGGTGTTTTGTACACCTTGTCAGGTAGCTGCTTGTCAGGTGCGTTTGTGCATGTGGCGACTCGCCCGCATGTGCAAAACCACAGGCTGCTGCCAGATACTCCACGCCGATCCCTGACTTGGCAGCGCGGCCAGCTTTCTGACATCAAGGTGGGGTATCAAAACACCAAGCAGGAGCCGCCCTGCTCTGTCTTCTTATCACTGACTCAGTCCAACCATTCAACTGCTTCCAGAAATGCTAATATCGCCTCATCTCTTCAGCTGAGCAGTGGCAGGTTGCAGTAAATGATGGCCAAATTCCTCGGCATGCTCTGACATATCACACTACGTACAGACAGAGCCTTTGCCTGGGAATCACAGCGCATGGACTCAGCCAGTACCACTCTTGACTCTGCGTGACTTGAGCAGTTAATCTAGTCTGACACTGAGAAAACAAACCCATTGGCAAGCAGAAGAAGGAATGATTTAGACTCATGTTTCCCATTCTCTCCCATGGTTTTTAACTCATAAATTGTAGACTTATTTCAGATACTGAAGCCACAACGGACAGGTATTATAACAATATTATTTTGTGCGGGGCGGCACGGTGGCACAGCGGTAGAGTTGCTGCCTTACAGCGCTATAAGCGCTGGAGACCCGGGTTCGACCCCGAGTACGTGTGCAGTCTATGCGGAGTTTGTACGTTCTCCCCGTGACCTGCGTGGGTTTTCTCCGAGATCTTCGGTTTCCTCCCACACTCCAAAGACGTACAGGTTTGTAGGTTGATTGGCTTGGTGTATGTGTAAAATTGTCCCTAGTGTGTGTAGGATAGTGTTAGTGTGCGGGGATCGCTGGTCGGCACGGGCTCGGTGGGCCGAAGGGACTGTTTCCGCGCTGTATCTCTCAACTAAAACTAAACTAAAGTCACAAGGCCAGATGCTGAATAGACAATAGACAATAGGTGCAGGAAGAGGCCATTCAGCCCTTCGAGCCAGCACCGCCATTCAATGTGATCATGGCTGATCATTCTCAATCAGTACCCCGTTCCTGCCTTCTCCCCATACCCCCTGACTCCGCTATCCTTAAGAGCTCTATCTAGCTCTCTCTTGAATGCATTCAGAGAATTGGCCTCCACTGCCTTCTGAGGAAGAGAATTCCACAGATTCACAACTCTCTGACTGAAAAGGTTTTTCCTCGTCTCAGTTCTAAATGGCCTACCTCTTATTCTTAAACTGTGGCCCCTTGTTCTGGACTCCCCCAACATTGGGAACATGTTTCCTGCCTCTAACGTGTCCAACCCCTTAATAATCTTATACGTTTCGATAAGATCTCCTCTCATCCTTCTAAATTCCAGTGTATACAAGCCTAGTCGCTCCAGTCTTTCAACATATGATTTTTTTTAATTTATTTTTTTATACATATTTTTTTTTTTTTTTTTTTTAATCAAAAAATACTTTATTCAAGTTATAAATATCATTTACAAAACATCATTTTTAAACAAACCCATCCGACATTTCCGGAGGTTACATATTCAATACAGGCATTTACTTAGACATTTACATACATTTACATACATATCCCTTATTTGGAGGGGCGTCTCTCTCCACCACACCCTGCCCCCCATGTCCAGCAGCGGAAGGACCCTAGACTGTGGTCCTCCCCCACAGGGCCTTGGCGTTGGCTGCACCGAGCTTCAGAGCGTCCCTCAGCACGTACTCCTGCAGTCTGCAGTGGGCCAGTCGGCAACATTCCTTGACGGACAGCTCGCTCCGCTGGGAGGTCAACAAGGATCGGGCAGACCAAAGAGCGTCTTTCACCGAGTTGATGACCTTCCAGCAGCACTCGATGTCAGTCTCGGAATGCGACCCTGGGAACAGTCCGTAGAGCACAGAGTCCTCTGTGACGGAGCTGCTCGGAATGAATCGTGACAGGGACCCCTGCAGACCTCTCCAGACTCTCCTGGCAAATCCACACTCTGTGAAGAGGTGGGCCACCGTTTCCTCTCCGTAGCAGCCATCCCGAAGGCAGCGTGCGCTGGTAGTGAGGTTCCGGCGGTGCAGGAAGGATCTGACTGGGAGGGCTCCCCTCACCGCCAGCCAAGCCAGGTCTTGGTGCTTGTTGGTGAGTGCTGGCGATGAGGCATTTTGCCAGACAAGCTGGGCTGTCTGCTCTGGGAACCACGCCACAGGATCCATGGAGTCATTCCCCTGCAGTGCCTGCAGGACGTTCCGTGCTGACCACTGCCCGATGGACTTGTGGTCAAAGGTGTTGGTCCGGAAGAACCTGTCCACAAACGACAGATGGTTCGGCAATGTCCAGCTGACTGGCACATTGCGTGGCATCTGCGCCAGGCCCATCCTTCGCAACACCGGGGACAGGTAGAACCTCAGCAGGTAGTGGCATTTGGTGCCCACGTGCCTTGGCTCTATGCTCCGCCTGATGCAGCCACACACGAAGGTGGCCATCAGAATGAGGGCGACGTTGGGCACGTCTTTACCCCCGTTGTCTGCCGACTTGTGCATTGTGGCCCGTCGCACCCGGTCCATCGCCGACCCCCAGATGAAACGGAAGACGGCCCGGGTGATCCCCGTGGCGTAGGAGGGAGGGACGGGCCACACTTGCGCCAAGTACAGCAGCCCCGAGAGCACCTCACACCTGATGACCAGGTTTTTCCCCGTGATGGAGAGGGAGCGCTGCTTCCACAGCTCCAGCTTCTTCCCCACCTTGGCTATCCACTCCAGCCAATTTTTGTTACATGCCTCAGCCTTCCCGAACCAGATCCCCAGCACCTTCAGGAAGTCAGGCTTGATGGTGAAGGGGATGGAAGATCGGTCGGGCCAGTTGCCAAAGAGCATGGCCTCGCTCTTCCTGCGGTTTACCCTGGCCCCCGTGGCCAACTCAAACTGGTCGCAGACGCTGATCAGTCTGCGGACCGACCCTGGATCCGAGCAGAAGACGGCGACATCGTCCATGTACAGGGAGGCCTTGACCTGAGTGCCCCCACTGCCTGGCAGTGTCACTCCTCTTATGCTCGCATCCTTCCTGATGGATTCGGCAAAGGGTTCAATGCAACAGACGAACAAGACAGGGGAAAGAGGGCAACCCTGCCTGACTCCAGACCTGACGGGGAAGCTGTCTGATTCCCACCCATTAATTTGGACTGCACTACAGATATCAGAGTAGAGCAGTTGTATCCACTTCCTGATTCCCTCCCCAAAGCCCATTTTGGAGAGCACGTCCCTCATGTACGTGTGCGATATCCTGTCGAAGGCCTTCTCCTGGTCCAAGCTGACCAGGCAGGCATCCACCCGTCTGTCCTGCACGTAGGCAATGGTATCTCTCAGCAGCACCAGGCTGTCTGAGATTTTCCTGCCAGGTATAGCACAGGTTTGGTCCGGGTGGATCACCTGTCCCAGAGCAGACTTGACCCGGTTGGCGATGGCCTTAGACAGGATCTTGTAGTCTACATTCAACAATGTGATGGGTCTCCAATTCCTTAAGTCATTCATCTCCCCCTTCTGCTTGTAGATCAGGGTGATGTTGCCCTTCCTCATAGAGTCTGACATGCTGCCTGCTAGGAGTATATCGTTGTACACTTCCAGCAGGTCCGGGCCCACCCAGTCCCACAGAGCCGAGTACAACTCTGCCGGTAAGCCATCGCCTCCGGGAGTTTTACTCGAGTCAAAGGAACGGATGGAGCCAGTCAGCTCCTCCAGGGTCAGTGGTTGGTCCAGACTCTCCCGCTTGCTGTCGTCCAAGACTTCCGTGATGGAGGACAGGAAGTTCTGGGAGGCGGTGCTGTCTGTGGTCTTTACATCGTACAGATTTATACATATGATAGTCCCGCCATTCCGGGAATTAACCTAGTAAACCTACGCTGCACGCCCTGAACGCCTGCAATAACCAAAATATAGATACAGTTGAGCCACAATGACTAAAAAACATGCTTAAGTTGCTAAGGGGCTGCTAAAGGTTTATTGGCTAGGGAGTTGCTAAGAGGTTGAGGGGCCCCTCATCCAGATAATGCAAACGCCTGCATTGTTTGATAATAAAATATGTATAAACCTGCTGTAAGGACCACTCGGGCAGAAGGTGGTCGACTCTTCCCCCAGGGTTCCGTCAACAATAAAGTTGCTGCTTTTCTCTTACTCAGGTCTCAGTGAATGTTTTCACCAACAGACCCATGGCATTTGGGGGATAATATTAGCATGAATACCTTGTGATCCGGATGTATGGATCCCACATACCTCGTCGACCCCTGCACGGAGATCTGGCACATTTTACATTTGCCCAGCCAATTAACCTACAAACCTGCACGTCTTTGGAGTGTGGGAGGAAACCGAAGATGTCGGAGAAAACCCACGCAGGTCACAGGGAGAACGTACAAACTCCGTACAGTACAACACCCGTAGTCAGGATCGAACCTGAGTCTCCGGCGCTGCATTCGTTGTAAGGCAGCAACTCTACCGCTGCGCCACCTCTGTGATAATCTCCGAAGCCGACTCGTTAGTGCCAGAGGCAGGAGGAAGGATGCAGCCCTCATTCCCCCACAGCGGCCTTCATGTGCCCCCACTGCTCCTGCATGTGTGGCTCGTGCATGGGACAATCCCACAAGACACAAGGCCGCACAACCTCATCTACGATGGGCCACCACCATTACCACAACCGATGTCTTTCCAAATCCCCTCACCGCATGGGTTTCCTCAGGGTGCTTCGATTTTCCTCCCACATCCCAAAGCCGTGCGGGTTCGTGGGTCAGTCAGCCTCCGTAAATTGCCCCTGGCGTGTAGGGAGAGGATGGGAAAGTGGGATAACGTAGAACTAGTGCGAACGGGCGATCGATGGTCGACGTGGACTCGGTGGGCCGAAGGGCCTATTTCCATTCTGTATCTTTCAATCAATCAATGAATAGAAAATTAAAAAAGAACAAAAATAGACATTTGCGATATATGGGTCATTGTCAGGTTGCGAAGGGTTGTAATCTCAGAGATTAGTGCTGGAGCCTCAACTATTTATAATCCACTCTAATCACTTGGTTGACTGAACTGAGTGTATTATACACAAATGATACTTATGGTGCCTTCATAACCTGTTATTGTTCATAGCGATCTGTGCAAAGATAATATAAATCAGAATACAACAGAAAGTAAAAGTCTGAATTCAGTCAATCATTCACTTGGCCAAAGTGCCAAATACTGTCACTGTAATAAATTATATACCAAAGAGTAACTAAAATTGATTCCTGTCAAAACTATTTAGAACAGAAGGCTCTTAATGCAATTTAAGTGATAACTTAATACTTTACTACAATGCTGAATTGAAATTTTAGCAGCTCGGTTGGGATTGACTGAGATTCTTGGATCCAGTTCAAGGCTGACAGTGATAAGGAACTTTCAGGTGTAGAAAGAAATTAGACTCCCATTATATCCAACTGTAACTATTGTGTCATAGTCATACAGCGTGGAAACAGGCACTTCGGCCCAACTTTGACCAACATACCCCATGTATACTAGTCCCACCTGCTTGCGTGTGGCCCATATCTCTCTAAACAGTTAGACAGGTACATGGATAGGATAGGTTTGGAGGGATATTGACCAAATGCAGGCAGGTGGGACTAGTGTAACTGGGACATGTTGGCCGGTGTGGGCAAGTAGGGCCGAAGGGCCTGTTTCCACACTGTATCACTCTATGACTCTATGATTAAATCTTTCCTATCCATGTACAGTAATTGTTTTTTAAGCATTGTGATAGTATTAGCCTCAACTACCACCTCTGGCAGCTCTTTATTCACAAAATGCTGGAGTAACTCAGCAGGTCAGGCAGCATCTCAGGAGAGAAGGAATGGGTGACGTTTCGGGTCGAGGCCCTTCTTCAGACTGATGTCAGGGGGGCGGGACAAAGGAAGGATATAGGTGGAGACAGGAAGATAGAGGGAGATCTGGGAAGGAGGAGGGGAAGAGAGGGACAGAGGAACTATCTAAAGTTGGAGAAGTCGATGTTCATACCACTGGGCTGCAAGCTGCCCAGGCGAAATATGAGGGGTGCTGTTCCTCCAATTTCCGGTGGGCCTCACTATGGCACTGGAGGAGGCCCATGACAGAAAGGTCAGACTGGGAATGGGAGGGGGAGTTGAAGTGCTCAGCCACCGGGAGATCAGTTTGGCCAACGCGGACCGAGCGCAGGTGTTGAGCGAAGCGATCGCCGAGCCTGCGCTTGGTTTCGCCGATGTAAATAAGTTGACATCTAGAGCAGCGGATGCAATAGATGAGGTTGGAGGAGGTGCAGGTGAACCTCTGTCTCACCTGGAAAGACTGTTTGGGTCCTTGGATGGAGTTGAGGGGGGAGGTAAAGGGACAGGTGTTGCATCTCGTGCGGTTGCAGGGGAAAGTGCCCGGGGATGGGGTGGTTTGGGTAGGAAGGGACGAGTGGACCAGGGAGTTACGGAGGGAACGGTCTCTGCGGAACGCAGAGAGGGGAGGGGATGGGAAGATATGGCCAGTGGTGAGGTCCCGTTGTAGGTGACGGGAATGCTGGCAGCTCAGCTCATATATCTATGGCCCTATTTAAAAACATTGCCCTTCAGGTTCCTAGTAAATCTTCCACCTCTCACCTTAACCCTCCAACCATCCCCTGGTTCTTGATCTCCCCACCCTGTGTGGATCATCGCTCAGCCTCTTTCCTTGAAGGAATGAAGTCCCAGCCTGCCCAACCTCTCCCTGCAGCTCAGGCCCTCAAGTCCGGGCAAAATCTTCATAAATCTTCTCTGCACTCTTTCCTGCTTAATGACATCCTTTCTCTGGCAAGGTGACCAAAACTGGGCGCTATCCACCAAATGCGGCCTCACAACTGCACCATCGTGTCCCAACTTCTAGTTTAGTCTAGTTTAGAGATACAGCATGGAAACAGGCCCTTCGGCCCATCGAGCCCGCACCGACCAGCGATCTCCACACACTAACACCATCCTACACACGCAAGGGACAATTTTTACATTTATACCAAGCCAATTAACCTACAAACCTGTACGTCTTTGAGGGAGGAAACCGAAGTTCTCGGAGAAAGCAGGTCATGGGAAAAGCGCACAAACTCTGTACAGACAAGCACCCGTAGCCAGGATCGAACCCAGGCCTCTAACGCGATGTGCTGTAAGGCAGCAACTCTACTGTTGCGCCACCGTGCTGCCCCCTAGGTTCTGTAATTAATACACTGACTGATAAAGGCCAATGTACCCACCCTATCTAACAACATCCTTCCGACAGAAAAGTGACCAAAACTGAACATTATATGGTGGTGTGGCAACGTTTGAGCAGGACATGTCCTATGGCGTAGGAATCTGTGTAATAGAATAATTAGTAATGGCCATGATATATTGATGGGATTGGAAGGAGGGTCTCCCTCATGATCAGCTGCATAGAAACATAGAAACATAGACAATAGGTGCAGGAGGAGGCCATTCGGCCCTTCAAGCCTGCACCGCCATTCAATATGATCATGGCTGATCATCCAACTCAGTATCCCGTACCTGCCTTCTCTCCATACCCCCTGATCCCTTTAGCCACAAGGCCACATCTAACTCCCTCTTAAATATAGCCAATGAACTGGCCTCAACTACCTTCTGTGGCAGAGAATTCCACAGATTCACCACTCTCTGTGGAAAAAAAACTTTCTCATCTCGGTCCTAAAAGACGTCCCCTTTATCCTTAAACTGTGACCCCTTGTTCTGGACTTCCCCAACATCGGGAACAATCTTCCTGCATCTAGCCTGTCCAACCCCTTAAGAATTTTGTAAGTTTCTATAAGATCCCCCCTCAATCTTCTAAATTCCAGCGAGTACAAGCCGAGTGTATCCAGTCTTTCTTCATATGAAAGTCCTGCCATCCCAGGAATCAATCTGGTGAACCTTCTCTGTACTCCCTCTATGGCAAGAATGTCTTTCCTCAGATTAGGAGACCAAAACTGTATGCAATACTCCAGGTGTGGTCTCACCAATGCCCTGTACAACATAAATAGTGCTGATTCCCACCTCTGGCCTGTGTGTTGGATAGGGCCTCATCTATAACTCTGCAGTTTTTGGCGGTCATGGGTAGAGCTGTTCCCAAACCGAGCTGTCTTGCAACCTAATAGTGTGTTTTCTACGGTGCATCTGTCGAAGTTTGTGAGAGTCATTGGAGACGTGCTGAATTTCCTCAGTCTACTCAGGAAGTAGAGGTATTGGTGTGCCTCCTTGGCTGTTGCATCGACGTGGTTAGCCCACGGCAGATCATTGGTATTATTAACGCCAAGGAACGTGAAGTTCTCAACCATTTCCACTTTGGCACCATTGATGCAGATCCCACCATTAACTCCATCTGCCTCGGAAAAACAACCGACATCATCAAAGACTTGTTTAATGCTGGAAGTTCCTTGGAAAGATACAAAATGCTGGAGTAACTCAGCGGGGCCAAGGAAAGATACAAAATGCTGGAGTAACTCAGCGAGACCAAGGAAAGATACAAAATGCTGGAGTAACTCAGCAGGACCAAGGAAAGACACAAAATGCTGGAGTAACTCAGCGGGACCAAGGAAAGACACAAAATGCTGGAGTAACTCAGCAGGACCAAGGAAAGACACAAAATGCTGGAGTAACTCAGCGGGACCAAGGAAAGACACAAAATGCTGGAGTAACTCAGCAGGACCAAGGAAAGACACAAAATGCTGGAGTAACTCAGCAGGGCCAAGGAAAGATACAAAATGCTGGAGTAACTCAGCGGGGCCAAGGAAAGATACAAAATGCTGGAGTAACTCAGCGAGCCCAAGGAAAGATACAAAATGCTGGAGTAACTCAGCAGGACCAAGGAAAGACACAAAATGCTGGAGTAACTCAGCAGGGCCAAGGAAAGATACAAAATGCTGGAGTAACTCAGCGGGACCAAGGTCATTCCTTCTTCTTCCCGCTCGGCAAAAGATACGGAAGATCATCAGACTTCTTCCCCTCTGTTATCATGCTTTTGAACAGTCCTTGCATAAGCTAGGGTACTGTCCGATTCACCTCTACCCCATTGCGGACATTGGACTTTGTCTGTGGAACTGGTGCGCTACAATGCTGAGAACTATATTCTGCACTCTGTATCTTCCACTTAGCTCTACCTATTGTACTTGAGTTTGACTTGATTGTTTTCATGTACAGTATTAAAGTGTGCAACACAAGATTTTTCACTCTTCCTCGGTATACGCGATAATAATAAACCTAAGGCTAAACCTAAACCTGAACACCTCTGCCCCCACCTGAACTGCACGCACTTCCCCGTGCCACACCTGACATCTTGCATGCTATGGATACCTTTTCTAATTTTCCACGGTCTTTTTACCTTGGTAGTAAATGATTGCTCTTTTCCGTAGATGCTCCCTTTGTTTTCATTGGCAAAATGCCAGCTAGGTGTGGTACAAGTTATTTATACAAACACCAACCCTGTTATTATATCTGAACTGCTTCACTCTGGCCAAATTAAAATCACAACCACTCAAATGCTGTGCGCTGGGAAAGATCGCAAAGATCTTGCCCAAGACTTCAATATAATGGAACTCCTTATCTCTATTAAACTTCCCTTTCTCCAGCAATAGCAGACGAGTAAAATGCTGCCCTCGTCTCATTGAGCCATTACTTGATTTGCTTCGCGTTCTCAGGCATCATTTTTAAACTAATTACTGCCTTTCTCCATTTTTCTCAATGGAGCTTGATTTTTCTCAACTGAGGCTTTGTACTAAAATTGAACCTTGGTTCCTTTGTTGCAAAGTGAATAGTTATTTTCCAATACCATTGGATATCCACCTTTAGAACTCGACGAAAGCAGTCCTTGGCCTGTCCTGGCAATCGGCGATCAATTTGTAATATGGACAAGCATTAAAAATTTCAATGATGAACATTCTAACATCAGACAGAAGGCAATACTTGAAGGTCTGTTTCCCAGGGTAACGGCTATGTCAAGAGTCAAGTGGAGCCAAGAGCCAAGAGGCAAGTTTCAAGTCAAGGGTCAAGAATCAAGGATCAGGCTGCAGATGCTGGTTTAAATCGAAGGTAGACAGACACATAATGCTGGAGTAACTCAGCGGGACAGGCAGCATCTCTGGAGGGAAGGAATGGGTGACGTTTCGGGTCGAGACCCAAGGACTACTTTGTTTGCCTGTGTAGTAATCCAAGGACGTACACGCCACTGGAGATAAATGGGTCTACTGTGGATAGGGTGAGCAGTTTTAAATACTTGGGAGTCCGTATCACAGAGGATCTGACGTGGGCAACGCACATTGCCGCACTGGTGGGTAAGGCTAAGCAGCGCCTTTACCACCTTAGACAATTGAGGAAATTCAGAGTGTCTCTGAGGATCCTTCATTGCTTCTACTCTGGGGCTGTAGAGAGCATCCTGTCCGGCAACATTACAGTCTGGTTTGGGAACAGCTCTGCCCAGGACAGGATGGCCCTGCAGAGAGTAGTGCATTCGGCAGAACGCACCATGGGAACTACACTCATCCCCCTGCAGGACCTATACATCAGGAGGTGCAGATCCAGAGCAAGCAAGATCATGAGGGACCCCTGCCACCCCAGTAACGGACTGTTCCAGATGCTACGATCAGGCAAACGCCTCCGCTGTCACGCTGCGAAAACGGAGAGGATGAGACGGAGCTTCTTCCCACAGGCCATCAGGACTGTCAACTTTTATAACCCCAGAGACTACATTTTTGTCGACACTAATAGTAACTTATTAACTTTATTTATATGCTGTAACTGTAATTCCTTTTTGTGCACAACCCGCAGGCATTGCCACTTTCATTTCACTGCACATCGTGTATGTGTATGTGACAAATAAATTTGACTTGACTTGACTTGACTATATAAGAGAATGAGGTGATTAGGTGGCCACTCTGGTTCCAGGTGGCTTTGGAATAAACAGCCTGGATTTAAGCTCCACCATGATAACCTTTTAAACACGTGTACTCGTGGTCCGTCCAGAGTCTCAACAACGGTACAACAGATACCGGACCACGAAGTACAACAGTCTCGACCCGAAACGTCACCCATTCCTTCTCTCCTGAGATGCTGCCTGACCTGCTGAGTTACTCCAGCATTTTGTGAATAAATACCAGTTTACCTCAATGCTATGTCTGTACAAGTGGCCTCCCCCTGAAGTGAAGCATGATAAGGATTATTTCTGAGTTACTCCAACATTTTGTGTCTACCAATGTGTATAGAAGTTGGGAGGTCATGTTGCAGTTGTATAAGACATGTGATGCTGCGTTTGGAGTATTGTGTTCAGTTCTGGGCACCATATTATAGGAAAGATGTTGTCAAGCTGGAAAGGGCACAGAGAAGATTTACAAGGATATTGCCAGGATCTGAGCTATAGGGAAAGGTTGAGTAGGCTGAGACTATCCCAACGTTTAAGAAACAGTTAGACAGGTACATGGATAGGACAGGTTTGGAGGGATATGGACCAATCACGGGCAGGTGGGACTTGTGTAGCTGGGACATGTTGGCCAGTGTGGCCAAGTTGGGCTGAAGGGCCTGTTTCCACGCTGTATCACACTATGACTCTAACAGAAATAAATATATAATAATCAATAATATAAATTAATGACAATAATACTAGGTAAACCTAAAAAAAAATTAAACTTCATCCTAAAAAAACCACTGGAAGGATAAGTAAACCCTGGCCTACGTCGACACAAGTAACTGTGGATGCTAGTTTGACATAATACACAGAAAGTGATGAAGTCACTCAGCAAGTCAGGCAACATCTCTGGAGAACAGAGGTGTTGCCGAACCCGCTGAGTTACCATCATTTTAGACAGTTGACGTTTCGGGTTGGGACCCTTCTTCAGACTGATTGTAGTCGGGATGGAAGAAAGCTGGATGAGAGGTGGGGGTGGGGGGGTCGGGGGGTCGGGGGGGGGGACATAGCCTGACAAGTTATAGGTGTACTCAGTTATTTTTTTTATTGGTAGATGTTTGGACAAAGGGTAGAGATGGTGGTGGTATGCACGGTGACGCAGCGGTAGAGTTGCTGCCTTACAGCGAATGCAGCGCCGGAGACTCAGGTTCAATCCTGACTACGGGCGCCGTCTGTACGGAGTTTGTACGTTCTCCCCGTGACCTGCGTGGGTTTTCTCCGAGATGCGTGTAGGATAGTGTTAATGTGCGGGGATCGCTGGGCGGCGCGGACCCGGTGGGCCGAAGGGCCTGTTTCCGCGCTGTATCTCTAAATCTAAAAAAAATCTAGATGATCAGACAAAGGAGATAAGGGTAGAAGATGCATGAATTGTGAAACCAGAGATAGTAATAGAGGTGGAAGGGGAAAGGAATGATTGGGTGTGCCTCCAGGTAGGGGGAATGGGAGGTGGGTGTTTGTAGGTTAGTTACTAAAAATTGAAGAATATTCCGACTGTTGGGTTGAAAGTGACCCAAGCAGAATTTGACATGCTGTTCCTCCAGATTGTGTGTGGCCTTACTCTGGCAATGGAGGAGGCCCATTCCCATGAATGAATGACTGAATGAATGAATGAATGAATAAGTTCATTGGCCAAGTATGTGCATATACAAGGAATGTGCCTTGGTGCTCCGCTCACAAATGACCACACAAACATACAGTTAACAATTAAGAATAAAGCATAAACGCATCAAAACAATAAGGATACACCATTACGGTCTAAACATGTGGGTGAAAATAAACCAGAGCAAAAAAAGAGACTACAAATTTTTGTTATTGAACTACTATTCGTGGAAAAAAAGCTGTTTTTATGTCGGGCTGTGGCTGCTGTGACAGTCCGGAGTCGCCTTCCAGAGGGAAGTGCTTCAAAGAGTTTGTGGCCAGGGTGAGAGGGGTCAGAGATGATCTTGCCCGCTCGCTTCCTGGCCCTTGCAGTGTACAGTTCGTCAATGGGGGGAAGGTTGCAGCCAACAACCTTCTCGGCTGTGCGAACGATCCGTTGCAGCCTCCGGATGTCGTGCTTGGTGGCTGAGCCAAACCAGACCATGATGGAGAAGGTGAGGATGGACTCAATGGTAGCAGTATAGAATTGGACCCATCGGTATGGGAATGGGAACGGGCGTTAAAATGGTTAGCAAATGAGAGATCAATGTCCTCTCATAGGCTCCCAAATAAGGCCCTTATTGCATTCTTTTCATTTAGGTCAACATCCCCATTTGGACCCTAATTCCATTTGATTTTCTCAGATGGCCGGGCCCTTTCATTCATCTGCCCAACAGGGTTCATTCAATACAGGCATATGATCCTGTTCCGCTAAACTTCGTGTCACTAACAGTTTCACTTACCTATTCCACTTGTAGGGCGGCACAGTGGCACAGCTGGTAGAGCCGCTTCCTCACAGCGTCAGAGGCCTGGGTTCGATCCTGACCTCGGGTGCTTTCTGTGTGGAGTTTGCACGTACTCGTGTGACTGTGTGGGTTTCCTCCGGGTGCTCCGGTTTCCTCCCACATCCCAAAGACGTGCTAGTTTATAGGTTAATGGGCCTCTGATAATTGCCCCAAGTAGGAAGTGGATGAGAAAGTAGGATCACATAGAACTAGAGTGAACCGGTGATCCGCAAAAGGATACAAAGCTCTGGAGTAACTCAGCGGGTCAGGCAGCATCTGTGGAGAACATGGATAGGTGACGTTTCACAGTGTGCTGGAGTAACTCAGCGGGTCAGGCAGCATCTCTGGAGAACATGGATAGGTGACATTTCACAGAGTTCTGGAGTAACTCAGCGGGTCAGGCAGCATCTGTGGAGAACATGGATAGGTGACGTTTCTCAGAGTGCTGGAGTAACTCAGCGGGTCAGTCAGCATCTCTGGAGACCAAGGATAGGTGACGTTTCACAGTGCTGGAGTAACTCAGCGGGTCAGGCAGCATCTCTGGAGAACATGGATAGGTGACATTTCACAGAGTTCTGGAGTAACTCAGCGGGTCAGGCAGCATCTCTGGAGGACATGGATAGGTGACGTTTCACAGAGTGCTGGAGTAACTCAGCGGGTCAGGCAGCATCTCTGGAGAACATGGATTGGTGACGTTTCACAGAGTGCTGGAGTAACTCAGCGGGTCAGGCAGCATCTCTGGAGAACATGGATAGGTGAAGTTTCAGGTCGGGACACTTCTTTCGAAATGAACAAGCGATCATTTGTCGGCATGGACTCGAATCACTGAAGGCTTGTTCTATCTCTAAACTAAACTAAACTTCACTGTGTGTTTTATTTTCTATGTTTAGTTTAGTTTAGTTTAGTTTAGTTTAGAGATATAGCATGGAAACAGGCCTTTCGGCCCAGTGTCCGCGCCGACCATCAAAACAATAATCCCCACACATTAACACTACCCTACACACACTAGGGACAATTTTTACATTTACAGGTACAGCCAAGCCAATTAACCTACGTCTTTGGAGTGTGGGAGGAAACTGAAGATCTCAGAGAAAACCCACGCAGGAGAACGTACAAACTGCCTACAGACAAGCCCCCGTAGTCAGGATCGAACACGGGTCTCCGGCGCTGTGAGGCAGCAACTCTATCTTGTTTTATTTAATAAATGATCCATTTGACATTTTCTATACATGATACTTGCACCACTGCATTTTACATTTTGATTGATGCATGTTTCATTGATCTGAGTTCCACTCAACGGCTGGTTCATTTGGTTCATGTTCCATCTTCAAATATTATTTTTTTGAAAGAAGCACAAAAAAAAATCGCAAAGTGGTTTAAGCTGTTGAAAACTTAATTGTTGATTTCGTGCCAAACCGTAGTGCAACTTTGGATAATCACACCTGTTTTTAGGAAGAGGTTTGTGAGGTACAAGACCCTCCGTGGAACTCTGAGTCACTCGCTTTACTAAACAAACAGACAGAAACAAACCACAATGATTACCCTATGATTTTGTATCAAGGATCCAGATAAATAAGACTTTAATGTAAAAATGAAGAACTGACACGGCACAGTGGCGCAGCGGTAGAGTTGATACCTCACAGCGCAAGAAACCCGGGTTCGATCCTGACTATGTCAGTCGGAAGAAGGGTCTCGACCCGAAACGTCACCCATTCCTTCTCTCCTGAGATGCTGCCTGACCCGCTGAGTTACTCCAGCTTTTTGTGATACCTTCAATTTTACACCAGCATCTGCAGTTATTTTCCTACACTTACTACGGGTGCTGTCTGTACAGAGTTTGTACATTGTCCCGTGACCTGCTTCGGTTTCCTCCCACACTCCAAAGACGTACAGATTTGTAGGTAAATTGGCTTGGTAAGTGTAAAAATCGTCCCTAGTGGGTATAGGATAGTGTTAATGAGTGGGGATCGCTGGTCGGCGCGGACCCATTGGGACGAAAGGGCCTGTTTCCGCGCTGTATCTCTAAACTAAAACTAAACCAGACACATCACCAATCAACATGTGGATTGCTTGCTGCCCTCACTCTGTTGCACCTATTTCCTTCTGTCCTGGGCTCAGCATATTAATTCAATTATTTTTCCTTTATTATTTTCGATTCGTCATATACTCACTCATTCACGTAACCTGCACAAAAACATTTGAAGACACAAATAGGACATAGGTTCAAAGTGAAGGGGAAAAGATTTAATAGGAATCCAAGAGGTAACTTTTTCACACAGAGGGTGGTGGGTGTATGGAACAAGCTGCCAGTGGAGGTAGTTGAGGATGGGACTATCCCATCGTTTCAAAAACAGTTGGACAGGTACATGGACAGGACAGGTGTGGAGGATTATGGACCAAGCGCAAGCAAGTGGGACGAGGGTAACTGGGACATTGTTGGCCGGTTGTGGGTGAGTTGGGCTGAAGAGCCTGTTTCCACACTGTGTCACTCTATGACAACGAGCTGCATATGCTGGAATCTTGAGTGTAACACACAAAGTACCAGTAACTCAGCGGGTCAGGCAGCATCTCATAAGTGTTAATAGGCCCAGAATTAGGCCATTCGGCCCATCAAGTCCACCCCACCATTCAATCATGGTTGATCTATCTTTCCCTCTTTTCACCCTCCTCTCCTGCCTTCTCCTCATAACCTCAGCTATTGAAGGGCTGGAGAAGAATATAGCACTTTCACAGCCTCAGGAAGCTCACCGTTGTTGTACAGCCTATCAGGCCTGGATAGAGTGGATGTGGAGAGGACGTTTCCACTCGTGAGAGAGTCTAGGACCAGAGGCCACAGCCTCAGAATTAAAGGACGTTCTTTTAGGAAGAAGCTGAAGAGGACTTTCTTTAGTCAAAGGGCGGTGAATCTGTGGAATTCTTTGCCACAGACGGCTTTGGAGGCCAAGTCAAGGGATATTTTAATGGCAGAGATAGATTCTTGATTGGTATGGGTATCAGGGGGTATGGGGAGAAGGCAGGAGCATGGAGTTAGGAGGGAGAGATAGATCAGCCATGATTGAATGGTGTAGACTTGGGCCGAATGGCCTAATTCTTTTCCTATCACTTATGAACTTATGAAGCCCTGATACCCGTACTAATCAAGAATCTATCTATCTCTGCCTTAAAAAATATCTATTGGCTTGGCCTCCACTGCCTTCTGTGGCAAAGAATTGCACAGATTCACCACCCTATGGAAGGTACGGCCATTTTGGGTCAAAACCATTCTTCAGACTCAATCTCAACTTCGTCTGCCCATTCCCTTCACAGATGCTGCCTGGCCCACGGAGTATTTGACACTTTTGCTGCATTTTCCTCATAGCCCACACTGCCACCGAGGTTTACACCATCAGACAGGTATATTCCAGATAGACTTTGCCAGATATTGACCTGTACTCTGAGTTTATTTGATTATCATTATTTATATTCAATGACCTTGGTCAAATTCCAATCAAACTAAACCACATCCTGCATATCCTGTGCTCGTTACAGTTACGGGAAAGGTTTGGAGGGATGTGGGCCAAATGCGGGCAGGTGGGACTGGTGTAGATGGAGCACCTTGGTCGGCATGGGCGTTGGGTGGATGGGCCTGCCTCCATGCTGTATGACTCAAAGACTTTAGTCAAGGTTGCAATGTCCACTTGATGCTCTTTGTAGCCAGACACATTATGGAGTCAGTGATAGACAAAGACCACTGCCATCTCCCAAAGGCTGGTGGCACATAACTTAGGAACTGCTGCTTTCAAAGAGACTTCAAAGAAAATGAGGTGAAACCAACCCTGGGCAGCTGATGCCAACTCCAGAAAATGCCGATTTCCATAGGCTTCAGGAACTTGTCCTAGCATTCTGACCACCTGTGACCTTACTTGATCATAAGGTCATAAGTGATAGGAGCAGAATTAGGCCATTCGGCCCATCAAGTCTACTCCGCTATTCAATCATGGCTGATCTATCTGTCCCTCCTAACCCCATTCTCCTGCCTTCCCCCCATAACCCCTGACACCCGTACTAATCAAGAATCTATCTATCTCAGCCTTAAAAATATCCATTGACTTGGCTTCCACAGCCTTCTGTGCCAATGAATTCCACAGATTCACCAACCTCTGACGAAAGAAAATTTCCTCAGCTCCTTCCTAAAGGAACGTCCTTTAATTCCGAGGCTATGACCTCTAGTCGTAGACTCTCCCACTAGTGGAAACATCCTCTCCACATCCACTCTATCCAAGCCTTTCACTATTCAGTAATATACCTCGATTTGTGGGCGACAGCTGGAAGTGTTGCTGCCTCACAGCGCCATAAACTCGGGTTCCATCCTGATCTCCGGTGCTGTCTGCATGTGGATTTTGCACGTTCTCCCCGTGATCGCGTGGGTTTTCTCCGGGTGCTTTGATTTCCTTCCACATCCCAAATACGTGCGGCCTTGTAGGTTAATAATAATATGCCTTTATTGTCATTATACGAACAGTACAACAAAATTAGAAGTACTACATCTGAAACAGTGCGACAGTGCAAATCTTTCAAAGACAATCGCACAAACATAGGAACCAACACAACAAGTACCAATATCAATATTGGTTAATTGGCCTCTGTAAATTTCCTCTTAATGTGTGGGGAGTGGATCAGAAAGTAGGATAGCATAGCACTAGCGTGAACAGGTGAGCAATGGTCGGCGTGGACTCGGTGGGCTGAAGGGCCTGTTTCATGCTGTGTCTTTCAATCAATTCAATCAATTCTGAGTTCATTTCATTACTTTTATTTATATTCCTTAATTCCTATGATGGGATTCAAATTCCCATTGTTGGATCTGCAGCCAATGCCTTTAAATAAAACCGAAGATAGACACAAAATGCTGGAGTAACTCAGCGGGTCAGGCAGCATCACTGGAGAGAAGGGATGGGTGACGTTCGAGTCGAGACCCTTCTTCACAATTCCTCTAATTCAGTAAGTTAGGCACCAAGCTACATTACACACAATGTAATATGCTGTGGAAAACAAACAGATATGCCCTTTGGCAGCTCAGAGAATATCAAGAGGAAGTGGCTAGTAACCACTATCTTAGTCCTGAGAAGAAAACAGTTTTGTAAGAGAGTTGAAGATGTTCATCAACAATCTAAATTTGTTCTCAAGAAGATACTAACATCAACCTAGCATGCCAAAGAAGGCACATGGTATAATAATAATAATAATAATGCATTACATTTATATAGCGCTTTTCTAACACTCAAAGACGCTTTACAGGGTTTACTAAAACATAAAAGAAAATAAATAGATAAATGAGTAAACGAAGAGTAAAGGAAAAAGAAGGTGAGGTAACGGTCAGTGATTGAAGGCAGTGCTGAACAGATGAGACTTCAGTGATGTTTTGAATGTGGTGAGTGAGGAGGAGTCTCTGACGGTTTGGGGTAGTGAGTTCCAGAGTGTGGGAGCAGCGATGGAGAAAGCCCTGTCTCCCCAGGATCTGAGTTTGGTCCGGATGGAGGGGGACAGGAGGTTAGCAGCAGCAGAGCGGAGGGTACGGGTGGGAGTGTGTCTGTGGAGGAGGTCAGTCAGGTAGGATGGGGCCAGGTTATGCTTACCTTCAATGGTCGGGGCATTGTGTATGAGTCAGGAAGTCATGATGCAGCTTTATAGGACTGGTTAGACTGCATTTGGGGCATTACCTGCAGTTCTGGTCGACCCATTACAGGAAGGAAGTGGAGGCTTTGGAGAGGGTGCAGAGGAGGTTGACCAGAATTATGCCTTGATTAAAGGGCATTAGCTACAGGTAGAGGTTGGACAGACTTGGATCATTTTCTCTGGAACATAGGAGGTTGAGGGGAAACCTGATGGAAGTATACAAAATTATGAGAGGTGTCGACAGGGTAGATAGTCAGAACCTATTTCCCTGGATGAAAATGTCAACGACTGGAGGGCACAGCTTTAAGGTGAAAGGGGCAAGGTTTAATGGAAATGTGCGGGACAAATGCGTCACACAGTGGATGGCGAGTACCCATAATGCACTGCTAGAGGTGGTGGTATTTAAGAGACGTTTGGACAGGTACATGAATATGCTGGGGAATGGAAGGAAATGGATTATGTGCAGGCAGATAAGATTTGGTCTCGGCACCATGTTTGGCCCTGATATTGGGGCCGAAGTGTCTCTTCCTGTGAGGTACAGTTCCACATTTTCCCATGTTAGAAACATAGAAACTTAGAAAATAGGTGCAGGAGGAGGCCATTCGGCCCTTCGAGCCAGCACCGCCATTCAATGGGATCATGGCTGATCATCCAAAATCAGTACTCCGTTCCTGCTTTTTCCCCATATCCCTTGATTCCTTTAGCCCTAAGAGTTAAATCAAACTCGCTTGAAAACATCTAGTGAATTGGCCTTCACTGCCTTCTGTGCCAGAGAATTCCACAGATTCACAACACTCTGGGTTAAAAAGTTTTTCCTCATCTCAGCCCTAAATGGCCTACCCCTTATTCTTAAACTCGACCCAAAACATCACCTATTCCTTTTCTCCAGAGATGCTGTCTGATCCACTGAGTTACTCCAGCTTTTTGTGTCCATCTTCGGTTTAAACCAGCATCTGCAGTTCTTTCCTACACATCTACATGTCCGTGTCTTTTAAATGGGTGTGCTTGTACATCAGTCAATGAAAGTAAGCACGTAGGTACAGCAGGCAGTGAAGAAAGCTAATGGCATGTTGGCCTTCATTGAGAGAGGATTTGAGCTTAGAAGCAGGGAGGTCCCACTGCAGTTGAACAGGGCCCTGGTGAGACCGCACCTGGAGTATTGTCTGCAATTTTGGTCTCCTAATTTGAGGAAGGACATTATTGTTATTGAGGGAGTGCAGCGTAGGTTCACCAGGTTAATACCCGGGATGGCTGGACTGACATATGATGAAAGAATGGGTTGACTGGGCTTGTATTCACTGGAATTTAGAAGGATGAGAGGGGATCTTATAGGAACATATAATATTTTTAAGGGATTGGACAGGCTAGATGCAGAAAAAATGTTCCTGATGTTGCGGGAGTCCAGAACCAGGGGTCACAGTTTAAGAGATGCTTTCTGACCCGCTGAGTTACTCCATCTTTTTGTGTCTATGGACAGGCAGATGAATAGGAAAGGTTTAGAGGGATGCAAACATGTGGGACTAGTGAAGGTCGGACATCTTGGTCAGCATGGACATGTTGGGAAGAGGAGTCTGTTACCAAGCTGTATGACACTAAGGCTCTATAGTGGGAAAACTGGGTGCGCATCCAGGTAGGGCACAAGGAAGAGAAGGGGGAGAGTGCTGTTGGTTAGTTTCCCAAAAATTGATATATTTAGCTGCTGAGGAAATAAGATGTCCTAAAGCTCCCCCTGGTGTTCTGCCTTTACTGGAGGGCAACTGGAGATAGCAAGGCCTTCCAGCGCCACCTTGTGGTTTAACTCAATGACAGTATTGGCAGTGTTTGGGGAAGGAGGATTTAGTGATGCCACAAACATTGCTTGTAACTCCCCAAATTAATAATGTTCTTTGTAACCTTGCAAGATAAAATTCCACCATCCCAGTAAAGAGCTCCAACTGCTTTGAATATATAAAAAAAATAGCCCACCAACCCCCCCTCCTCTACCCCCCCCCCCCCCCCCCCCCTCACCTGTATGCACCTACCACTTACAAACATCACAAAGTACTGGAGTAACTTGGCGCGTCAAGCAGCATCTGTGGAGGGAATGACCAGGTGACGTTTCAGGTCAGGACCCTTCTTCAATCTTATTGTTGTAATGGGCAAGTGATAAGTGGATTTAGGTGAGAGTGGTTTGACCGGCAGACCGGTAGCGCAGCGGTAGAGTTGCTGCTTTACAGCGAATGCAGCGCCGGAGACACAGGTTCGATCCTGACTACGGGTGCTGCACTGTAAGGAGTTTGTACGTTCTCCCCGTGACCTGCGTGGGTTTTCTCCGAGATCTTCGGTTTCCTCCCACACTCCAAAGACGTACAGGTATGTAGGTTAATTGGCTGGGTGAATGTAAAAATTGTCCCTAGTGGGTGTAGGATAGTGTTAATGTACGGGGATCACTGGGCGGCACGGACTTGGAGGGCCGAAAAGGCCTGTTTCCGGTTGTAGATATATGATATATATGATATGAATGGATAAAGAACAGAGATAAAAATGAGACAAAATGCTGTGAGATCAGAAGAGGGGTCGAGTGTGAGGCCAGAGGAAGGGATGTCACATGGTGGAAGGTGATGCTGTGTTATTCCAGCAGTTTGTAATTTTTGTTCATGTGCATAAGTACATAGGAGCTGAATGAGACCATTCGGTCCATCAAGTCTACTCTACCATTCAATCATGGCTGATCTATCTTGCCCTCTCAACCCCATTCTCAAGCCTTCTCCCCATAACCCTTGACACCCTTAGAAATCAAGAATCTGTCAATCTCCGCCTTTTGCTCAGGATTCCAACATCTGCAGTTCCTTGTGTCCACCTATCACTTGCCAGGCCTGGTCTCATCCCCACCTCTCTTTTGCAGAATTCTCCATCCTAATACAATAGGACTTAAGAAGGTACTCGATCCAAAATGTCGCCTGTCCATGTCCTCCTGTCTCAACTCTTCCCCACACCAACTCTTTACATGAAAATACTCTATTGCACTTGATCTTGCGGTGAAATTAAAAATATAGATGGAGAAACTACTGAATGATTAAAATGTACCTCTAGGAATCAGCTTAGTTTAGGTAACAGCATTCCTGCCTCGGAAGCCATGGTTGGAGTTATCATCACACTGCCCAGTTTAGAAACAGCGCCGTGTTCTTACATCAATGCAACAACCTGCAGCTGCTGGAAATCTAAAATAAAGTAAAAGAATGCTGTAAATATTCTGCAGATTAGGTAGCACCTGTGGATAGGAAAACAACAAACTAGCATCAATGCCTAGAATAATAATAATAATAATAATAATAATAATATTCATTTATTGTCATTGCAACGAGTACAACGAAATTAAAAAATAGCCAATCCTGACGGTGCGTACAAACATATATGCAATAAATGCAAAAACAAATAAATACATAAATACAATTAAATACAATTATATGACCGATTTTTTAACGGTGTTGCCTAGTGCAAGGTAGTGTTCAGTTCTCGTATGGCCCTGGGGTAAAAACTGTTCTTAAGTCTGTTTGTTCGGGATTTGATCGACCTGAAACGTCGACCAGAGGGCAGATGAACAAACAGACGGTGGCCGGGGTGGGATGGATCTTTTATTATTTTGCCTGCTCTACTGAGGCAGCGTAGGCTGAACAGGTGCTCCAGGGAGGGCAGTGAGCAGCCGATGATTTTCTGGGCAGCCGAAGGGTCCTGACCCGAAGCATCACCTATCCATAGATAGACACAAAAAGCTAGAGTAGCTCAGCGGGACAGGCAGCATCTCTCGAGAGAAGGAATGAGTGGCCTTTCGGGTCGAGACCCTTCTTCAGACTGTATGGGTGAAGCGTCCCAATGTGAAAAGTCACCCCATCCATGATCCCCAGAGATGCTGCCTGACCCGCTGAGTTACTCCAGCACTCTGTGAAACGTCACCTATCCATGTTCCCCAGAGATGCTGCCTGACCCGCTGAGTTACTCCAGCACTCTGTGTTCGTTTTTAACTTCACAGCTCTCAGGACTTGGTCATGATTTCCAGCCTTTCCGTTTTTGACCAGTTCTGTTGAAATGTCATCAACATGGAGCCTCTATCCCAACCTGCTGAATATTTTACATTGTCTTGTTCAGGAAGTACACATGTCCACAGTCTGGAATTAAGATAAGAAGGATTGCAACAGCCTGCAGATTTCATCCTGAAAATGAGAACCTTTACATTAATTCCAACTATCTCATCGCGGACATTGGACCTTTTCTCTGGAACTGAAATGGTACAATGCTGCTAAACTATATTCTGCACTCTGTTACTTTTCTCTTTGCACTACCTGTTGTACGTGTGTGTGGCCTGATTGTACTCATGTTTAGTATCTGGTTTAATTGGGTAGCAGTCAAACAAAGGATTTTCTCTATATGTTGGTACGCATTATAATAATAAACCAATATCAATAATCATTCTGAACTAGATGATTTCTACTTCATCTACTGATGAAGTAGATCATAGTGGTGCAACTGATAGAGCTGCTGCCAGGTTCGATCCCGACCTCGAGTACTGTCTATGTGGAGTTTGCACAATCTCTCTGTGACCACGTACAGTGCCCTCCATAATGTTTGTGACAAAGACCCATCATTTATTTATTTGCCTCTGTACTCCACAATTTGAGATTTGTAATAGAAAAAAAAAAATCACATGTGGTTAAAGTGCACATTGTCAGATTTTAATAAAGGCCATTTTTATACATTTTGGTTTCACCATGTAGAAATTACAGCAGTGTTTATACATAGTCCCCCCATTTCGGGGCACCATAATGTTTGGGACACAGCAATGTCATGTAAATGAAAGTAGTCATGTTTAGTATTTTGTCGCAGATCCTTTGCATGCAATGATTGCTTGAAGTCTGCGATTCATGGACATCACCAGTTGCTGGGTGTCTTCTCTGGAGATGCTCTGCCAGGCCTGTATTGCAGCCATCTTTAGCTTATGCTTGTTTTGGGGGCTAGTCCCCTTCAGTTTTCTCTTCAGAAGGCATGCTCAATTGGGTTCAGATCGAGTGATTGACTTGGCCACTCAAGAATTGACCATTTTTTAGCTTTGAAAAACTCCTTTGTTGCTCAAATCTCAAATTGTGGAGTACAGAGGCAAATAAATAAATGATGGGTCTTTGTCCCAAACAATATGGAGGGCGCTGTAGGGTTCCTTCCGGGTGCTCCGGTTTCCTCCAACATTCTAAAGGCGTGCGGGTGTTGAAGGTTTATTGTAGAGTTAGAGTTAATATGTAGGGGAGTTGATGCGAAGGTGGGGTAACTTGGAACTAGCCATTAGTGTGAACTCGCTGGGCTAAGGGCCCAGTTTCCATGCTCATCGTATCCTTTAAATAAAAGCATCCCGACCCAGAACAGTCGTCATCCATGTCCTCCAGAGATGCTGCCTGATTCGCTGTTCAACCAAAAATGGATGAGTGAGCTGTGGGTAAATGAGCACAGTGGTACGTACAGTAGGGCGGCACGGTAGCGCAGCGGTAGAGTTGCTGCTTTACAGCGAATGCAGCGCCGGAGACTCAGGTTCGATCCTGACTACGGGTGCTGCACTGTAAGGAGTTTGTACGTTCTCCCCGTGATCTGCGTGGGTTTTCTCCGAGATCTTCGGTTTCCTCCCACACTCCAAAGACGTACAGGTATGTAGGTTAATTGGCTGGGTAAATGTAAAAATTGACCCTAGTGGGTGTAGGATAGTGTTAATGTACGGGGATCACTGGGCGGCACGGACTTGGAGGGCCGAAAAGGCCTGTTTCCGACTGTATATATATGATATGATATGATAAAAGATACTGCTGCAGAAAGGATAGTTGACGCACACCGTTGGATCAGCTCAGATTCATTCCAGTTAGAACACAAGAGATAGTCAAGAGTGTTTTATTGTCATATGTCCTAGATAGAACAATGAAATTCTTACTTGCAGCAGCACAACAGAATATGCAAACATAGCACACTGTAAACAATACAATAAACGAGATTAACTAAAAAATTCAGTGTGTATATATACGCCCACTCACAAATACACATATATATACACCGATCTGCCAAAACATTATGACCACTGACAGGTGAAGTGAATAACATTGATTATCTTTTTACAATGGCACCTGTCAAGGGGTGGGATATATTAGGCAGCAAGTGAACAGTCAGTTCTTGAAGTTGATGTGTTGAATGCAGGAGAAATGGGCGACTTTGACAAGGGCCAAATTGTTATGAATAGACGACTGGGTCAGAGCATCTCTGAAACGGCAAGGCTTGTGGAGTGCTTCTGGTCAGCAGTGGTGAGTACCTACTGACAGTGGTCCGAGGAGGAACAAACCACAAACTGGCGACAGGGTGTTGGGCGCCCAAGGCTCATCGATGTGCGAGGGCAACGAAGGCTATCCCGTCTGGTCCGAACCGACAGAAGGTCTACTGTGGCAAAAGTCACAGAAAATTCTAATGGTGGTCATGGGAGGAATGTGTCACAATGCACAATGCTTCGCACCCTGCTGCGTATGGGGCTGCACAAGGAGGACCAACAGCATATTAGGCAGGTGGTCATAATGTTTTGGCTCATCAGGTCATAATGTTTTGGCTGATCGGTGTATAGATCATATATATTTATATATATACACACACACACATATGTAAAAAAGATCAGAAGAACAATGGATAACACAAATGCAATGGATTGTTATACTCTCATGTTTGTGAGTTGTGAGATTTAGAACATTTCAGAATATTCGATTTGTTCCAGCATCTGCAGTTATTTTCTTACAAGGAACGATATCATTTCCAAATCTGACTAATATATGACTCCCAAAAAACCTTTGCCAACTTACTGCATTGAATTTTGAAGACAGTACATGCTGCTTCCAAGGTTTGGCAGAGGTGGAGAGAGTGGTGCTTTAGGTGGTGGGTTAGCTGCCTATCAAGGAGGTTGCTTCATGCTGCCTGTCATTCAGATGGTTAATTTATCCCTGAAATAAACTATCCAGGAAAAAGAAAGGGTTTGCACTTACAAATAACGTCATAAGTGATCGGAGCAGAATTAGGTCATTCGGCCCATCAAGTCTACTTTGCCATTCAATCATGGCTGATCCATCTCTCCCTCCTAACCCCATTCTCCTCATAACCCCTGACACCTGCTCTAATGAACCCATACTAATCACCATATTAATTAGCTGGACGAATAGCCCTTTGGAAGAGTCGACACAGGTTTATGTACTGTCCAGCATGTAAGCAGCATGTACTGTCTTCAAAATTCAATGCAGTAAGTTGGCAAAGGATGGCCTCTATTTCTGCTGGGAATACTAATTCCATGATGCTGTGTCATGCTTCACCAGGATGTCACCTCACTTGGAGATCCAGCTCCTGGTTAGTGTTTCCAAACCTCACCACCTCAGGTTCAGACCTGTTACCATTGTTACCTTAACACAGAGATGCACAACATGTGGCCTATGGGCCACATCTGGACCACTTATTATTGTTGTCCTCTAGATACCCTGACACCCTGCACCTCAATTAAAAACTGAGCATTTTGGTTACTTAGAATCTAAGTAACCAACATTTTTTTATTGAATCTTAGATAGTAAAGCAGAAATAGAACAAAATAAAGCAACTGCAAACATACAGTTTAACAGAAAAACGTAAGAATGGTTCCACAGGGATTTTTAAGATGGGGGCAAAGAATGACTATACAGTTCGTCTGTATGAGATTTTATATTATTTCAAAATTAAACTTTATTCAGAATAAACAATATTTACAGGACAAAACCTTCATACATTTCTGTGTGTATATATTTAATAGTGTCTTACTCAGTAGTGTAAGAAAATAACTGCAGATGCTGGTACAAATCGAAGGTACTTATTCACAAAATGCTGGAGTAACTCAGCAGGTCAGGCAGCATCTCGGGAGAGAAGGAATGGGTGACGTTTCAGGTCGAGACCCTTCTTCAGACTGAAGAAGTGTACACAAAACACCCTTAACACTCACGTGACCTCCTGGAGTGATAGCCCTTCGCTTGCTTGAGGGGTGTCCTCACCAGATTCTGCCCCTCAATGTCCAGCAGCGGAAGGACCCGAGACTGTAGTGCTCCCCCACAGAGCCTTGGCGTTGGCTGCACCGAGCTTCAGTGTGTCCCTCAGCACGTACTCCTGCAGACAGGAATGGGCTAGCTGGCAACATTCCCTGACGGACATCTCACTGTGCTAGGAGACCAACAAGTCTTGGCAGACCAAGGAGCGTCTTTCACTGAGCTGATGGTCTTCCAGCAGATGCACCTCACATTTTAAATGACAACAGGCTTGTTGGTTCATCAACAGAACCAGACAAGCCCAGATTCCATCCACTGGAATTGCCTTAATGCACTGCTGGTCATTTTGTATTGCTCTATTGTAATCTATAAAATGATGAACATTTTAAAATCACAGGTGGGATACGAGTTTTATTGAGAACACAAACTGTTACTGAACCTCCAAGTTTACATCAGTCAAAATGAATTCCTTGTCAAACTCAATGTTTACACTTGAAATAAGAAAACCGTTATTATATGGTTGAGATTTGATAGAAATATGAATGTTAACCTTTCTTTTACTTCAAAGAGCTGGATCAAGAGTCATACGCTATTTCTCATACAAAATAAACACAAAGTGCTGGAGGAACTCAGCGGGTCAGGCAGCATCTGTGGAGGGAATGGAAGGCGAAGTTTCGGATCAGGATCCTTTTTCCGACAGGTTGTAGCAGGCGGTGGGGGGGCGAAGGCTAAAAAAGAGATGGGATGGGATGGGACAAAGCCTGGCAAGTGATAGGTGGACACAAAGTGTTGGAATAACTCAGCGGGTCGGGCAGCATCTCTGAGGAACATGGATAGGTGGCGTTTCAGGTCGGGACCCTTCATCAGACAGTAGCAGAGTTGTTGACTTCACTGGGTTCTAAGCCCAGTTCCAAGGCTTCCTGCTGCCACCACCCCCCCACCCCCCCCAACATGGAACCTTAATTATGGACCCATTGGGTCCTACTGCTCTTCCCCCGATGCCAATAATGCCACTTATTCCCGCTATTTCATTTCTCCTACCCCATCACTCCTATACCACCACTTACACCGCCCTCCCCTCTGTTGATCTTTCCACGTGAAGGCTGCAATGTAGACACAACGGAACTGCAGGTCCTGGTTTACAAAAAGTAACACACAAAGTGCTGGAGTAACTCAGTGGGTCAGACAGCATCTCAGGAGAACATACAGTAGATAGGCATCTGAAGAAAAAACCCAAACTGAAATGTCACTTATCCATGATCTCCAGAGATGCTGCCTGACCAGCTGAGTTAGTCCAGCACTTTGTAAAAATGGCAATGACCTATGGGGTTTTGACAATAGGAAAGAGTTATGGTGTCATGCTTGGTTGATTCCTCCAGTCCAGAGATGTTGTCAGCTAGTCATGTGCTGTACAGCAGGTACAAGAGCTTACATTTTCACATTTATAAAATTAGTATTACATTTATATTTTTCTGCCTGGTACTCCATATCCTGACATGACATGGTTTATCGAAACGTATAAGATTATTAAGGGGTTGGACATGTTAGAGGCAGGAAACATGTTCCCAATGTTGGGGGAGTCCAGAACCAGGGGCCACAGTTTAAGAATAAAGGGTAGGCCATTCAGAACGGAGATGAGGAAAAACTTTTTTAGTCAGAGAGTTGTGAATCTGTGGAATTCTCTGCCTCGGAGGACAGTGGAGGCCAATTCTCTGAATACATTCAAGAGAGAGCTAGATAGAGCTCTTAAGGATAGCGGAGTCAGGGGGTATGGGGAGAAAGCAGGAACGGGGTACTGATTGAGAGTGATCAGCCATGATCACATTGAATGGCGGTGCTGGCTCGAAGGGCCTACTCCTGCACCTATTGTCTATTGTCTATTGACATATAATGGGTATCATTCGTAGTTTAGTTTCAAGATTCAGACTAAAGATTTAGTTTAGTTTGGAGATAAAGTATGGAAACAGGACCTTCGACCCCCAAATCCATTCCGACCACTAATCACTCGTTCACACTATGTTGTCCCACTCTTCACACACTCCCTACACACTAGGGGCAGTTTACAGAGGCTAATTAACCGACAGACCAATTAGGTCAAGCCAATATGTGCTTCAGTTTGGCAGTTTCGTACAAACCCACACATCTTTGGGATTAACCCCTTCTAGTAACCCCTTTAAATGATTTAAATTGTTTTCAATAGCTGTCAAGGCAACAAAGCAAATTAACAATTTGGCAGGAAGGGAATGAGCAGTGGAGACACAAAGAACTGCAGATACTGGAATGTTGAGCAAAACACAGTGCTGGAGGAACTCCGTGGGTCAGGCAGCATCTCTGTAGGGAATGGGCAGATGAGGCTTTGGGTCAGGATCGTTGTTTAGGAATTGAGATACTACTGGTAAGAGTGCAACAGTAAAAAAAAAAGGACATTTAAGGAAAACTGTAAAAGCTAAAATTAAAGGAATTGAATCTGAGTCCACAAGCTATTCAGTACAAAACTCACAAACTGACGGCACATATAGGCGACCTAATCGGTGTTATAGAGACATAATAACATGTAGTTAAATATGTCAGGGTTCCTGACATTTTGAAATGTCGTGTGAAATGGAAAAGAAACGTGGTTGTGGAGGGTAATCTCGCAATAATAAAGGATGACGTAAAACGGTAAAAAAGGATTGAAACCTTTAGAACAGGAAGTAGAAGCAGTATGTTGAAGATAAGAGATAACATAGGTCAAACAAATACACCAGTTAACAGGTGCATGATCAGCACATGGAGAGGAGATTATTATGAAATTAATAATAAGTTTGTAGGAGGGGGGGGGGTCATATAACAATATTATGTACATTATTGCCATGTGGACTGAGCGACTCCAATTGGTAAAATCAGTTTAAAATATGTTTCATAGATTCCATTTGAGGGAGTTTTCACCAACTGCCTCACGGGGGAACAGGTTATCTTAGAATCCACCTTGTGCAATGAATGAGGCAGTTAATTAGTAACCTCACTAAAAGTTCCTCGGGAAAAGTGAGGTTTAATAAAGGCACAGTTCAATCGGAGACCAGAGAGTAGCATTTCATTCCAGCTAATTATCAAGTTCAAATGGTTACGTTAGTTAAGTTAAATGTCGAAAATAGATTTATCTGCCAATTGATGAAGATTGTTGAAGAAGTATTTCAAAAATCTAAAAATTACATTCAATTGAGAAATCAAATTCCACAAAAAATTTATGCGTAACTCAAGAAGATTGTGTATGTCTTAAAAGACGAGGCATTTCATATACAAAGGAAAAAATCCAAGGATTGGGAGTTTAGAAAGTAGCTGTAAATGGTCATCTATATACTAAAACTCTCGTTTGTTATCTTGCTTGTGACTCAGCCAAAACGGTGCACGATAGCGCGACAATTTTAGGCCCACCTTACTCACCATTGTCACTTTAGTTTTAATGCAAGTAGTTTTAATGATATCGGTGTTATATTTTTAAAGTTATTCACATTTTAAAGTTTAAAAGGAGGGGAGGGGAACGAGAGGAGGGAGAGGGGAGGGGGGGGTTGAGAAGGGGGGTGGGGGAGGACAGGGTGCTGCACCAATACAGGAGAGGTTTGGGCCCAACGGGTCCACTTTGCAAACATAGAACATGAAGCATAGAATTGTACAGCACAAGAACAGGCCCATCGGCCCACAATGTTTGTGTTGAACGATACCAAGACCAACTTTTATCTGCTTGCACATGATCCATATTCCTCCATTCTTTAGACTTTAGAGATACAGCACGGAAACAGATTCTTTGGCCCATCGAGACCGCGCTGACTAGCGATCACCCTGTGCACTACCACTATTCTCCACACCAGGGACAATTTACAATTTTACCAAGCCAATTAGCCTACAAACCTGTATGTCTTTGGAGTGTGGGATGATACCAGAACACGGGCTGCACGGTGGCGCAGCGGTAGAGTTGCTGCCTTACAGCGAATGCAGTGCCTGAGACTCAGGTTCGATCCTGACTACGGAGTTTGTACGTTCTCCCCGTGACCTGCGTGGGTTTTCTCCGAGATCTTCGGTTTCCTCCCACACTCTAAAGACGTACAGGTATGTAGGTTAATTGACTGGGTAAAATGTTTTTAAAAAATTGTCCCTAGTGTGTGTAGGATAGTGTTAATGTGCGGGGATCGCTGGGCGGCGCGGACTCGGTGGGCCGAGGGGCCTGTTTCCGCGCTGTATCTCTAAATCTAAAAATCTAAGCACCTGGAGAAAACACACTCAGTCACAGGGAGAGCGTATAAACACCGTCCAGACAGCACCTATCGGATTGAACCCGGGTCTCTGTCGCTGTTAGGCAACAGCTCGAAGGGCTGAATGGCCTACTCCTGCACCTATTGTCTATTGTCTATTGTCAAATTCCTTGCGTATCCACGTGCCTATCCAAAAGTCAGTTATATGACACTATCACCTTCAACTTCTTCCCACATCTGAAGGACTTGCTGGTTCATTCGTCATCAGCCATTGCAAATTGCCACTGGGGGATGGGGGTTGGTGGGAATGTGTCCCTTCTCTTTGTAAGGTTGTGATGTTCCTCCCCTTGCATGAGGAGATGTGTCCCCGGCTTCTACGAGGAGATGTGATTTATTTTAAACTTTATTCAGAATGTAAAAGTATTTTCAAACCAACAACTATGCAAAAACTCTTCTATACATTCAATAGTGTTATAATCAGTAGTGTTTGCAACTGTCATTAAAGAACACACCCTTCATCATATCATATCATATATATACAGCCGGAAACAGGCCTTTTCAGCCCTCCAAGTCCGTGCCGCCCAGTGATCCCCGCACATTAACAATATCCTACACCCACTAGGGACAATTTTTACATTTACCCAGCCAATTAACCTACATACCTGTACGTCTTTGGAGTGTGGGAGGAAACCGAAGATCTCGGAGAAAACCCACGCAGGTCACGGGGAGAACGTACAAACTCCTTACAGTGCAGCACCCGTAGACAGGATCGAACCTGAGTCTCCGGCGCTGCATTCGCTGTAAAGCAGCAACTCTACCGCTGCGCTACCGTGCCGCTGTCATACCTGTGGCCCCCAAGGTGATGAAGACCCTTGTTTGAGGTTCACTGGTTGTAGCAGCCATTTATGTTTAGGCTAGCTACTGTTGGCATATTATATTATTTTGTCTAGATATATCTTGCTGTATTATTTTGGACACTTGGGGGTGGTCGTTAGATGAACTAGATGAAAAGGGTGGTATATATATATATGGGCATAAGGGACTGGGAGTGATCAGATACAGGGAGGGAGAGTATACAGTTCTCATCAGAGCTGCGACCCTCACCTCCACCCCCTCACCTCCACCCCCACCCCCTCACCTCCACCTCCACACATCCACCCCCTCACCTACATACATCCACTCCCTCACCTCCACCCCCTCACCTCCACCTCCTCACCTACATACCTCCACCCCCTCACCTCCACCCCCACCCCACCCCCTCACCTCCACCCCCTCCACTCCCTCATCTCCACCTTCTCACCACCTCCACTCCCACACCTTCACCCCCTCATCTTCATACCCCCTCACCTCCGCCCCCTCACCTCCACCTGCACCACCTCCATTCCCTCATCTCCACCCCCTCATCTCCACTCCCTCACCTCCACCCCCTCACCTACATACCTCCGCCTCCACTCCCTCATCTCCACCTCCACCCACTCACCTATATACCTCCACCTCCACTCCATCTCCACCCCCTCATCCCCACCTCCGCCCCCTCACCTTCCTACCCCCTCACCTCCACCCCCTCACCACCACCTCCACTCCCTCACCTTCCTACCCTCTCACCTCCACCTCCGCCCCCCCACCTCCGCCCCCTCACCTTCCTACCCTCTCACCTCTACACCTCCACTCCCTCACCTCCACTCCCTCACCTCCACTCCCTCACCTCCCTCACCTCCACCCCCTCACCTCTACACCTCCACTCCCTCACCTCACCTTCTCACCTCCACTCCCTCACCTCTACACCTCCACTCCCTCACCTCCACTCCCTCACCTCCACTCCCTCACCTCCACTCCCTCACCTCTACACCTCCACTCCCTCACCTCCACCCCCTCACCTCCACTCTCTCACGTCCCTCCACCCCCTCACCTCCACTCTCTCACATCCATCTCCACCCCCTCAGCTTCACTCCCTCACCTTCCTACCCCCTCACCTCCGCCCTCTCGCAGCCACCTCAACTCATCTCTCTCTCTCCCTGCCTCTCCCTCTCGCCTCCGGGTTTTCGAATGACATTTGCCCGCCCCCCTTTGGATCGCCCCGGACTAACGGCCGCCACACCCGCGCTGCCCCGGGGCTGACATCGTGGTTTGGGCACAGACATGATGGGCTGAAGGGCCTGCCCCTGTGCTGTACGGATGTTCTATGACAGCACGGTGGCGCGGCGGTAGAGCTGCTGCCTCACAGCGCTTTTGCAGTGCTTCCAGAGACCCGGGTTCGATCCTGACTACGGGCGCTGCGCTTGTCTGTCTGTACGGAGTTTGTACATTCTCCCCTTGACCTGCGTGGGTTTTCTCTGACATCTTCAGTTTCAAGAGAGAGAGAGAGAGAGAATACGAGAAAACGTTAGATTGAGCTCTTAGGGCTAAAGGAATCAAAGGATACGGGGGAAAAATGCAGGAACGCGGTACTGATTTTAGATGATCAGCCATGATCATATTGAATGGCTGTGCTCGCTCGAAGGGCCGAATGGCCTCCTCCTGCACCTAATTTCTATGCCCCCCTCCTCCCCCTCTCATTCCTCCCCCTCCCCCCTCTTTCCTACTCCTCCCCTTCCCCTCTCCTCCCCTCCCCCTCTCCTTTCTATCCCCCTCTCTCTCTATCCCCCCTCTCCTTTCCCCCTCCCTCTCCCTCCCCCCCTTCTCTCCCCCCCTCCCTCCTCTCTCTCCCCCCTTCCCTCCCCCCTCTCTCTTCCCCCTCTCTCTTCCCCCTCCCCCTCTCTCTCCCTCTCCCCTTCTCTCCTCCCCTCTCCCCCCCTCTCTCTTCCCCCTCCCCCTTCCCCCTTCCCCCTCTCTCTCTCCCTCTCCCCTTCTCTCTTCCCCCCCTTCTCTCTTCCCCCCTTTCTCCCCCCCTTCTCTCTTCCCCCCTTCTCTCTCCCCCTCTTCTATCTTCCCCCTTCTCTCTCCCCCTTCTCTCTTCCCCCCTTCTATCTCCCCCCTTCTCTCTTCCCCCTTCTCTCTCCCCCCTTCTCTCTCCCCCCCTTCTATCTCCCCCCCCTTCTCTCTCCCCCCCTTCTCTCTTCCCCCCCTCTCTCTTCCCCGCTTCTCTCTCCCCCCTTCTCTCTCCGCCCCTTCTCTCTTCCCCCCTCTCTCTTCCCCCTCCTCTCTCTTCCCCCTTCTCCCCCCCTTCTCTCTCCCCCCTCTCTCTTCCCCCCTTCTCTCTCCCCCTCCTCTCTTCCCCCCTTCTCTCTTCCCCCCTTCTCTCTCCCCCCCTTCTCTCTTCCCCCTCTCTCTTCCCCACTTCTCTCTTCCGCCTTCTCTCTCCCCCCATCCTCTCCCCCCTCTCTCTTCCCCCTCCCCCCTCTCTCCCTCTCCCCTTCTCTCCTCCCCCTCTCTCTACCCCCTCCCCCTTCCCCCTCTTTCTCTCCCTCTCCCCTCTCTCTTCCCCCCTTCTCTCTTCCCCTCTCTCTTCCCCCTTCTCTCTTTCCCCCTCTCTCTTCCCCGCTTCTCTCTTCCCCCCTTCTCTCTTCCCCCTCTCTCTTCCCCCCTTCTCTCTTCCCCCCTCTCTCTTCCCCGCTTCTCTCTTCCCCCTTCTCTCCCCTCCCCCCCTTCTCTCTCCCCCCCCCCTTCTCTCTTTCCCCCCCTTCTCTCTTCCCCCTTCTCTCTTCCCCCTTCTCTCTCCCCCCCTCCCCCTCTCTTCCCCCTCTCTTCCCCTCCCTCACCGCTCGCCCCCGACACGTCCCCGGGCTGACGTCAGGACGTCCCCGCGTGCCCGCGCGCTCCACCCCTCCCCCTCCCTCCCCTGACGTGGCGCAGAGCGAGAGCGCGCGCACGAGCCGGCCAGCGCGAGCGCGAGAGAGAGAGAGAGAGAGGAGCTCGAGCGGCGTCCGCTCGTCCGTCCGCCCGCCAGCCCAGCCCGCCCGCCATCGCCTCCCGCACCGCACCGCCTCCACCCACACCGAGCGCCGTGAGGAGAAAACCAACACACCCACACGACATCGCCGCCCGCTTCGAGGTGAGCGGTTATTAATAGAGAGAGAGAGAGAGAGAGAGAGAGAGAGAGGGGGGAGAAAATACTTTTAATGGTGGCCGGGCGGGGCTGCGGACAGCACAAGGCCGCGGCCCACCACCCACTCACTCACCCACCCACCCGTTATTCCCCGCTCACACGGAACGGTACAGCCAGCCATCGCATCGGCTCACACACTGCTCGGTGGTTGTGGTGGGGGACTCGATGCTGTTCGTGTCTGGGGAGAGGGATGGTGCGGGTTGGTGCGGGTTGGAGAGCCGCCATCTTGGGCTGTGGAACGGCTCTCTTGTGGGAAGGAGGTGGGGGGGGGGGGGATCAGGGGGAGGAGGGAGAAGGGATCAGAGGGAGATCGGGGGGGGGGGGAGAAGGGTATAAAATAACTGCAGATGCTGGTATAAATCGACGGTATTTATTCACAAAATGCGGGTCAGGCAGCGTCTCAGGAGAGAAGGAATGGGTGACGTTTCGGGTCGAGACCCTTCTTCAGACTGATGTCAGGGGGGAGGGGGAAGTGGAGATCAGGAGGAGGAGGGGGCGAGAGGAGATCAGGAGGAGGAGGGGGGGGGAGAAGAGGGGGAGAGGAGATCAGGAGGGGGAGGGGAAGAGGAGATCAGGAGGGGGAGGGGGAAGAGGAGATCAGGAGGAGGAGGGGGGAGAGGAGATCAGGAGGAGGAGGGGAAAAGAGGAGATCAGGAGGAAGAGGGGGGAAGAGGAGATGAGGGGGAAGAGGAGATCAGGAGGAGGAGGGGAAAAGAGGGGATCAGGAGGAGGAGGGAAGATGAGATCAGGAGGAGGGGAAAAGAGGGGATCAGGAGGAGGAGGGAAGATGAGATCAGGAGGAGGAGGGGGAAAGAGGGGATCAGGAGGAGGAGCGAAGAGGAGATCAGGCGGAGGAGGGGGAAAGAGGGGATCAGGAGGAAGGAGGGGGAAGAGGAAATCAGGAGGGGGAAGAGGAGATCGGGGGAGGGAGGAGATGCGCAGAGGGAAAAGTGTGGGCGGGGAGGGTGATGGTAAAGATGGGGGAGAGAGAAAGGAGGGTGATGGTAAAATTGGTGGTAAAGCAGTGACATTGAAGGAGCGTGGTCAGGAGGGTGGGGTGGTGAAGTGGGCAGTGAGGGGCAGATGGTAAGGGGGGCGGCAAAGGGGTTGCAGTGAAGGAAGGGGTGGAAAGGGAGGTGGTGGGGTGATAGTACAGGGGCAGTGAGGGGTGGATGGTGGTGGGCGACGGGAAGGTGTAGTGAAGGGGGTAACGGTTGGGGGAGTTGGTAAAGGGGACAACGGAGTGACAAGGATGGTGGGTGGTATAGGGGGTTGCAAGGAGGGGTGGTAAAGGGGGCAGATGGGAAGGTGGAGTGATGATGAAGGGGCTTGTGAGGGGCGGATCTTGTATTCTGTGGTCATCACTTCCGAAGAGTCCACCAGGGACTATACTGGAAATATCCTGTACCCATATCCTGTACCCACTAGGGACATTTAGGGACCAGGGTGGTAAAGAGGGTAGGGGGGGGGGGGAGATTGGCAAATGGGGTGGCCGAAAGTGGGGTTGGTAAATGGGGAGGCCAAAAGGGTAGGTAAAGGGGGGTGATGGAGAGTGGGTTCAGTACAGAGGTGATGGGAAGGGGGTGGCAGCAAGGGGTGACAGTACAGACTATGACGGCGAGGGGTTGGTAAATGGGGGGACAGATGGGAAGGTGAGGTGGTGGCGGGGGGTGGTGGAAATGGGGTGGTAAAGTGGTTTGACGGAGGGGGGGGTTATAAAGGGTGAAGGAGTGGTGTGGTAAAGGGGTGAAAAGGGGAATGGTAAGTGGGGGGTATTGATGGGAAAGGACGGTAGTGATGGTAATGGGATGAAAGGGGAGGGGCAGAAAGGGGAAAGTGGGGGAAATGGAAGTAGGGAGGGGTAATGGATGGAGCGGGGGGTTGGGAACAGGATGGCATGGAGGGAAGAGGAAGAGTGGAGGCAGGAGTGATGGAGGGTGGGCGAAAAGGAAGGGCGGAGAAGAGGTTGAAAGTGGGGGGGAAGGAAGGGGGAGTTTGGAGAGTGGGGAAGTGGAAAATGGTGGGGGGGGGGAGGGTGTAGAGGAGGAGAGAGGGGGTTGCTGTGGCTTTATAATAAAATGTGCTCCTGACGCTTGGTGCTTTAGGTATTAAAGAATTTCACCTCCCACCCGATATTCGTTTCTAATCATCGTAAATTAATGAACCTGAATGTGGGGGGGGGGGGGGTGGTGGAGTTGTTCTGCCATTCAATAAGATTGGGGCCAATGTTCCACCTTTTCAGCATTGACATTGAATGGTACAGCACAGGAATGGGCTGTTCAGTCCACGCTGGCTAGTCTAAAGGTAGAATTTCATTGTTCTGTTGTTACATTTAAAGACTCTTGAACTAATCTCCTCTACACTTGATCCATATCCCACCGTTCCCTACATATCCATGTGCCCATGTAAAAGCCTCTTAAACGCCACTGTCGTATCTGACTCCATCACCATCACTGGCACCGTGTTCCAGGCTTCTGCCAATCTCTGTGTAAAATAAAAACTAGCCCTGCAAATTTGCCCCTTTCACCTTGAATCTTAATGTCACTGATTCCTCTTAATATTTTGGATATCTGTTTTAGTTTTAAATTTCAGCTTTCATAGCATTTGGTGTTAGAAAATTAAAAAATATATATCGAGTATTTCTCAGAAATCGTGGCTTATGGATAGAAAAGGTTTAGAGGGTAAAATGCAGGCAAATGGGACTAATGTAGATAAGATATCTTAATTGCCATGGAGCGCCTTTTCCATGCTGAATTACTACAAATGGTCTTCATCTTACTTTGACGATATGGTCCCCAGGTTTTGGGTAGCCTTACCAATAAAAGCACCTTCCACTGTATGCGCCATTCATCCCTCTCAGAATTTTGTATGTTTCAATTAAATCAAATTCTTTGGAGGCCAAATCGATCTCTTTATAGGACAGATCAACTATTCCAGACATCACTTTGGAGAACCTTCATTTTGAGAAACTTTGTGGCAGGTCTATCCTTCTTTTGGAGTGAGGATACCAAATTTGACACCATACTCCAGGTATGCTCTTGCCACGACCCTTTAAAATTGTAGTGAAACAATTCTATTCTAGCTCTCAAATCCTGTTGCAATGACGTATTTGCTGCTTTCAGTGATTTGTTTATTAGCACATTTGGGTCCCCTTTGAATAGTATTTTCCAGTCTTTTGCCATTTTTTTTAAAAAACTACAATTTACTGAATTTTGTTTCCAATTGTACACTTAACTGCCATGTTGCATCTTAACTTCTCGTTGCATTCCTACTTGGATTTGTGTCCTCAGCAAACTTGGAATTTTGTTACATTTGGTTCCCTGAGCCAAATATGTTGTAAACATTTGTGACCCAAGCAATGATCCTCCACTAATTGCAGCTTGTCAATCGAATCCTGTTGCTTTTTTTAAAATGTATTTATTCTCCCCCCCCCCAAAAATTGATAATAGCAGCATATTAGCAGTTAGCGTGGGAATTTTATAATGGTTCGCTCTTAAATAGTACTCAGTGACATTGGAATCAGTTATAATTACATTCCTCATGTAAATTTTGAACTTTTTCAGCCAAGAATCCACTGAATTCCCCAATCTCCAGATATTCCACCACTAGCACCTTGTTCCAATCCCTTTAACAATATGTGGTTTCGGCCACATTACAATTACAGATACAAATATATAGTGAAACAATGGGATAGTTAATGTAAACTGGTCATTGCTGTGATTATACCACCTTCGGGTCAAGGAGAATGCATTTCAGTATATGTTTACCTGGATATTTTCCAATATAAATATAGTAGGAATTTGTACCATCTCATGTTATGCTCACCAGCAGCCCGCCTTACTTGACTTAATTTTATCTTGTTTCATCCACAGAACTTCCTGTTCCTTTATGTTTTTCTCGGTTCACTTTAAATATTTAAACTCTGCGATAATCTTATGTGATTCAACTATTGCCATGTGACTTTGAGTTGTAACCATTCTTTTCTAAATGGTTTTTTTTCATATTAGATTTGCAAACTTTGATTTCTCCACACGTGGAAATATCCTCTGTAGACTATCATTCTTGCAAGGGAAAGGGCCCTAGTGCATTTGACCTAGACTTCCTTAATGAGGAATCCAAACTTGGCTACACTAATGACTGCTGCATCCTAATCACTAGGTTGCAAGTCAACCGTACATTGTACAACTATTATAAGGTGTTTGTTGAGACAGACAAGCGCATATTTGTGAACAGGTTGATAAAGTGGCCAGTTGCTGGAAAATTAATTGCTTTTGGATTTCATATGGATTTCCAAAGGAATGGAATTTTATAAGAACCAGATGAAAGACCAGAGTAAAATAAGATGGGTGCAGATTGAAATATGTTGGCCTTCAAAATTGATGGAAGGATTGGTTGGAAGCATGTCCAGTATAGAATTAACCATCTACTAAAAGCAAAACTGTATGAAAGTGCAACTAATTGAATAGCTGTTTGTCCATGCTAACTTGTTCAATGGGTCGAACAACATTTTTCTGTTATGCAGAATTCCACAGATGAGTATTGAAACCAGGATTAAAGCACATGATGAATTCTTCCTCTGCCCAGTGCAGGATCAGTATGTCCCATTGCTCCGTATTATTCCCATATTGCCTACATAGTGCTAGGCTTTTGAACCAATCACCTCTTTCACATCCACTTCCAGAGGTGTCATATCTTTCAGTTATTTCTTTAGTGTCCATTTAAAATATTTTTGACTACTATTTTGTACCAAATCTGCTGTTTTGCATTCATCACTGTATTTATTGTTGAGGGATGGCGCAGCTGGTAGAGCTGTCACCTCATATGACAAGAGACGCGGGTTCGATCCTGACCTCAGGTGCTGCCTGTGTGGAGTTTGCACATTCTTCGTGTGACCGCGTGGGTTTCCTCCTACATCCCAGAGGTGGGTTTATAAATTAATTGCTCTCTGTAAATTGTCCCTAGTGTGTTGGGAGTGGAAGAGAGAGTAGGATAACATAAAACGTGGTGGGCCGATGGGCCTATTTCCATACTGCTTCTTTCAAATCAATTCAATTAAATCAATTCATAATTACTGTATGTGTAGTGCCTACATTGTGAACTTCATTTGAACAAGGAATTTCATCGCAGCAAGGTGTAAACGACAATAAACTACTGTAGTCTGAATCTGAATTATTTATGTCTAGTTATTGAGAAATTGCAGCTGCTGATCTAGTGCAGTTACGGGACCAGTTGATCAAGTAATAATATCACTGCTAGAAATTTTTAATGTTGATTGACAGATGAATATTGACTGGGATATTGGGAAAACTAAACTATGTAGTGCGATGGGATCGTTATCGGATCTTACAACATTAACTTCCATTTCAATATATTCCAAATTTTGCATTGATCATTTTACTCATCCTATTCCCGTTCTAAAAACTAGATTGCTTGTGTACAGATTTGCTGATATTAAATTAAAATCATAATGAAACCCTTTGTTAAGATCCAGCTGGTAATGTATCAACTGAGACCTTAAAATGTCAGTGCTAAAAACTCTGGCTAAACATAAAATAAGCTCTTTCAGTGGTCTGGTGAATTTTAGTTTCCTCTTTCCACCCTCCCCTCAGCTCTTCGTAATAGTTGTACTACTGGTGCACAACTACTAGTTCATTTTGGATGTCCATGTGCATTTTTTCTTAATTATAAATAATGCAGTGGACGTTTGAATGTAGGCTTTCAGAATCCAAAGGTAAGGAGTAACAACAATTTAACATGATAGCTTTACAGCAGATTGCAACTTCCAATCTTGCGTTAAGTTTCTTTTTTTAAAAAATGATTTTGACAACTCAAACTGGTTCCCGTGTATATAATCTGTTTGTCATTAAACTGTTTCTCATAGTCTAATTCCAATTTGAGATGTAACGTGTTAGCTGACTACACCTTCCTAATATTTGTATCATCCATGTTACATAATAAATTTATCTTCCCAAAGCAGGAGATGATGTAATTGACGTGCTGTTACGAGTGAGCCAAAGGTTTCTGCCTTATTTATAATTGATATCTTTCGACCTCCAGTCTTTTGTTCTTTTCTCGCTCTTTTATAAAAGGGAACAATGTAATGGTTTGCAAGTAAAATATGCTTTGACAGTCTCCTTTCAAATAAGTGCAAGAATCACATGCATGATAAACAGTTTTTAAAAAGGCATTAATACAAGTCAGAGTTCTTCACCAATTGCCCTTTTGGTAATGGTTGAACAAATGGAAGTTTAGAATGCAGGCTGTTTGTTGCATCTTGTGGGCTGTGGACTTTTGAGAACTGCACCGTGCTCCTTTTGATGGGATATATCAGACCCTTCTCTTTTCCCATCCCCCCCCCCCCCCCCATCCCCATTTGCGACAGTAAAACCATGATTACTGCATATTTTCCATTTTGAAGATCAAACTGCAGATGCTGGAAATATGTAAAACAACCCTGAAATTTCTCAACATTCTGCAGATGAAGTTGCATCTGTGTGGGCAGGGAGTTAGAGTTTCAGACTGCGTCCAATGTCAACAGAATCTGATGACGGGTTTTTATTCTGAAATGTTAACTTTTCTCTTTCCACAGATGCAGCATTTTCTGTTTTAAAAAAATAATTTTTAATAATAATATAGGAAGAGTATTTCCCTTGAAATAATTTAGATGTCTAATTTACCTTTATAGGCATTTGTGATACGGGTGATATTTTTGCTATGGGAATAAGCAAGAAGGGTTAGTGTGTCTGAATGGAATAAATGAATGATAAGCTTACCATAGATTTTGTAAATTACTTGTCTTGTATTCCACTGTCTATTGCAGTCTTTTGAAATCGAATTTCTCTAGGATTTAGCATTTAGTAAAGCAAAATGCTAAAAATACTTGGTCAGATAGTGTTTCAAGTCAATCAGGAATCCATTCATATTTGCTCATGCAATGTCTGGCTCCGGGTGAGGAGGGGTTATGGATTGTTACATTTAAAATTTATATGGGAAGAAATAAAACTGGATATCATTTGAGCAGTCAGCTGATATCTTTCCAATTGTGAGAAGGCATCATTTCCTTGACTGGCCTTTGTAGAACAATCAAGGTTTTCAAAATGGAAGCAGACCACGTACTTTACCCTGCCAGTGGTGGCTTAGAAATGTAGTTTCTTTGCTTGTTTCTATTTTTTGATGTGAACTATTGGAAGTGATCAAAGTTATTCTTTCTTTGCTTCCAGCATAATTTTATTTACCTCGGTTTCAAGGAATTACCCATTTTAATTTGTTGTGTTTGGCTAGTTTTGTAACACAACTTGTAGAGCTACTGCCTCACACCTTTGATCCCGAACTCCAGTGCTGTCTGTGTGGAGTTTGCATGTTCTCCCTGTGACCACAAGGGTTTCCTCCAGGTGCTCTGGTTTCCTCCCACATCCCAAAGACGTGCTAGTTTGTAGTTTAATTGTCTTCTATAGCATTGCCCCAATGTGTTAGGGGATAGATGAGAAAGTGGGATAACATAGAACTAGCTTGAACTACTTGGCGTGAGCTGGTGTGCCAAAGGGCATGTTTCCATACTCAATCTTAACTTGAAGATAACCCAGTGATTGGAGCTTCTCATTTTCTATGGTCTCACATCTCTGGTAGACACTTCCTTCTCTGGCATCGGCCTGATAATCTATTTCATGCAGATTCTGGCTTTAATGCTGTAACTTAAGGCAAAGTAAAGCAAATTAAACTAAACATTAACTGGTGTACACTATGTACTCATCCTGAATCTGAGCAGCACATAATTTACTCTGCTTCCTCTTCTTCAGCCAGCATTATGTGCACGCTTGTACATTCCACCATAATGGTTTAATGGATATGGGCAGGCAATTGGTTACCTCTTCAACAGAAATCATGTTACTGCTTTGCAAACTCGAGCAATGGGCAATGCCAAAACATGAATGGTCAGTTGATATTATAATCAGATTAGCTATGATCTTATTTAATGGTAGAACTGGCTTGGGAGATCCATTGACCTCCTCCCTCATCTCCCATCATCAGCTTTTCACTGTACCTTGGTACACATGACAACAATAAACCTAAAAGTCTAAGATGGTGGAATGTGGTAGTATACAAAGTCAATAGAAATTATTTTGCCTTCTAGAGATAGACTGCTGATAATAAGATGGGCATGGACATTTATCCCTGGTCTCTGTACTACGCATAACCTGTGACTTGAATTGGATATTTCTTTGATTGACACTCATTCGGATGGTGGCTTGTTTCTGGCTGTCTGGGAATATTAGTTAACTTTCAGATGGACACTAAATGTTGGAGTAACTCAGCGCTAGTCAGGTAGCATTCCCGGAGAACATGTGTAGGTGACGTTTTGGGTCGGGACCCTTCAGAGTTACTCAAGCATTTTGTCTTTCCTTGGTAAACTGGCATCTGCAGTTCCTTGTTTCTACATTTTTTCAGATAAAGCCATACAGCACGGAAACTGGCCCTGTGGCCCAACTTGCTATGCCAATTAAGATGTCCCATTTGCCTCTGATCTGAGACCATGGCGAGATTTGTGGATGAGAACTAGTTTACATAAAGGAAATGTGAACGGTATACAATATCAAATAATTAGATGTAACTGAATATAGTGCTTGAATTTATGCAATGTTTTTGCAGTGTTTATGTCCACTGTTGGAAATAATGAAATTACTAGGCTAAATGCAACTTTTCATGCAAATTGTCTTAATTCACAATTTCAAATATCTCTGCTGATAAATTCCAAGATTTTCCATGGCTAACAGTAACATACAGTGCCCTCCATAATGTTTGGGACAAAGACCCATCATTTAATTATTTGCCTCTGTACTCCACAATTTGAGATTTTACTTATCACATCCGCAAAAGATTCCAGAAGATTAGTCAAGCATGATTTCCCTTTCATAAATCCATGCTGACTTGGACTTATCCTTTTACCGCTATCCAAATGCACCATTATCACCTCTTTAATAAATGACTCCAGCATCTTCCCCACCACTGATGTCAGGCTAACTGGTCTGTAATTCCCCGATTTCTCTCTCCCTCCTTTCTTAAAAAGTGCGATGACATTTGCTACCCTCCAATCCACAGGAACTGATCCCGAATCTATAATAATAATAATAATAATGCATTTTATTTATATAGCGCTTTTCATATACTCAAAGACGCTTTACAGAGATTTTGAGAACATAGGGAAATGAATAAATAGATAAATAAGTAAATAAATAAATGAACAGAGAAAGGAGACAGAAGGTGAGGTGAACATTGGAAAATGATCGCCAATGCATCCACGATTTCTAGAGCCACTTCCTTAAGTACCCTTGGATGCAGACCATCAGGCCCTGGGGATTTATCAGCCTTCAGTCCCATCAGTCTACCCAACATCATTTCCTGCCTAATGTGAATTTCCTTCAGTTCCTCCGTCACCCTAGGACCTCTGTCCACTAGTACATCTGGGAGATTGTTTGTGTCGTCCTTAGTGAAGACAGATCCAAAGTACCTGTTCAACTCGTCTGCCATTTCTTTGTTCCTCATAATAAATTCACCTGCTTCTGTCTTCAAGGGACCCACATTTGTCTTAACTATTTTTTTTCTCTTCACATACCTAAAGAAGATTTTACTATTCTCATTTATATTCTTGGCTAGCTTACCTTCGTGCCTCATCTTTTCTCCCCGTATTGGCTTTTTAGTTATCTTCTGTTGCTCTTTAAAAGAGACTAATCCTTTTGCTTCCCGCTCATCTTTGCTAGGTTATACTACTATTTTATTTTTATACTGTCCTTCACTTCCCTTGTCAGCCACGGTCGCCTCTTACTCCCCTTCGAATCTTTCTTCCTCTTTGGATTGAACTGATCCTGCACGTTCTGTATTATTCACAGAAATACCTGCCATTGTTGTTCCACCGTCTTCCCTGCTAGGGTTTCTTTCCAGTCAACTCTGGCCAGCTCCTCCCTCATGCCTCCATAGTCCCCCTTGCTCAACTGCAATACTGACACTTCCGATTTTCCCTTCTCCCTCTCAAATTGTAGATTCAAACTTATCATATCAACTTATCGACTGATTCAATGTCACCCCTTGAAAGGGACTGAATATCATTCCTTACCAACAGCAACCCCATCCCCTCTGCCACCTGTCTGTCTTTTTGATAGGTCGTATACTACTGAATATTCAGCTCCCAGCCCTGGTCCTCCTGCAGCCATGTCTCTGTGATTCCTACAACATCATACTTGCCAATATCTAACTGAGCCTCAAGCTCATCCACTTTATTTTTTATACTTCGCGCATTCAAATACAACACTTTAACTTCGGTATTCACCACCTCTCACACTAGTGGCCCTGACTGTAGTCTCTTATCCCTTCTCAAACTTTCCTTCCCATTAATTCGGGAGTCTTTTAAACTTTTCCTGTAATCACTTCCCCCTTAACTCCATCTTTATATTCCCAATTTGTCAACCCCCCCGCCCACTATTTAGTTTAAACCCACACGTGTAGCACCAGCGCTGGTCCCTCTCCAGTTAAGGCGTAACCCATCCCTTTTGTACAGGTCACCCCTACCCCAGAAGAGATCCCAGTGGTCTAGAAATCTAAATCCCTGCACCAGCCCCGCAGCCATACATTCATATCCCCTATCTCCCTGTTCCCGCCCTCACTAGCACGAGGTACAGGAAGCAATCCAGAGATAACCACCCTAGAAGTCCTGGTTTTCAGTCTTCTTCCTAACTCTAAACTCACTTGGCAGAACCTCCTTCCACTTCATCCCGACGTCGTTCGTGCCGACATGCACAACTACTTCTGGCTGTTTACCTTCCCTCTCGAGGATGTTCCGAAGTCAGTCCATGACATCTTTATCCCTGGCACCAGGGAGGCAACAGACCATCCTCAAGTCTCGCTTGCCGCCACAGAATCTCCTGTCCGCACCTCGGACAATGGAGTCACCCACTACTATGGCTCTGCCCGACGGCGGTCTCCCTGGACAAGTCTCATTGCCGAGATTGGAGCCACTGACCTGTCCGCCGCTCGGACTGGAAGCGTCTTCTGCCCCAACAGCTCCCAAGAGGGCGTACCTGTTTTCATTAGGCACAGCCACTGGGGTCTTCTGCTCTCCACGTTTACTCCCAGTCACCCACCTTCTCTCTTCCTGCATCATTGATGTGACATCATTACTGTACGTCCTGTCCAGGAAGCTCTCGTTGTCCCAGATGGCCCTGAGGTCATTCAGCTACTTCTCCAGTCCCCAACACGGTCACTCAGGAGCTGTACCTGGACACAATTCCTGCAGGTGTAGTCTCCAGAAGCTCCATCGGCGTCCCTGACCGCCCACATCCCACAGGAAACACTCTGCACTAACCTGCCTGCCATTTCAAGTCCAGCCAACGGTCGTTCTCGCTGCTGGTTCTCCCGACCTTCACTGAAAAGAAGGAGGCATTTAAACACACCTGAGCAATTATAAACACCTGTGAAGCATTATGGTGCCCTGAAATGGCGGGAACTATGTTTTAACACAGCCATAATTTCTACATAGTGAAACCAAAATGTGTAAAAATACCCCTTAATATAATCTGACAATGTGCACTTTAACCACATGTGATTTTTTTTCTATTCAAATCTCAAATTGTGGAGTACAGAGGTAAATAAATAAATGATGGGTCTTTGTCCCAAACATTATGGAGGGCACTGTATCTATTGTAAACCAATGAAATTTGGCACTGAAGATAGACAAAATGCTGCAGTAACACAGTGGGTCAGGCAGCATTTCAAAGTTCAGGTCAAGACCCTTCATACCCAAAACATCACATATTCCTTTTCTCCCGAGTTTCTGCCTGACCCGCTGAGTTGCTCCAGCATTTTGTGTCTATCTTCGGTGTAAATCAGCATCTGCAGTTCCTTCCTACACAATGAAATTTGGCCATCTGGTGTTCTGCTGAAATTTACATATTTAAAGACAGTTAAGTAATAACACTGTTATAATATTAGTATAATTGGTACAAATAACAATGATCCATATTTACTGGGAAGATGGGTTGCTTCCCATTATTTGAGGAAAATGTAGTACAAAGTATTCAAATTCTTTGCTCCATTATCCTTTCTTTTACCATAAGTCTCTTCCACTTCATTAATTATTTAACTTCTAGTTTACTGATCCATAAGAGCAAGTATTACTTTGCTTTATATTTTCTTCGCGTATATTTGGTTTGTAAACTTCCTATTTCAATTTTAAATAGTTTTGTCATTTTTCCTCAAATATCTTTGCTTCCCATTTAAGCTTATTTGCTCTTTATCTAGAAATGGTTTTCCCCCTTTTGACATTCATACTTAATTTATATTGTGTGTGTGCCTTATGTTTGAGTATTTCTCAATGCTAAGAATCTCTGCAGAAGGGTCCCACCCCAAAACCCAATGTTCTCCAGAGATGCTGCCTGACCCGCTGAGTTTCTCCAGCACTTTATGTTGGCTGCTTTTCCAAGCCAGTGTGAAGTGTGGATGGAGTCAATGGTGGGAGTCTGGTTTGTGTGATGGCCTAAGTTGCATCCACAACCCTTTACAATTTCTTGCAGTCTTAGGCTGAGCTGAGCCAAATCAAGCTGTGATGCAATCTGACTATGCATCCAACTATGTTTGAATGTTGCATCTGTAGAACTACAGTCAATATAGATTATTTCTTAGTACAATCTTTTCCTATCATGTGCATTCTCTCTCTTGAACAGAAATCAATTATCCAATACCAATTTTCTTGTTTCAGCTACTATATTGCATACTTCCAATGTTATTCATATATGTAACTCAAGTTTATTTTGAAAAGATAGCATTCCTTTTCCCTATGTTAATTTTTTTTAAAAATTTACACCAGTAGTTTGCATTCTCGTTTGTTGCTATTTCTGGGGTAATATCTGGGGTCTGTTCCTCTTTTGCAGTCAAGACCCTGCTCCTGCTTGCCTTTCATTTTCAATAAAGCCATTGATGCTAACAGATTTCATATTTAAGTATTCCCAATGGATTAGCTTCCTTGCTCTGTTCTCATTCTGGGAATAAAAATGTGCCCCTCCTACTTCAGCTCTTGTTGTGATTGAATAGTTTATTCTCATACACACAAGTGCAGTGAAGTTCCTTGGTCACGTGAAGCTCACAGTCATGCTGATGTTCCTAATCATACTCTGCTTGAACTCGCAGCACAAGTAACTTTACACCACCCTTGAAGATTTTTCATTCTGCTACTTCTGCACAGCCCTCGCCTCTGGTTGTTCCTCCAGCAGTGTGTGACTTGTTTCTATTGATTGCAGCTTTAATAACATTCTGGCACTCCAGATTAAATTATATGGTTTTTAAATGGAGGTTGTCCCAATTGATAAATATTTGAATTTGTCACACCACCAATATTTGTTAAGGTGGACTGGCTCGTTGTTGGAAAGGAGGAGGTGAGAAATCTGCATGTTTCCTCCAGAGTTGCTGAAGCTACTGTCTAATTGTTGTATACATGTTTATGGTTAAGAGACCTTGCAATTTCCTGTCTCCGGGTGCTTTAAATGTGGGGCCTGCTAAAGTACAATATTCAAATGTCTGATCATGTTAAAAATGAGTTTAAGGAGTTAGGAAGAAGACTGAAGAGCAGGACTTCTAGGGTGGTTATCTCTGGATTGCTTCCGGTACCTCGTGCTGTTGAGGGCAGGAATAGGGAGATAGGGGATATGAATGTATGGCTGAGAGGCTGGTGCAAGGAGCAGGGATTTAGATTTCTAGACCACTGGGGTCCCTTCCGGGGTAGGGGTGACCTGTACAAAAGGGACGGGTTACACCTTAACTGGAGAGGGACCAGCGTTCTGGCAGGCAGGTTTGCTAGTGCTGCACATGTGGGTTTAAACTAAATAGTGGGCGGGAGGGGTTGACAAATTGGGAATATAAAGATGGAGTTAAGGGGGAAGTGATTACAGGAAAAGTTGCAAAAGACTCCCGAATTAATGGGAAGGAAAGTTCGAGAAGGGTTAAGAGAGTAAGGCCGGGGCTAATAGTGACCAGTGTGAGAGGGGAGGTGAATACCGAAGTTGAAGTGTTGTATTTGAATGCGCTAAGTATAAAAAATAAAGTGGATGAGCTTGAGGCTCAGTTAGATATTGGCAAGTATGATGTTGTGGGAATTACAGAGACATGGCTGCAAGGACCAGGGCTGGGAGCTGAATATTCAGGGATGTACGGCCTATGGAAAAGCCAGACAGGTGGGCAGTGGGGGTGGGGTCACTCTGTTGGTAAGGAATGATATTCAGTCCCTTTCAAGGGGTGACGTAGAATCAGATGTAGAATCAGTATGGACAGAACTGAGGAATTGTAAGGGTAAAAAGACCCCTAATGGGAGTTATCTACAAGCCCCCAAACAGTAGGCTGGATACAGGGTGCAAGTTGAACAAGAGTTAAAATTGGCATGTCGCAAAGGTAATGCTACAGTGGTTATGGGAGATTTCAACATGCAGGCAGACTGGGAAAATCAGCTTCCCAAGAAAGGGTGCCTCTGAGATGGATTCTTAGAGCAGCTTGTACTGGAGCCTACCAGGGAGAAGGCAATTCTGAATTTAGTGTTGTGTAATGAACCAGATTTGATAAGGGAACTCAAGGTTAAAGAGCCATTAGGAGGTGGTGATCATAATATGATAAGTTTGAATCTACAATTTGAGAGGGAGAAGGGAAAATCGGAAGAGTCAGTAGTGCAGTTGAGCAAGGGGGACTATGGAGGCATGAGAGAGGAGCTGTCCAGAGTTGACTGGAAAGATACCCTAGCAGGGAAGATGGTGGAACAATGGCAGGTATTTCTGGGAATAATACAGTAGGTGCAGGATCAGTTCATTCCAGAGGAAGAAAGATTCTAAGGGGAGTAAGAGGCGACCGTGGCTGACAAGGGAAGTCAAGGACTGTATAAAAATAAAAGAGAAGAGGTATAACATGGCAAAGATGAGCGGGAACTCAGAGGATTGGGACTCTTTTAAAGAGCAACAGAAGATAACTAAAAAGCCAATACGGGGAGAAAAGATGAGGTGCGAAGGTAAGCTAGCCAAAAATATAAAGGAGGATAGTAAAAGCTTCTTTAGGTATGTGAAGAGGGGAAAAATGGTCAAGACAAATGTGGGTCCCTTGAAGACAGAAGCAAGTAAATTTATTATGGGAAACAAGGAAACGGCAGGCGAGTTGAACAGGTACTTTGGATCTGTCTTCACTAAGGAAGACACAAACAATCTCCCAGATGTACTAGTGGACAGAGGTCCATGGGTAACGGAGGAGCTGAAGGAAATTCACATTAGGCAGGAAATGGTGTTGGGTAGACTGATGGGACTGAAGGCTGATAAATCCCCAGCGCCTGATGGTCTGCATCCCAGGGTACTTAAGGAATTGGCTCTAGAAATCATGAATGATCAAGCTGAGTGATCATTTTCCAATGTTCTATAGATTCAGGATCAGTTCCTGTGGATTGGAGGGTAGCTAATGTTATCCCACTTTTTAAGAAAGGAGGGAGAGAGAAAACGGGAAATTATAGACCAGTTAGCCTGACATCAGTGGTGGGGAAGATGCTGGTCAATTATAAAAGAAGAGATTGCAGAATATTTGGATAGCAGTAACAGGATTGTTCCGAGTCAGCATGGATTTACGAAGGGGAAATCATGTTTGACTAATCTTCTGGAATTTATTGAGGGTGTAACTAGGAAAATGGAAAATGGGAGAGCCAGTGGATGTAGTGTACCTGGACTTTCAGAAAGCCTTTGATAAGGTCCCACATAGATTAGTGGGTAAGATTAGAGCACATGGTATTTGGGGTAGGGTGCTGACATGGATAGAAAATTGGTTGGCAGACAGGAAACAAAGAGTTGGGATTAACGGGTCCCTTTCAGAATGACAGGCAGTGACCAGTGGGGTACTGCAAGGCTCGGTGCTGGGACCGCAGCTATTTACAATATACATTAATGACTTAGAAGAAGGGATAGAAATAACTAGCAAATTTGCGGATGACACAAAGATGGGTGGCAGTGTGAACTGTGAGGAGGATGCAGGGTGAGTGGGCAGATGCATGGCAGATGCAGTTTAATGTGGATAAATGTGTGGTTATCCACTTTGGTGGTAAAAACAGGAAGGCAGATTATTATCTGAATGGTGTCAAGTTAGGAAATGGGGAAGTACAAAGAGATCTGGGTGTCCTTGTTCATCAGTCACTTAAAGTTAGCATGCAAGTACAGCAGCCAGTGAAGCTAATGGCATGTTGCCCTTTATGACAAGAGGAGTTGAGTATAGGAGCAAAGAGGTCCTTCTGCAGTTGTACAGGGCCCTAGTGAAACCGCACCTGGAGTACTGTGTGCAGTTTTGATCTCCAAATTTGAGGAAGGAAATTCTTGCTATTGAGGCAGCGTAGGTTCACTAGGTTAATTCCCGGAATGGCGGGACTGTCGTATGTTGAAAGACTGGAGCGATTAGGCTGGAATTTAGAAGGATGAGAAGGGATCTTATTGAACCATATAAGATTATTAAGGGATTGGACACGTTAGAGGCAGGAAACATGTTCCCAATGTTGGGGGAGTCCAGAACCAGGGGCCACAGTTTAAGAACTTGGACTCGGCCATTTAGAACTGAGATAAGGAAAAACTTTTTCAGTCAGAGAGTTGTAAATCTGTGAAATTCTCTGCCTCAGAAGGCAGTGGAGGCCAATTCTCTGGACGCTTTCAAGAGAGAGCTAGATAGAGCTCTTGATGATAGCGGAGTCAGGGGGTATGGAGAGAAGGCAGGAATGGGGTACTGATTGTGAATGATCACATTGAATGGCGGTGCTGGCTCAATTTTGTAATTGCTTCAGAATTGAAGCCTCTTAAAATTACCACTCCCTTCATGCTGAAGATATCTCAATGATTATAAATGTGCCTTTCTAAACTTGGCAAACAATATGGAGCGATTAATATTTGCCTCGTGCTATGCATAACTCGGGAAAAGATTGTACTACTAAAACCCACCCTTGTATCTCTTTACCATAATCCTAGGCAAACGTTTTGGTATCAATGAATACTTTATGAAGACCCAAAGGAAATTTGATGCACTGATGACGTGGAAATACTATCCCAGGGGCTCTTGTGTTGATGTATCGTGTTGCCACTAGAATGTCATTGAAGCATGTAATATTTAGTCCGTGAACAGTAAAGAGCACCCAGCAATGTATCTTCAGAATTTTCAATTATGTCTTAGACAGGGGTGAATTCCTCATGTCCATGGATCTGCAGTTAATTACAATAACTGGGGCAAATCAGTTAATGAACTAAGATAATAACTTGCACTTGTATCACTAAACTGAAGGATGAATTGGGTTGGATGCATGACAACTTGATGAGGAGATGGTGGTTTATCAAGAGGAGAGTGTAGCCAACTGGCAGAATTGGAATGTAAAGCAGTACAGTATTTACAAAATATACAAGTTTATAAAATACAAAATACAATTTATAAAACCTTTATGTATTACGGGATTCATATCAATCCACAAAACCGTGCTTGAGTGCAAATGGATGAGATTACTATAAGTAATCTTTAATGATGTGCAATACAAAATAAAATTGCTTTATTGTAATTTGGGGAACTGCCTTTAATAAGTTGAGAAAACAATTTATTCTAAAACATTAAATAAAGAAACAAAACAAATAAAGATGCTGATCTACAAATAAAGATACACAGTGCTGGAGTGTCTCAGCGGGTCAGGCTGCAACTGTGGATGTTTTGGGTCAGAACTCTTCAGGCAAATTGTCAGATTTCTTTGCTCACTGTCACCACAATTAGTCAGGCTGTGGCAAATTCATTTCTGTTTCCGAGACATAATTGCAAACTCCAAACTCCAATTGCAAACTCCAAAGTAGCCACATAAATATTGCCACTGAAAGAGCAGTGAGAGGTAGGTATCACGATGTCTCTTTGTCATGTGCACCAAAACAGTGAAATTCTCATCTACTGCAGCTTTACAGGCACAACATAAAATAAACCGTCAGTAACTTCAGTCCTCAAAAACGCACACAAAAAGGACACTGCTAAGATAAAGCAATATAAGTGTTATAGAAGAGACTGTTTTGTCAGCTTTCCCGGTATATCTTGTAATTTCCTGCACTGAGCTGGTAGCCTGCAATCTTTGCAGACAAAGATTGTGTCTGTTTATTGTTTGTAATTTGGATGCAAATAATTTTTGGTTCTGGTTTGTATTAATGGCCTATCTGACTGGCTGCTGTTTCCTAACAGCTTCAGAATTCAATGATAGAAGAGTTTTGACACCTATCCAAGCCACCAGACCTGTGAAATTTGAGGAGGAGGAATAAACAGCAAATAGGAAATGTAATCAGGGCTCCTGGCCATGATTAGAGCACTGCTGACATCTTGCATACACTTGAAATGTATTCCTTGATGTGGCTCTTATTTCTGCTGACAGGCTGAAATTGGTTTTAGTTTAAACCTGTCCGCAGTGCACACAGTGGGTAGTCTCTTGATGGTGCAGTCCCTTAGTTCCTCTGGTGGTGCCCATTGGATTTATGGGCATTGTGATGAATTATGTTCAAGCTAAAGTAAGGTATTTTGTTTACTTCAATATAATTGTGCTGGGCTAACTCAAGAATACAAATCATGAGAAATCTATGGTGGGCAGGATCTTCATTGGCCATGGTCAACTTTTTGGGAGGAAATGCAATAGAAAAACAGTCATCTTTGTTCTTGCTTGACATGTCCTAACCGCGGAATATATAAGAGCTAAAAACGTGGTGTCAAAACAGTGGTATTGCAAATCTATTTTGTGCCAAGTTTGATTTTTTTTATCTGCACTTGGTATCTGACATGTTTTATTGTTTTCTTTCAGATAAATATTTGTATCTGATCAAGCACTGCAAATATGGGGGCGTATATTAGCAATACGTTCAGAAGTCTGTTCGGAAAAAAAGAAATGCGCATTCTGATGGTGGGCTTGGATGCAGCTGGCAAGACCACCATTTTATACAAACTTAAACTGGGTGAAATTGTAACCACTATTCCCACTATAGGTAAGTGAGTTATTTGAATTTGCCACTTAGAGATGTGATATATTGGAGATGTGAAAACATACACAAGAACACAAGAAAATAGAAGCAGGAGTAGGCCAACCGGCCCCTCGAGCCCGCTCCGCCATTCAATACGATCATGGTTGATCCTACCCCAACCCCCTTCCCACTATCGCCCTTCTTCCCACCCAAAAGAACCGTGTGATCTCCTGGGAGAGGCGAAAAACCGGATAAAAACCCAGGCCAATTTGGGGAAAAAATCCGGGAAATTCTTCTCTGACCCCAAGCTAGGCGATCGAAACTTGTCCAGGAGATTACTCAGGTCTTACTATACTAACCGTAGCTCATGTCCACTTCCCTGCCCGCTCCCCGTGACCCCTAATTCCCTTGTCTATTAAAAAACAATCTATTTCTGTTTTTAATTTATTTAATGTTCCTGCATCCACAGCTCCCTGAGGCAGCGAATTCCACAGACTAACCACCCTCTGAGTGAAGAAGTTTCTCCTCATCTCAGTTTTAAAAGAGCCCCCTCTTATTCTAAGACTATGCCCCCTAGTTCTGGTCTCCCCGATCATCGGAAACATCTTTAGCGCATCCACCCGATCAAGGCCCCTCACGATCTTATACGTTTCAATAAGATCGCCTCTCATTCTTGTGAACTCCAATGAGAAAAGTCCCAACCTACTTAACCTTTCCTCATATGTCAACCCCCTCATCCCTGGAATTAACCGTGTAAACCTTCTCTGCACTGCCTCCAGAGCAAGTACATCCTTTCTTAAATATGGACACCAAAACTGCACACAGTATTCCAAATGCGGTCTTACCAATACTGTATACAGCTGCAGCAACACCTCCCTTCTTTTATACTCTATCCCCCTGGCAATAAAGGCTAAGACTCCATTGGCCTTCCTAATCACTTGCTGCACCTGCATACTAACTTTTTGTGATTCCTGTACTAGTACCCCCAGGTCCCTTTGTGTTGTATTACCACGCAGCTCCTCTCCATTTAGAAAATAACTTTCTTTATGATTTTTTTTTCCAAAATGCATAACTTCACATTTATCAGTATTAAATTTCATCTGCCAAGTCGCTACAAGTTAGCAAATTTGAAAATTGTACATCCTGGTCATTTTAAATTAAAAACACAAAATGCTAGAAATTCGTAGGACTGCACTGATGCAGCTGCCTCTCAGCTAGACCTTGGCTAGATCCTGACCTCAGGTGCAGTCTGTGTGGAGTTTGCACTTTCTCTCTTTGAACACTTGGGTTTCCTCTGGGTGCTCTGGTTTCCTCCAACATCCCAAAGCTGTGCGGGTTTGTAGGTTAATTGGGCTCTGTAAAATTGTCCCTGGTGATGGGAGTGGATGAGAAAGTGGAATAACATAGATCTAGTGTGAATGGGTGATCGATGGTCAGCATGGACTCGGCTGAATGGCTTGTTTGCATGCTGTTTCTCTGAACTAAACATAAGTAATGCAGAATTTATGGATCGAGGAACAGTTAACTTCTTGGATTGATCCTCTGCAAGGAATGACCACAAATGCTGGCCTTGCCAGTATTTCCAACATAGTCTGATTTTATTTGAAGGTGTACCTTATTGGCCACCAACCAGTAGGGAGGATGTTAAGGAGTAAATTTAATTAAAGTTATACAAAAATCATAGTGATGGCTTCAACTGTACAAACAATTAAAGAGGGAAAAGTGTTCCTGAAATATATTTATGAGTGAATTAAGGGTTATTAACAATGAGAGTTAGGACAAATTTGGATTGTTTTATCTGGAACGCCAGAGGTTGAGTGGAGACCTAATAGAAGTATATAAACTTGAGAGGAAAGATAGGGTAGGCAGTCAGCACCTTTCACCCAGGGTGGAAATATCAAAGACATAGTTTAAAACCATAACTTTCTAAGCTGAGAGGGGCAAAGTTTAAAAGAGATGTTGGGGGCATGTTCTTTTTTACACAGAGGGTGGTGGGTACTTGAAACGTGCTGCCAGATTTGGTGGTAGTGGATGCAGATACGATAGTGGCATTTAACAGGCTTTTCATAGGCACACCGATGTGCAGGGATTGGAGGGACATTCAAAACACAGGGCCTATTGCTGTGCACTGTGAGTGCTTTCTTTATCAGTACGTTTGGTATGATGCAGGATGAGTTGCTGACTTCAGTTTGGGGGAAATGAGTCAGGGCAAGATGAGGAAATAGAAGTGGGACAATATCTTGGAAATAAAACATGATATAAAGTTTAGAAATAGCTATGGGAAAGGACATAGACAACACCAAGCTTAAAATAATTGCAGATGGGTGGTTTTTATAAGATGGAAATGGATCTAACTCATGAAAATTGGAATTGTCGCTTGACGGGCAAAACATGATGGGTAGTGGAAGGCCTTCAAGGTGGCGTACTTCAAGTATATCCTTAAAACTGTGCTGGGTGCAGAGATGAAGGCAGAGCTGACGGGATACCCAAAGGGTGTAAACTGCAGCAGAAACAAAAGTGATTACAAAGTTTGAAGGAGAATTTTATTTAAGAATGCATTTGAACAGACTGACATCAAGGATGAAAGGAAATCGCAAAATATTATGTTTGGATGTGTACAGGACAAAATTCTATATGGGGCTGATCAAAATGTATATGCACCTGGGGTAGAGGGTGTGGCTGAGGTAGAGCATGGCTATTTTGCATCAGAGGATCGTATTGAAATCTAAGCAAAGGTAGATGATGATCTCAGATGGGCAAAAAATATATATATATATAAAGGAGGTGTAGGAAACATTTGCAGATGCTGGTTTAAATCGAAGATAGACACAAAATGCTGGAGTAACTCAGCGGGACAGGCAGCATCTTTGGAGAGACGGAATGGGTGTGGTTTCGGGTCGAGGCCCTTATTCAGACTGATGCCAGGCGAGCGGGAGGCACGTAAATAAGGAATTGTATAGATAAGGAAGTATAAGATATGAAAACAGGACAAAAGGAATGGCGATCAAGGAAAAAAATAGAATAAATCATTGTTAGTTGGGTGAAGGGAACAACAAGGCAAACAGATAAAATGTAATCGGAGATAGTAAGACCGGTGAGAGAACTGGGAAGGGGGAGGGGATGGAGAGAGAGGAAATATGAAGTGCTGTTCCTCCAATTTGCCCTGGGCCTCATTCATTGGACAATGGAGGAGGCCAAGGACAGAAAGGTCAGTGTGGGAATGGGAGGGGGAGTTAAAGTGCTCAGCAACCTGGAGATCAGGTAGGTTTCGGCGGACTGAGCAGAGGTGTTCAGCGAAACGATTGCCGAGTCTGCGCTTGGTCTCACCGATATACAGGAGTCCACACCTGGAACAGCAGATACAGTAGATGAGGTTGGAGGAGGTGCTAATGAACCTCTGCCTCATCTGAAAAGACTGGTGGTGTCCGTGGACGGAGTCGAGGGGGGAGGTAAAGGGACAGGTGTTGCATCTCCTGCGGTTGCAGGGAAAAGTACCTGGGGAGGGAGTGGTTTAGGTGGGAAGGGACAAGTTGACCAGGGAGCTGCGGAGGGAACTCTTGCAAGGGGTGACGTAGAATCAGGAGATGTAGAATCAGTATGGATAGAACTGAGGAATTGTAAGGGTAAAAAGACCCGAATGGGAGTTATCTACAGGCCCCCAAACAGCAGCCTGGACATAGGGTGCAAGTTGAATCAAGAGTTAATATAAGAAAATAACTGCAGATGCTGGTACAAATCGATTTATTCACAAAATGCTCGAGTAACTCAGCAGGTCAGGCAGCATCTCGGGAGAGAAGGAATGGGTGACGTTTCGGGTCGAGACCCTTCTCCAGACCCGAGAAGAATCAAGAGTTATAATTGGCATGTCGCAAATGTAATGCTACGGTGGTTATGGGAGATTTCAACATGCAGGTAGACTGGGAAAATCAGGTTGGTATTGGGCCCCAGGAAAGGGAGTTTGTGGAGTGCCTCCGAGATGGATTCTTAGAACAGCGTGTACTGGAGCCTACCAGGGAGAAGGCAATTCTGGATTTAGTGTTGTGTAATGAACCTGATTTGATAAAGGAACTCAAGGTAAAACAGCCATTAGGAGGCAGTGATCATAAAATGATAAGTTTTAATCTACAAATTAAGAGGGAGAAGGGAAAATCGGAAGTGTCAGTATTACTGTATAGCAACGGGGATTATAGAGGCATGAGGCAGGAGCTGGCCAGATTGGACTAGGAGAAGACCCGAGCAGGGAAGACGGTGGAACAGCAATGGCAGGTATTCCTGGGAATAATACAGAAGTTGCAGGATCAATTCGTCCCAAAGAGGAGGAAAGATTCTAAGGGGAGTAAGGGGCACCCGTGGCTGACAAGGGAAGTCAAGGACAGCATAAAAATAAAAGAGAAGTATAACATAGCAAAGAAGAGCGGGAAGCCAGAGGATTGGGACTCTTTTAAAGAGAAACAGAAGATAACTAAAAAGGCAATACGGGGAGAAAGGATGAGGTACGAAGGTAAGCTAGTCAATAATATAAAGGAGGATAGTAAAAGCTTCTTTAGGTAAGTGAAGAGGAAAAAAATAGTTAAGACAAATGTGGGTCCCTTGAAGACAGAAACAGGTGAATTTATTATTGGGAACAAGGAAATGGCAGATGAGTTCAACCGATACTTTGGATCTGTCTTCACTATGGAACATACAAACAATCTCCAAGATGTTCTAGTGACCAGAGATCCTAGGGTGACGGAGGAACTGAAGGAAATACACATTAGGCAGGAAATGGTGTTGGTAGACTGATGGGACTGAAGGCTGATAAATCCCCAGGGCCTGATGGTCTGCATCCTAGGGTACTTAAGGCGGTGGCTCTAAATATCGTGCACGCATTGGTGATCATTTTCCAATGTTCTACAGATTCAGGATCAGTTCCTGTGGATTGGAGGGTAGCTAATGTTATCCCACTTTTTAAAAAAGGAAGGAGAAAGAAAACAGGAAATTATCGACCAGTTAGTCTGACATCAGTGGTGGGGAAGATGCTGGAGTCAATTATAAAAGATGAAATTGCAGAGCATTTGGATAGCAGTAACAGGATTGTTCCGAGTCAGCATGGATTTACGAAGGGGAAATCATATTTGACTAATCCTGGAATTTTTTGAAGATGTAACTAGGAAGAAACCCTTCGACAAGGTCCCACATAGGAGATTAGTGGGCAAAATTAGAGCGCATGGTATTGGGGGTAGGGTACTGACATGGATAGAAAATTGGTTGACAGGCAGAAAGCAAAGAGTGGGGATAAATGGGTCCCTTTCCGAATGGCAGGCAGCGACTAGTGGGGTACCGCAAGGCTCGGTGCTGGGACCGCAGTTATTTACAATATACATTAATGACTTGGATGAAGGGATTACAAGTAACATTAGCAGATTTGCAGATGACACAAAGCTGGGTGGCAGTGTGAACTGTGAGGAAGATGCTATGAGGTTGCGGGTGACTTGGACAGGTTGTGTGAGTGGATAAATGTGAGGTTATCCAGTTTGGTGGTAAGAATAGGAAGGCAGATTATTATCTAAATGGTGTCAAGTTAGGAAAAGGGGATGTTCAACGAGATCTGGGTGTCCTAGTGCATCAGTCACTAAAAGAAAGCATGCAGGTACAGCAGGCAGTGAAGAAAGCCAATGGAATGTTGGCCTTCATAACAAGAGGAGTTGAGTATAGGAGCAAAGAGGTCCTTCTGCAGTTGTACAGGGCCGCAGTGAGGCCGCACCTGGAGTACTGTGTGCAGTTTTGGTCTCCAAATTTGAGGAAGGATATTCTTGCTATTGAGGGCGTGCAGCGTAGGTTCACGTGGTTAATTCCTGGAATGGCGGGACTGTCGTATGTTGAAAGACTGGAGCGACTAGCTTGTATACACTGGAATTTAGACGGATGAAAGGGGATCTTATTGAAACATAAGATTATTAAGGGATTGAACACGTTAGAGGCAGGAAACATGTTCCCAATGTTGGGGGAGTCCTGAATCAGGGGCCACAGTTTAAGAGTAAGGGGTAGGCCATTTAGAACGGAGATGAGGAAAATCTTTTTCAGTAAGAGAGTGGTAAATCTGTGGAATTCTCTGCCTCAGAAGGCAGTGGAGGCCAATTCTCTGGATGCTTTCAAGAGAGAGCTAGATAGAGCTCTTAAAGATAGCGGAGTCAGGGGGTATGGGGAGACGGCAGGAACGGGGTACTGATTGAGAATAAGCAGCCATGATCAAATTGAATGGTGGTGCTGGCTCGAAGGGCCAAATGGCCTAATCCTGCACCTATTATCTATTGTCTATTGGACGGTCTCAGCGGAAAGCGGTGGAGATGGGAAGATGTGACTAGTGGTGGGATCCCATTGGAGGTGGTCAAAATGTCACAGGATTGTGTACTGTATGCCATGGCTGATGGGGTGGAAGGTGAGGACAGGGGGGACTCTGTCCCTATTACGAATGGGGGAGGGGAGCAAGAGCGGAGCTGTGGGATATCGAGGAGACCCTAGTGAGGGCCTCATCTACAATGGAAGAGGGGAACCCCCGTTCCCTAAAAAATGAGGACATCTCCGATGACCTGGTAATGAACACCTCATCTTGGGCGCAGATGTGGCAAAGACGGAGGAATTGGGAGTAGTGATAGAGTCTTTACAGAAAGAAGTGTAGTCTAGATAGCTATGGGAGTCAGTAGGTTTATAATAGACTAGACCAAGTGGACCCGTTGGGCCCATTCCTCGTAGAGGGGGGGCAGGGAAGGGGAGAGGGTATGATTGAGTGAGGCCTAGACCCAAAGCTTCTCTTGTATTTTAGCACCTCAACCCCCCATTCAATCCCCCCTACTCCTCCCCCTACTAACCCACTCCATCCCCCCTAGCCACCCCCACTTGCCCCTCCCCTGCCCCCACCCGGGAACGCGGGGGGATGGAGTGGCTGAATGTTAGACCAATGCAGTAGAGGTTTGGGGGAGTTTCAAAGGGGGTTCAGGGGGGGATGAATTGGGTGAATGGAGGGTGGAAGAGAGGGGGGGATAATGGGGCTGGGGGATGGAGTGGGTGAGAAGAGGATAAGGGGGTGGGTTGTGGGAGGGGGTGATAATGGAGTAGGTGAGTGGGGCTCGTTAAAAAAAACTTGAAACCAATTTAAGTTAATGCAGCACAGGTTTGGGGGAGTTTTAAGGGGGATTAAGGGGGGAATGGAGTGCGTGAGTGGGGCTCTGAAGAAAAATCCTAAACACAATTTCAGTTAATGCAGGAGAGGTTTGGGGGAGTTTTAAGGGGGGGGGTTGAGGTGGGAATGGAGTGCGTGTGAGGGGGGGTTGAGGTGGGAATGGAGTGCCTGAGTGAAGGGGGGTTGAGGTGGGTATGGAGTGGCTGAGTACGGGGAGGGTGTTAGACCAATGCAGTGGAGGTTTGGGGGAGTTTTAAAGGGGGCTCAAGGGGGATGAATTGGGTGAATGGAGAGTGGAGGAGGGGGCTGAGGGGGATGGAGTGGGTGAGGGGAGGATAAGGGGGTTGAGGGGAGGGGAGGGGGAATAAGGGGGGGTTGAGGTGGGTTGTGGCAGTGGATGATAAGTGGGGTTAAGGGGGTGTGGATGGAGTGGGTGAGTGGGGCTCTTACAAAGGTTTGGGAGAGTTTTAACGGGGGGTTGAGGTGGGAATGGAGTGCGCTTCCCTCCTCCTCCTCCTGCCCCCTCCCCTCACCCAGTCCATCCCCCCCCCCCCTTCACCCACCATCCCCCCTCAGCACTGCCGTCAGTCGGGTGGGTGCCCTCTCACGGCGCGGGAGAGGCGACTCCACCTCCCGGCGGTCAGCGCGGCCCGATCTGAGGAATGGCAGGCGCGAGGCATGCCGGGATGGGCGGCTGTGCTCGGGGAGGGGGGGGGAGGGGGAGCGCATTAGTGAAAGGTCCAGGGGGGGGGGGGGGCGCATTAGTGAAAGGTCCGGGGGGGGGGGGCGGGGGAGCGCATTAGTGAAAGGTCCGGGGGGGGGGGGGGAGCGCATTAGTGAAAGGTCCGGGGGGGGCGCATCAGTGAAAGGTCCGGCAGGAGGGGGGGGGGAAACGAATCAGTGAAAGGTCCGGCGGGGGGGGGGAGCGAATCAGTGAAAGGTCCGGGGGGGGGAGGGGAGCGCATCAGTGAAAGGTCCGGGGGGGGGAAGCGCATCAGTGAAAGGTCCGGGGGGGTGGGGGGGGAGCGCATTAGTGAATGGTCCGGTGGGGGGGGGGGGGGGGGGGGGGGAGCGCATCAGTGAAAGGGCGGGGGGGGGGCGAATCAGTGAAAGGTCCGGCGGGGGGGGGGAGCGAATCAGTGAAAGGTCCGGGGGGGGGGAGCGCATCAGTGAAAGGTCCGGGGGGGGGGGAGCGCATCAGTGAAGGAGGTAGCACCAATGTTATCGTCAATGTAGCAGAGGTATAAGCAGAGGTATAGTGGGATACCTCAGTGGTATTCTGGGATAGTGTGCACCTGGAATAGTGATTGTTCAATGTACCCGACAAAGAGGCAGGAATAGCTGGGGCCCAGGCGAGTGCCCATAGCTATGCCTTGGATTTGGAGGAAGTGAGAAGAAGGAGGAGTTGTTACGGGTAAGGACCAGCTCTGCTAGGCGGAGGAGAGTGTTAGTAATATAATGTTAATAATATAAAGGAAGTACAGGGAAGGCTAGCCTCACTTTGCTGATAAAGCACTGGGTCCAGGTGACAATGCTGAGAAAATTCTTGTGGGAAGTATGGGAGAAAGTTGTAGAGCCTTAAGGGTGAAATCTATCAAATACCTGGTGACTGAAATTTGTACCATTGTTAAAAACAGGCTAACTACAGATCAGAGGATTTTAAACATTGCTGGGAAAAGTTCCAATGCTTTGGGGAAATATAGATTGATTAAAGAGAGCCAGTGTGGATTTATTAGTCAAATTGTGTTTAACGATAACTTTTGTTTTGAGGGTCAATAGGAGAAATGCAGTTCATGGGGTGCATACAGACTTTGAAAAGGCATTTCATCGTAGCATTTATTTGGCTTGGCTGTTGCTTTTAGTAATTGCTAATGACTGGAGCTAGGATTTACAGGGCACAACCTTCAAGTTTACACGTGACACCGAACTTGGAAGTCTAGCAAGCTGATAAGTCAAAACATAGATTCTTTATTGAAATGTGGGGAATGTAAAATATGCTTATTGCAGTGGCAGGGCAGATGGAGAAAGTCGTAAAACCCAAGGATACCAAATGCTTTTCTTATAAATCGAGGCATGGAGTACAGGAATAAGGCGATTATGAAAACTCTATCATTGAAGGGATTGGGTTATCAGTTGATCGAGGTTGCATCTTAAACATACTAATTGGATGGCACAAGAGCTGGCAATGGTATATTCAGCAGATTTGTTAAATCGTTTTTTATTTATTTCCTAGGTTTCAATGTAGAAACTGTGGAATACAAGAGCATCAGTTTTACTGTATGGGATGTAGGTGGGCAGGACAAAATCCGTCCACTTTGGCGCCACTACTTTCAGAATACGCAAGGTGAGTGCAAATTGCGGGTTGTTTTTTACTATTTACAAAATACCTTTGTTCACAGGCCTTTCCTTTGAAATAACATTTTATCTAAGTGGGAGAATGTGGGCTTTGCACATTTCTAAGGCAAATCCAGAATGACTTCCCTCCAATTCTGGTTCTGAGGTGACTGCATTCGGTGACAGATCTGGAAGAGCCGCTGCCTCACATGACCACAGCTCCAGATTCAATCTTGACTTTGGGTCCAGTCTGTGTGGAATTTGCATATACTCCCTGTGCTGTGTGGGTTTCCTCCCACATACTGAAGACGTTCGAGTTTGTAGAATACTAGGATGCTATTTTGGGCTCTAAATTGCCCCAAGTGTGTAAGGAGTGAATGGGAAAATTGAGTTACATAGAACTAGTGTGAACAGGTGAGCAGTGGTTGATGCCGAAGAGCCTGTGTCCATGCTGTATCAAATAAGGCACATGGAGAGATATTTAGGTGCTCCTTCTGCCACTTGCACTAAGTTTCCATATAGAGTCATAGAGTGATACAATGTGGAAACAGGCCCAACTTGCCCACACCAGCCAACATGTCCCAGCTACGCTCGCCTGCCTGCGGTTGGTCCATATCCCTCCAAACCTGTCCTATCCATATGCTCCCAAAGTGTGGGCTTGATACTAATGTCATAGTCATACAACACAGAAACAGGCACCTCGGCCCAATTCGTCCATGCCGAAGTAAATTGCCTATCTAAGCTAGACCCATTTTCCTGCATTTGGTCCATATCCCTCTAAATCCTTTTTAATCCATGTACTTGTCCAAGTGTCTTTTAAATGCTGCTATAGAACCTGCCTCAACGATCTCCTTTGGCAGATTGTTCCGTGTACCCACCACCCTCTTTGTGAAAAATATTGTCAGAGCGGAATGTTTTTCCGCTTTGTACAAGCAAGGGCCAGAGATTCCAATGATTTATTATCACATGTACAGACCTACAGTGAAATTATTTTTTTGCCTGCAGTTCATAAAGTATTGCCATACCTGAGCACATTTCCCAATTAGTACACTGAGACAGGATACAAGAGTCACCAGGTTTTAGTGCCATTTTCAAAGTCCAGTCCGCCTGCTCTGTCTTCCGGAGCAACGCCCAATCTAGGCGTACCCCAGGACCTCCAGTGGTTGCTTTAATCTGGATCGTCCAGCAAACCATCGTCTCTCTCCTTGCCCAGCCACCTTCAGCCTTTGTGCCCCAGGGCAACTCCCGCAACCGACCGTGGGAGTGTGGAAGCTTCACTCTTACCAGCCTGTGCCCTTGGTCTGCCTTTGCAAGCTCCCTCCATTCTCCACTCCTGTCCTCTGGGACCTGGCTCTGCGGCTCCCTCTACAGGCCGGATCCTTCCCAGCCACGCAGCCTGCTAGGTCAGTCTGGGCATTTTCTTCTCTAAGGAGGTTATGAGAACATCTTTCAATCTCCTGTCCACCTGATTTTCTCTTTCCATGGCAGAGCTCAGAATGATGATATTACTTTGAGAGTCTGGTATCAGGCAGCCAGACTCCATTGATGGGTCCAATGGAGCTGATTATAATTAGGGTTTCAGAGCTGGCCTGGGAAAAGACATTGACTTTTTTGTTTAGTTTAGGAATACTGCATGGAAACAGGATCTTTGGCCCAGCTAGTCCACGACAACCATCAATCACCCATTCACACTAGTTCTGTTATCCCGCTCTCTCATCCACTTCCTACACACTAGGATCAATTTAGAGGCCAATTAACCTACAAATCTGTACACCTTTGGGATGTGGGAGGAGACCGGAGCACCTGGAGGAAATCCAGACGGTCACAGGAAGAACGTGAAAACTCCATACAGACATCCGAGGCTGGGATCAAACCCGGGTCGCTTGTTCTTCCAGTGGATTTGATGGGTTTGTGGAGGTGGTATGCTGGTATGTCTCCAGGCCTCAAGGCATCTGCTACAAGCAATCCAAGTCTCAGAAGCCCATGGAACTGGGTTCCGCTCCCTCCTCCCCTCAAGAGATATAGAAGTGTGAAAACGCTTCTCCGGATACAGACATCTTCCCAGCTTTTATCAGGCAACGAAACCGTTCTGTCGCCAACTAGAGAGTGGTCCTGACCTCCTATCAACCTCTGGACTATATTTAATTGGACTTTACTAGGCCTCATCTTAACACTAAACGATATTCCCATTTACCCTGTATCTGTACACTGTTGACCGCTGAATTGTAATGTATAATCTTTCTGCTGACTGGATAGCTACAGCAAACTACTGCTGCTTGGTAGGCTAGGAATTTTTTGTCAACTTTGAACTTTTGATTTTCAAACTCCCTTTTCCTCAGTTGGTCAAAGGTTATGTGCACTCAAGGCGAGGTTGGATTTCATTATGGATGTCTGTTTTCACTGAGAGGTGGCACCTGAGACTTGGAACGTTGTTCATATTTTACAGATTCTCGTTGTGAATCTTTACAGATGGACAATATCGTATGATTGGGACAGGCTGGTAGATCTTTGTCAAGCCCTACCTCTTGTATCATGCAGTAAATAATTTGACCTTGAAGCTAGGCTTTTGTGCACAAACAATGATTGTATTCATACTGCAATTCTACAGCTGAGTTTGTGGTGCCCTTGAGACAGGAGTGGAGATATAATAGGTTAAACTACTTCCCATTAACGCTGTGGATTAGTTCCACTTGTTGGAGGTGAAGTGAAACATTGCAATTTCACTTTGGCGCGGCACGGTGGCTGAATTACAGCGCCAGAGATTCTGGTTCAATCCCAACTACAGGTGCTGTCTATACGGAGTTTGTACATTCTCCCCGTGATGATGTGGGGTTTTCTCCAAGATCTTTGGTTTCCTCCCACACTCCAAATATGTACAGGATTGTAGGTTATTTGGCTTTGTATAAATGTAAAAATTGTCCCTCGTGTTGAATCAATAGAATAGATCGCTGGTCGGTGTGGACTCGATGGGCCGAAGGGCCTGTTTCCGCGCTGGGTCTCTAAAGTAAACTAAAGATGGGTGTGGAGGTTGAGATGAGATGGTAAATACATCAGGCGGGCAACAAGACACCCGCATTTAACATCAGTCTGCAGAGAGATTACATTTGTGTAGGAAAGAACTGCAGATGCAGGTTTAAATGGAAGGCTGGAGAAACTCAGCGGGGCAGGCAGCATCTCTGGAGAGAAGGAATGGGTGACTTTTCGGGTTGAGACCCTTCTTGAGACTGATGTTAGGGGAGTGGGCAGTACAGAGATAAAATATAGTTGAAAGTAAAACTGGTAGGAGAACTGGAAAGGGGGAGGGGATGGAAAAAGAGGGAAAGCAATGACTACTTGAAGTTAGAGAAGTCAATGTTAGATACATAGACATAGATACATAGACAATAGGTGCAGATGTAGGCCTTTCGGCCCTTCGAGCCAGCACCGCCATTCAATGTGATCATGCCCGATCATCCACAATCAATACCCCGTTCCTACCTTCTCCCCATAACCCTTGATTCCATTAGCCCTGAGAGTTCTATCTAAATCTCTTTTGAATGCATCCATTGAATTGGCCTCCACTGCCTTCGAGGGCAGAGAATTCCACAAATTCACAACTCTTTGTGTGGAAAAGTTTTTTCGCATCTCAGTTCTAAATAGAGCACTGGGGGCTAGTGGAATCAAGGGATATGGGGAGAAGGCAGGCACAGGTTACTGATTCTGGATGATCGGCCATGATTACAATGAATGGTGGTGCTGGCTCGAAGGGCCAAATGGCCTCCTCCTGCACCTATTTTCTATGTTTCTAAATGGCCTACCCCTTATTTTTAAACGGTAGCCCCTGGTTCTGGACTCCCCCAACATTAGGAACATGTTTTCTGCGTCTATCGTGTCCAATCCCTTAACAATTTTATATGTTTCTATAAGATCCCTTCTCATCCTTCTAAATTCCAATGAATATAAGCCCAGTCGCTCCATTCTTTCATCATATGACAGTCCCGCCTTCCCGAAAATTAACCTTGTGAATTCGGTGCACTCACTCAATAGCAAGAATGCCCTTCCTCAAATGAGATGACCAAAACTGCACACAATACTCCAGGTGTGGTCTCTCCAGGGCCCATGTTCATATCGCTGGCGTGCAAGCTACCCAAGTGAAATATGAGGTGCTGTTCCTCCAATTTGCGCTGGGCCTCACTCTGACAATGAAGAAAGGTCAGTGTGGGAATGGGAGGGGGAGTTAAAGTGTTCAGCGCATAATCCTCTGACATTTTCGCCACCTCCAACAGGATCCCACTACTAACCATATCTTCCCATCGTCGCCCCTTTCTGCTTTCCGCAGAGACCGTTCCCTCCACAACTCCCTGGTCAACTCGTCCCTTCCCACCCAAACCACCCCCTCCCAGGTACTTTCCCCAGCAACCGCAGGAGATGCAACACTTCTCCCTATACCTTCCCCCTCAACTCCATCCAAGGACCCCGACAATCTTTTCAGGTGAGGCAGAGGTTCACCTGCACCTCCTCCAACCTCATCTACTGTGTCGGTTGTTCCAGGTGTGGACCCCTGTATATCAGCGAGACCAAGCGCAGGCTCAGCAATCGTTTTGCCGCTTTAACTTCCCCCTCCCATTCAGTCTGAAGAAGGGCCTTGACCTGAAAAGTCACCCATTCCTTCTCTCCAGAGATGCTGTCTGTCCCGCTGAGTTACTGCAGCATTTTATGTCCATCCTAGATATTGCATTTATCTGGTTAGGATTATGGCTCGCATGCTACTGTGAAGTAACAAAAAATGGCAGAGAGGTGAGTCGGGCAGTCTGTGCAATCAAAGTTAAGGATGGTCCCATTGTCCGTCCTAGTTGACAAAATCTAAGGCTTCAGGACAAAGAAGGTGTGTATGATTGATGCTACTCCCTGCATTTCTTTGGGGTTGTCAAACAGTGCATATCATGTCCATTGTATTTCAGTGGATGGTAACCAAACCAATTCATGAGCAGTTCTTCAGCTACTGTGAGGAAGCACCTGAAAACACTAATGATGGCACTCCCACTATTATTGCCACGGCATAATCAGCACAAAAGCTCCCAGTGATAGTTAAGTACCTACCATTCCCAGGAATTATCCTCCAAGGCATTCCATTGTCAAGGTCAATAAGTCAAATAAACCTGGCAAGTGTCTGGACAGAAGATAGCTACAAAAAGCTAGAGTAACTCAGCGGGTCAGATAGCATCTCTGGAGAAAAGAAATGTGACATTTTGGGTCGAGGCCCTTCTTCAGATCCGAAACGCCTCCTGTTCAAGCTTTTTGTGTCCATCTTCAGTGCAAACAAGGAAATGGTGGACGAGTTGAACCGGTACTTTGGATCTGTCTTCACTAAGGAAGATACAAACTCAAGAAAATTCCCTTGTGTTTCATGGATACTAATTTCTTCATAGAACTACCTACCTGTTGGGATTGTACAAGTGTCTCATAAAAAGGCCAGTGAATTCAAGGTGCAAGGATATAGTTCCACTACATTTTAGCCGAGATGGGTTATTGTTAGTGTTTAAATAGCCAATGATGCCATGGTTCTTACACTCATGGTATTGAACAGTCATTTGGATATATCTCATAATGACTCTGCACATCTATGACAGATGTAAAAGTTTTGGGGTGAAAAACTGTATTCTGTCACATCTTCTTGTTGCTGGGTTCCAGGTTTGATTTTTGTGGTTGACAGTAATGACAGGGAGAGAGTGAATGAAGCTAAGGAGGAATTGATGAGAATGCTCGCTGAGGATGAGCTCCGAGAAGCTGTGTTGCTACTTTTCGCAAACAAACAGGTGAGCAAATAGCAGTAAGTAGGAAAATTAATGGCATCATCACACCCCTTAACCTACTAGGCAGCATCTGTGAACAAAGATAGTGTTAGTGTGCAGGGATCACTCGTTGGCGCGAACTCGGTGGGCCGAAGGGCCTGTTTCCGCGCTGTATCTCAGAACTAAACTTAAAAGATCTACCATCCAGTTTAATTTGGATATAGTAGAGACATTGCAGATATCCCAAATCTAAACTGAATTGTAAACTTATTCCATTATTGAGTGTGAAGAGCGGTCCCAACTCGAAACGTCACACATCCTTTCCTCCAGAAAAGCAGCCTGTGACGCCAGCACTTTGTGTCTACCTTTGGAATAAACCAGCATCTGCGATTCTTTCTTTCTACCTTCCACTATTGTGCCATATTTTTAGAACATAAAACAGCACAGGCCCTTCAGCCCACAATGTCCGTGCCAAACAGGATGCCACGATATCCGAATCTCCTCTGCCTGCACGTAATGCATATCCCTCCATTTCCTGCATATCCATGTGCCTATCTAAAAGCATCTTAAATGCCACTATCATATCTGCCTTAAAGTGTAACTCCTTATCTGCCTGCACATAATCTATATCCATGTGCCTATCTAGTCTCTTAAATACCACTGCCGTAGAAAGCATTTTATCGGGATGCATTTTTGAACCGCTCCATCCAAGACCGCAAGAAATTGCCGTGAATTGTGCTCGCAGCCCAGACCATCACACAAACCAACCTCCCTTCCATTTACTCCATTTACATCTCACGCTGCCTCGGCAAGGCCAGCAGCATAATCAAGGATGAGTCACACCCTGGCTACTCCCTCTTCTCCCATCAGGCAAATGGTACAGAAGTGTGAAAACGCACACCTCCAGATTCAGAAACAGTTCTTCCCAGCTGCTATCAGGCAACTGAACCATCCTACCACAACCAAAGAGCAGTCCTGAAATACTATCTACCTCATTAGTGACCGTCGGACTATCTTTGATCGGTGGGTTGAATTTGCAACCTGCAGCTGGGGCTCTGGAACTCCAGTCCAGCTGGAGCCAGCTTCCTTGGCCGGCTCAATAAACCAGCAAAGCTCTGGAACCAAGAATGCCAGAAAATCAGTGATGGAACTATAATGAGTAAATATTAAATTTAAGTGCAAGATTATATATCTTTAAATTAATTAAGACAGGGTTAAAATATAAAACACAGCAGAAAAGCCAATTACTGCCTTTTTGGGCTGATTATCAATTAATGTGCGAATTTACTTAAATGTTATTAGTATACAGTGACATATTAACATTATTTTGCAATGTCCGTTTTTACTTCGAAATGCACTAAAAGAGGCTTGAAACTAATAATTTTGTGTGTACATTTTCCAATTTTTTGACCCTCGCATGTGCTCGGCTCTTTTCCTATTATTTTTTGTTACCTCATATGCCTGTCTAGGAGCTAAATCTAACTCTCTCTTGACAACATCCGGTGAATTGGCCTCCAGTGCCTTCTGTGGCAGAGAATTCCACAGATTACCAACTCTGGTTGAAAAAGCTTTTCCTCATCTCAGTCCTAAATGGCCTACCCCTTATTTCTAAATTGGGACCCCTGGTTCTGGACTCCCCCAACATCGGGAACATTCTTTCTGCATCTACCCTGTCCAGAATTTTATATGTTTCTACTATAAGATCCCCTCTCATCCTTCTAAATTCCAGCGAGTACAAGCCCAGTCGACCCATTCCGGGAATTAACCTGGTGAACCTATGCTGCACTCCCTCAATAGCAATAATGTCCTTCCACAAATTGGGAGACCAAAATTGCACACAATACTCCAGGTGCAATCTCACCAGAGCCCTGTACAACTGCAGTGGGACCTCCTTGCTCCTAAACTCAAATCCTCTCGCAATGAAGGCCAACATGACATTGGCTTTCTTCAATACCTGCATGCTTACTTTCAGTGACTGATGTACAAGCATACCCTGGTCACGTTGCACCTCCCCTTCTCCCAATCTGACACCATTCAGATAATAATCTTCCTTCCTGTTCTTGCCACCAAAGTGGAAAACCTCATTTATCCACATTATACTGCATCTGCCATGCTTCTGCCCACTCACCCAACCTATCTAAGTCACCCTGCAGCCTCATAGCATCCTCCTCGCAGCTCACACTGCCACCCAGCTTTGTGTCATCCGCAGCTTAGAGATGTTACATTTAATTCCCTCGTCTAAATATTGTAGACGTCCCTCGTCTATATTGTAATAATAATATACAGTGCCCTCCATAATGTTTGGGAGAAAGACCCATCATTTATTTATTTGCCTCTGTACTCCACAATTTGAGATTTGTAATAGAAAAAATCATATGTGGTTAAAGAGCACATTGTCAGATTTTAATAAAGGCCATTTTTATACATTTTGGTTTCATGTAGAAATTACAGCAGTGTTTATACATAGTCCCTCTATTTCAGGGCACCATAATGTTTGGGACACAGCAATGTCATGTAAATGAAAGTAGTCATGTTTAGTATTTTATTGCTTATCCTTTGCATGCAATGACTGCTTGAAGTCTGCGATTCATGGACATCACCAGTTGCTGGGTGTCTTCTCTAGTGATGCTCTGCCAGGCCTGTATTGCAGCCATCTTTAGCTTATGCTTGTTTTGGGGGCTAGTCCCCTTCAATTTTCTCTTCAGCATATAAAAGCCGTGCTTAATTGGGTTCAGATCGAGTGATTGGCTTGGCCACTCAAGAATTAACCATTTTTAGCTGTGAAAAACTCCTTTGTTGCTTTAGCAGTATATTTGGGATCATTGTCTTGCTGTAGAATGAACCGCCGGCCAGTGAGTTTTGAGGCATTTGTTTGAACTTGAGCAGATAGGATGTGTCAATACACTTCAGAATTCATTATGCTACTACCATCAGCAGTTGTATCATCAGCGAAGAAAGTGAGTCAGTACCTTCAGCAGCCATACATGCCCAGACCATAACACTCCCACCACCGTGTTTCACAGATGAGATGGTATGCTTTGGATCTTGGGCAGTTCCTTCTCTCCTCCATACTATGCTCTTGGCATCACTCTGATATATATTAATCTTCGTCTCATCCGTCCACAAGACCTTTAACCAGAACTGTGGTTGCTCTTTTAAGTACTTCTTGGCAAACTAACCTGGCCATCCTATTTTTGTGGCTAACGAGTGGTTTGCATCTTGCAGTGTAGCCTCTGTATTTCTGTTCATGAAGTCTTCTGCGGACAGTGGTCATTGACAAATCCACACCCGACTCCTGAAGAGTGTTTCTGATCTATCGGACAGGTATTTGGGGATTTGTCTTTATTATATCGAGTAGGGTGCTTCTGGAGCCCCATGATTTTTAAAAATGTTTGCATTAAACTTCTACCTTCCCTCAGTTTGTTCCACTTCCTAAATGGACCACTCATACATAATTTTTTTTAAATTATTGTCTAGGGGATCCATGAGCCAATCAAAATTGTATCGCAAGTTTATCATTTTATGCAAAAGGCAGCTATATTTATGCAATGAGTTACTCTGAAAAATAATAGCTCCTGTATAATCATTCTGCATATTTACCCTATTTAATGTTACTTTGAATCATTTCACTGTTCATATCCACAAACAACTTCCGATTTAATTTAAATTTCACAGAGGTTATTATTTTCACTAATGGGACATTTTAAGACTAGGTAGAAATTAATTGCTTACTACGAGGGCTCCAGAAGCACCCTAATAGAGAGGATTCTTCTGTTATCGGCTTTGGAGGTCTTGCTTGGCCTGCCAGTCCCATTGCGATTTGTAAGCTCACCAGTGCTCTCTTTCTTCTTAATGATGTTCCAAACAGTTCATTTTGGTAAGCCTAAGGTTGGGCTGATGTCTAACAGTTTTATTCTTGTTTCTCAGTCTCATAATGGCTTCTTAGACTTTCATTGGCACAACTTTGGTCCTCAAGTTTACAAAGGTGATGGGAAGACTGGGTGCTGAGAGCTCTCTTATACCTGCATTAAGGAGGCAATTAAACACACGAGCAATTACAAACACCTGTGAAGCTATGTGTCCCAAACATTATGGTGCCCTGAAATGGGGGGACTATGTATAAACACAGCTGTCATTTCTACATGGGGAAACAAAAATGTATAAAAATGGCCTTTAATAAAATCTAACAATGTGCATTTTAACCACGTGATTTTTTTCAATTACAAATCTCAAATTGTGGAGGACAGAGGCAAATAAATAAATGATGCGTCTTTCTCCCTCCCGCCTGAAAGCAACACCCTCTAATATTTTAAGATTATTTTTACTGAAGCTTACTATTCATTGTCAGCATGGTGCCTCCATTTTGTAGCAATGTTAGTTGCTAATACACTCCCGTCTCTTGCTTCCAAAGATGTCACATCGGTGAGAATGGTGAGCGTCAAATTGTGTGTGTGTTCTCTTTTCAGGATCTGCCTAATGCGATGAATGCCGCAGAGATCACTGACAAACTGGGTTTGCACTCCCTCCGCCTGAGGACCTGGTTCATCCAGGCAACCTGCGCAACCAGTGGTGACGGTCTATATGAAGGACTGGACTGGTTGTCCAATCAGCTCAAAACTACCAAATAATCCCTTTTCTTTCTTCCTTCCTTTCCTGCCCTCCACTCTCCCTCCTTCCCCTTCTTTATGCTTCTTTTTTTTTTCATTTGTGGTATTGGGTGCCAGGAACCTGCTTCATTACATCTGATCACTAGAACTATAAATAACACCGTACTGTATGGGTGAGAAGTGCAGACTTGAAAGCAAACGTCGTTTCTTATTTAAAATGTGTATATATCGTCCCTTTTTGTAACGAGGCAGTTTCCTGCTACTCCTATGCAATATTTTCCTCCCCAATTGTTCTCCGTTTTCCCTGGCGGTTTAAACTGACATGTAAGAATTTAATGTTGGAAAGGGACAAATACAGCTTGGAATTGGGAGATGTATGCACTCCCAACATTACAATGCACAGAGTCTCATCACAGATATGGTCTCCCAGCTCTGAAATGAGGCTTTCCTGCAGTTTAGGGCATGGCTTTTGATGGAGGGAGGGGAAAACTTAATCAGACCTTTTTATTTTTTCTGCTTGTTTCCCTCATTGCCCAAAGCTGGGATTTCAGCAGTGAAGGATTGGATTGCTTGTGTTTTTTGGTTTTAAAACTGCCGACACAATGATTTCCGAGCTCAGATTCTCTTGTACTCAATTACTCAAATCTCCCTTTCCCAAACATGAAGGCTGGAATTGAAGTACAGAATAAAATAAAATTGTAACCCACTTTTTTTGCCTTTTTGAATAATTTAAAATCCAACTCTTAAATGGCATAACTTAAAACTGATTTGAGTGATTAAATTATTTTACAGTGAAAACCTGAAAGTTTCATCATCTAGGCACAACTGTTAAAATCATGGCTTTATATCATGAATTGCATTTGGGGAAAGAGCCAGACAGAAAGGGAAGAGATCATTGGTAATCATAGCAGCAAGTCTTGAGTGGTTACCTGAAATGCCTATTTTATTTAGTTTTTTGTTGCCTGTTTGAATCCTGGTCACATGTGCTGATCAACTTTCTTCCTTGTGGTTCACCCCATACCAACACGGTAAACTGATCACAGCATGCAGGCACTGTTGGGTCAGATGAGAAAGGAGCTTTTTTTTGGCTTTGTTAGCTAATCCCTTGGCTGATGTATAGCAGGTAGCAATGTCGATGAATGCACCTAAGCCCTTGCCCCCACTTTGCTTTTCCCAATATGTGAAACTACATGTATGAGTCATTCCATTTTTGTTGTTGTGCAGGATACTGTATGACCATCAGTTCCAATTCCCTTTTTCTCCCACACCATTCTCCAAACATGTACTCACTCATCCAATAATAGAATTACTGCACTCAGTCTGCCAGCAGAAGCAGAGGACGGGCCAGTGAATACTTGGGTCCGAGCAGGATGAGTTATTGGTGTGACGTTGATCCTTTCATTACACACACTACTAATCAAATGTTTTGTATACGTTTCAATTTTCATTTTGACAAAACAAGCACTGTAATTAAAGCTGTTAGAATAAAATCTAAGATTCCTGAACTTGATTCCTGCCCTTGTTGCAGTTTTTAATTCAATGCAGATGATTTGGGTAGACAATAAAATTTTCCACCTGTTCTTTGTAATGCCTTCCTTGTACTTCCTACAGCAATCTAGTATTGAAGCAGTACTGATATCCAAACACTAATCAACACCGTTCATTGGACACAGGCTGTGGTGAATTTCAAGTAAATAGTGAATTTGTTAGGGTGGTGCAGCTGCCAGAGCCAGGTTTGAGACTGACAGGTGCAGCCTGTGCGGCTACCACGTTATCCCAATGACTGCATGGGTTTTCTTCTTGCATCCCAAAGAAATGCAGGTTTATCGATTAATTGGCCTCTAAAAATGAGCCTAATGTGCAGGGAATGGGTGCGAGTGGGAACAGGTAATTGATGATCAGTGTAGACCTGGTGGGTCAAAGGGCTTTTTTCAATGCTTTACCTTTAAATCAATCACAAAGTCCCTTTAAGCTCTTCAGCAATGAATCTGGGCATGGATTATTTGAACAGCATTTTATTTAATATTACATAAAACAATAAACATTTTTACATCTTGGGCCAAAAAATCTCTAAGTAACTACAATCCCTGCGCTTAAAGGAAGAAACAGTGGGACTGCTGATAGTTCAGGGGATAGATTCCTTTTAACCTGTCGCTAGTCTCTTAGATTAAAAGGTGTTAACAAAATTCACATGGCTAAATTGATAGGCATAGCTGTGAAATGCATTTACCTCAGTCCCGAGCTATTCAAGTCACAGATTCTGCCCATTGAAGCAACCCTTGCTACTAAGTCCAGCCCATGGATACAATGAGCAAGGGGAGGTTCTACTGCTCTGGAATGAATACGTTGTGTGATGTTATCTGCGCTGTTCATCTACTTCTTGCTCTGAACGGTGATGCCTTCTAGAAAATGGAGAAGAAAACTTGTTAGAAGGCAAAAAGTAAGTAAACAGTCCAAATAATGCACCCCATGAGAAATATATAGTTTGTAGGTCTCCCCACTCCAAGCAGTCACAAAAAGAACGTACAAACACCATAAAGACAGCATCTGAGGTCAGGATCGAACCTGGGTCCCTGGCGCTGTACCACCACATCATTCACACTGAGCCTACATGGCTAAACCAGAATGGGAACTATATCCTTGGACAACTGCCAGCTTGTCCTAAACACCATAAACAGAGGTGTTATGCTTATAAACTTGTGCTGCTTTGGTTAAATTTACAAAACCATGTGGAAGTTCAAAAACAATTTGATCTTGTACTACTATTGACTCTTGACTGAATTGAGCAGTTTCCATCAATTATAGGAAATTGGGTGGTGTGTAGTTTAGAGATAGTGTGGAAACAAACCCTTCGTCCCACCGAGTCCGTGGCTACCAGTGATCACCCCGTACACAGACTCTGCTACGCACTAGGGACAATTTACAGAAGCCAATTAACCTACAACTCCGCACATCTTTGGAATGTGGGAGGAAACCAGAGCACCCAGAGAAAATCCACATGGTCACAAGGAGAACGTACAAATTCCGTACAGACAGCACCCAGTCGGAATCAAACCCAGGTCTCTGGCGCTGCACCACTGTGTCCTGGTCTTGCATTGTTATTTTAAAATCTATGACCAACAAAAGTAATGCAATCGTTTTATTGTTTTTAGCAATTTGTGGAAGATTTATTCAAATGTTTTGAATGGGTGACGCAGTGGGTAGAGCTGTGGCCTCACAGTACCAAGTGACCTAGGTTCAATCCTGACCTTGGGTGCTGTCTTGAGTTTGCACGTTCTCTGACCACATGGGTTTTCTCCGGGTGCTCTGCTTTCCTCCCACATCCCAAAGACGTGCAGGTTTGTGTTAATTGACCTCTGGTGTGTAGGGAGTGAATGCAAATATGGGCTAACAGAACTAGTGTGAACGGGTGATTGATGATCGTATGGACCTGGTGAGCCTGTTTCCACGCTATATCTGTAACTCTCAAAACTGCTCTCATCATTCAGTTATTCATTCTTTGCCTTCTCTTGACTTTGTTACACCAAACACTGTCTACGATATGATAGAATTTTATTCAACCTCGGAGGGAAATTGGTCTGTTAGCTAGCTAGTTAACGTACCATACTCCCAATAATTACTTAAAACTCGTGCATGAATCCTACTTCACACTGTTCTTATCACCCATCTTTGTCAGTTTAGTGATACAGCATGGAAATAGGCCCTTCGACCCGACCAGCGATTCCCCGTACATTAACATCACCCGAGACGCACCAGGGACAATTTAACCGAAGCCAATTGACATACAAACCTGTACATCTTTGCAGTGTAGGGTGAAACCGGAGCACCCGGAGAAAATCCAAGCAGGTCACTGGGACAACATACAAATACCGTACCAACAGCACCTGTGGTCAGGGTCAAACCCAAGTCTGGCGCCGTAAGGCAGTAACATAACTGCCGTGCTACCCCAAGTTTTCTCAAGAATTTTATTGCATATAGGTGTGCTCTTATTTGACATCCCCAGCCCTACAGATTTAGTCTGTCTCTTGCTTTCATTAAACGTTAAAAGCCCTCCTTGATAATCGATAGTTATCCAACGAACATCTATTACATCTTCTCAATAAGACACAGGATGCAGAAAATGCTGGAATCTGGAGCAGATAAACGGCTGCTGGATTAAACAGTAATGGTGAAGGCAAAGGAATTGTGGACGTTTCAGGTCATGATTGCACAAGGACGCAGAAGGGAAATCGCCAGTATAAAGAGAAACGAGAGAGATAGGCAAAGATTAGAGGAGATCTTAGTTTTTTTTCCGTTTAGAGATAGTGCGGAAACAGGCACCGATCTCCGCACATTAACACTATCCTGCACACACTAGGATAGTGTGCATCCTATTAACCAAGCCAATTAACCTACATATCTGTACGTCTTTGGAGTGTGGGAGGAAACTGAAGATCTCGGAGAAGACCCACGTGGTCACGGAGAATGTACAAACTCCGTACAGACAGCACCCGTAGTCGGACAATCCTGTTCCGGACATACACTGGCCCCATCCGCGAACTCTACCTCCGCTACATCGACAACTGCATTGGTGCTACCTCTTGTACCCATGCAGAACTCACTGACTTCATACACTTCACTACCAAATTTCCATCCTGCCCTTAAATATACTTGGACTACCTCCGACATCTCCCTTCCATTTCTGGGCATCTCCATCACAGGAGACAGACTAGTGACTGACATCCACTATAAACCAACTGACTCGCATAGCTATTTGGACTACACTTCTTCCCACCCTGTCTCCTGCAAAAAGTCTATCCCCTACTCCCAATTCCTCCGTCTGCGCCCGGGATGAGGTGTTTCACACTAGGGCATCAGAGATGTCCCTGATTCTTCAGGAAACGGGGCTTCCCCTCTTCCATTATAGATGAGGCTCTCACTAGGGTCTCTTCTATATCCCGCAGCTCCGCTCTTGCTCCCCCTCCCCCCCATTCGTAACAAGGACAGAATCCCCGTTGTCCTCACCTTCCACCCCATCAGCCAACGTATCCTACAAATCATCCACCAACATTTCCGTCACCTACAACGGGACCCCACTACTGGCCACATCTTCCCATCCCCTCCCCTTTCTGCGTTCCGCAGAGACCGTTCCCTTCGTAACTCCCTGGTCCACTCGTCCCTACCCAAACCACCCCCTCCCGGGCACTTTCCCCTGCAACCGCACGAGATGCAACACCTGTCCCTTTACCTCCCCCCTCAACTCCATCCAAGGACCCAAACAGTCTTTCCAGGTGAGACAGAGGTTCACCTGCACCTCCTCCAACCTCATCTATTGTATCCGCTGCTCTAGATGTCAACTTCTTTACATCGGCGAAACCAAACACAGACTCGCTCAACACCTTCGCTCAGTCCGCCTTAACCAACCTGATCTCCCGGTGGCTGAGCACTTCAACTCCCCCTCCCACTCCCAGTCTGACCTTTCTGTCATGGGCCTCCTCCAGTGCCGAGTGAGGCCCACCGGAAATTGGAGGAACAGCACCAACTGGGCAGATCTGCAGCCCAGCGGTATGAACATTGACTTCTCCAACTTTAGATAGTTCCTCTGTCCCTCTCTTCCCCTCCCCCTTCCCAGTTCTCCCACTGTCTTCCTGTCTCCACCTATATCCTTCCTTTGTCCCGCCCCCCTGACATCAGCCTGAAGAAGGGTCTTGACCCAAAACATCACCCATTCCTTCTCTCCTGAGATGCTGCCTGACCTGCTGAGTTACTCCAGCATTTTGTGAATAAAGACCTTCGATTTGTACCAGCATCTGCAGTTATTTTCCTACAGCACCCGTAGTCGGGATGGAACCCGGGTCTCTGGTGCTGTAAAGGCACCAACTCTACCGCTGCGCCACCGTGACACCCTGCGGGAATCTGGGATTTGTGGGAATTTGTTTGCAAAGAGGGTGATGGGTGCCTGGAACATGCCGCCGGGGGTAGAGTGGAGCCAGGTTTGATAGTGGTGTTTAAGGGGCTTCACAAATATGCAGGGAATAGATCACGTAGATTAGTTAAACAGCATCTTCTTCAGCACAGACATTGTGGGCCGAATGACCTGTTCCTCTGCTCCATTGTTCTATGATAGGGGTGAGGCAAGTCCAACCTCTATATACTCGCTACATTCCCTCTACGCTTAACAGAGACACAGCATGGAAACAGGCCTTTCGGCCCACCGAGTCCCACATTGACCATCGATCACACTAGTTCTATGTTATTCCACTTTCCCATCTGCTCCCTACACACGAGGAGCTGATTAACTTTCAAACCCGCACATCTTTGAGATGTGGGAGCACCAAGATGAAACCCACGCCGTCACAGATAGCACTTGCAAACTCCACACAGACAACACCCGAGGTCACTTCGGGAGGCAGTGGTGCGGCGGTAGAGTTGCTGCCTCACAGCACCAGAGACCCGGGTTCGATCCTGACTACATGTGCTGTCTGTGTGAAGTTTGTACGTTCTCTCTGTGACCGCGTGGGTTTTCTCCGGGTGCTCCGGTTTCCACAGACAAACAGGTTTTTAGTTAATTGTAAGCTAATTGGCTTCTATAAATTGTAAATTATCCCGAGTATGTAGGATAGTGCTGGTGATTGTTGGTCAGCGTGGACTCGGTGGGCCTGTTTCCGCGCTGTATCTTTAAAGTAAGTCAGGGTCGAATCCGGGTCTCTGGCGCTGTGAGGCAGTGGCTCTAGCGGCTCAGTGGATCTTTGGCCTGATGCAGGTCTCAACCCATATCAACTATCCCTTTGCCTCCGGATGCTGCAAAGCCTGCCCCACATCACCCAGTGGCTTCCCTGGTATTTACCTGTCTCGATGCTTCGTCTTTGGACATGATTTTTCGTGGCTCTTGTGCTTCTTCTTCTTCTTTTCCTTTTTGTGTTTTTTCTCTTTCTTGTGTCGCTTATGGCCCACTGACCTAGAGTGTGAAAAAAAGATGCTGGTTTACACAAGGGCAGCAGGGTGGCGCAGCAGTAAAGTTGCTGCCTTACAGCATCAGAGACCCGGGTTCGATCCTGACCAAGGGTCTTGTCTGAACAGAGTTTGTACGTTCTCCCGTCACCTGCGTGGGTTTCCAAAATCTCCCATCTCCTCCCACACTCCAAAGGTGTACAGGTTTGTAGGTTAATTGGCTTCGGTAAAATTGTAAATTGTCCTGAGTATGTGAAGAATAGTGCTAGTGGGCGGGGATCGCTGGTCAGCGCAAACTCGATGGGCCAAAGGGCCTGTTTCCACACTGTATCTAAACTACACAGGACACAGTGCTGGAGTAACTCAGCGGGCCAGGCAGTATCTCTGGAGAACATGGATAGGTAACGTTTCAGGCCAGGACCATTATTCAGACTGCCAAAAGGAGATGCGGCGATTTATTTTTAAACATGGTCTGAAGAATGGTCCCGACCCGAAACGTCCCCAATGCATGTTCTCCAGGGTTGCTGCCTGACCCGTTGGAGAACATGGATAGGTGACGTTTCAGGTCGTAACCCTTCTTCACACAAATGTTAAGAACCATGTTACTCTTACACTTCAGCTCAAAATGGCACAGCTTATGGGATGGGCAGATTCTGACAACTGAAACCGGAATCCAATCACACAAATAGGAGAACATTTTCACCCCTTTTTAGATTTTTTAGAGATACAGCGCGGAAACAAGCCCTTCGGCCCACCAAGTCTGAGCCGCCCAGCAATCCCTGCACATTATCACTATCCTACACACACTAGGGACAATTTTTACATTTTACCCAGTCAATTAACCTACATACCTGTACGTCTTTGGAGTGTGGGAGGAAACCGACGATCTCGGAGAAAACCCACGCAGGTCACGGGGAGAACGTACAAACTCCGTGCAGACAGCGCCCGTAGTCAGGATCGAACCTGAGTCTCAGGCGCTGCATTCGCTGTAAAGCAGTAACTTTACCGCTGCGCCACCGTGCCACCTTTTACTAGAAAAAAACATTTTATTTTGCTCTCAACAAAATATAGCCCCTCAATTATCGTGACTACACTTCAATTGCATGCAGTTTACTGCAAGTGCAGCTGAGGAGTCTCTGAAACTCTCCCATGTTAATCCAACCTCATTTTAATCACAGGCTATTTATCAATGCACAGCAAACATCAGCAACAGAAATGGGTGCAGAGGACAAGGAATACTACATACTGCGCAGGAAGGAACTGCAGAAGCTGGTTTAAACCAAAGATAGACACTAAATGCTGGAGTAATTCAGCAGTATCTCTGGAGAGAAGGAATGGGTGACGTTTCGGGTCGAGACCCTTCTTCAGTTCAACGGAAGTTCAGTATGGAGAGGAGGTGGAATTTCTTTAGTCAGAGGGTGGTGAATCTGTGGAAGTCATTACCACAGAAGGCTGTGGAGGCCAAGTCAATGGATGTTTTTAAGGCGGAGATTGATAGAATCTTGATTCGTACGGGTGTCAGGGGTTATGGGGAGAAGGCAGGAGATTGGGGTTGAGAGGAGAAAATAGATCAGCCACGATTGAAAGGTGGATTAGACGTGAAGAACCGAATGGCCTAATTCTGCTCCTATTACTTCTGAACATGAACTTATGAATCTTGAATCAGAATCTTGAGTAAAGCACAAAGTGCTGGAGTAACTCAGGGGGTCAGGCTGCATCAGCGGAAGGTAAGGATGGGTGACATTTCTGATCAGGACTCTGCTTCGGATTGATTGGGGTAGAGGGTAGAGAGCTGGAAAAGAGAGGGGGAGGAGGGAGAAAGCCTGTAAAGTGATGTGGATAGAAGTGAGGGAGTGTTGATTGGGAGATGGTTGAACGAAGGCTAGAGATGAAAAGGAGACAAAATGGTGTCAAGATAAAGAGAGGACACAATGACACATTCACATGACAAAATCATGAGGAATGGATCGGCTAGATGCACAGAGTCCCTTGCCCAGAGTAAGGGAATCTAGCACCACAGGACATAGATCCAAGGTGAAGGGGGAAAGATTTAATAGGAATCTTGAGGAGTAACTTTTTCACACAAAGGTTGGTGGATGTATGGAACGAGCTGCCAGAGGAGGTAGTTGAGGCTGGGACTATCCCAACTTTTAAGAAACGGTTAGACAGGTACATGGATAGGACAGGAGGGATCTGGACCAGGCGCAGGCAGGTGGGACTAGTGTAGCTGGGACATGTTGGCCGTTGTGGGCAAGTTGGGCCGAAGGGCCTGCTTCCACACTGTATCACTCTATGACTCGAGGAGAGAAATGTTAAGCCGAAGGGGAGGGGGGGGCGGGAAGCAACTCAACAGAAATTACTTTTTGCCACTCCTGTCCTCTCACCTCTCTGTCTCCTGTTCTCCGCTCTCCTCTGGTTTCCGCTTTTGATTCACTGACTCCACGTCCTCACTGCATTTGTGGTGCTGTAACAAGAGCAGAGAAGGCACGGATGACACTGGAGAGAAAGAGAAACTCGCGAACACCGGGACGTTGCACAACATGCGGAGGTAGTCAACAAATAGGATAGAGGTGGTGTACGGGGTGATCGCTGGTCGGTGCGGACTCGGTGGGCCGAAGGGCCTATTTCCACGCTGTATTTCTGAAGTTTAAATCACAGATCTTGGACATGCACGGTGGCGCAGCGGTAGAGCTGCTGCCTCACAGCGCCAGAGACTCGGGTTCCATCCCAACTACGGGTGCTTATCTGTACAGAGTTTGTACGTTCTCCCCGTGACCTGCGTGGGTTTTCTCCGAGATCTTTGGTTTCCTCCCACATTCCAAAGACGTACAGGTTTGTAGGTTACTTTGATTGGTATAAATGTAAAATTGTCCATAATGTGTGTAGGGTAGTGTTAGTGTGCGGGGATCGCTGGTCGGCGCGGACTCGGTGGGCCGAAGGGCCTGTTTCCGCGCTGTATCTCTAAACTAAACTAAATCATGTTCCTTGGTTCCCCTCGGATGTTTAAACTCTCACCCACTGAGGCAGCATCGATGGAAAGGAAATTAAAGTTTTGTTTATTAATTTTACTTGAGAGGAATAGAAAGAGTACATTTCACAAGGAAGTTGCCTGGACTCAAGAGCCTGAGGTATAGGGAGAGGTTGGGCACGATAGGACTTTATTCCTTGGAATGCAGGAGAATGAGGGATGATGTATAAGATCATATGGGGGATAGATAGGGTGAATGCACAGAGTTTTGTACCCAGAGTAGGGGAATCAAGAATTATCGAATATCGATTATCGAAACGTATAAGATTATTAAGGGGTTGGACATGTTAGAGGCAGGAAACATGTTCCCAATGTTGGGGGAGTCCAGAACAAGGGGTCACAGTTTAAGAATAAGGGGTAGGCCATTTAGAACGGAGATGAGGAAAAACTTTTTCAGTCAGAGAGTTGTGAATCTGTGGAATTCCCTGCCTCAGAAGGCAGTGGAGGCCAATTCTCTGAATGCATTCAAGAGAGAGCTGGATAGAGCTCTTAAGGATAGCGGAGTCAGGGGGTATGGGGAGAAGGCAGGAACGGGGTACTGATTGAGAATGATCAGCCATGATCACATTGAATGGCGGTGCTGGCTCGAAGGGCCGAATGGCCTTCTCCTGCACCTATTGTCTATTGTCTATCAAGTCAGAGTAGGGTCTCGACCCGAAATGTCACCCATTCCTTCTCTCCAGAGATGCTGCCTGCCCCGCTGAGTTTCTCCAGCTTTTAGTGTCCATCTGGGGGAATCAAGAACCAGAGGCCATAGGTTTAAAGTGAGGGGGGGGGGGGAAGATTTAATAAGAACCCGATGGGTAACTTTGTTTTTTACACAAAGGGTGTGGGTGTATGAAACGAGCTGCAGGAAGAGGTAGTTGAGGCAGGTATTATAAACGCATGTTGGTCAGCTTGAGAATATTTCCACGCTTTATAACACTATAAAAAGATTGAAGCAAGGAACTGCGGATGCTGGTTTACACAAAGTGACAAAGTGCAGCAGTAACTCAGCAGGTCAGGCAAGCAATGAAGTCCTAGTTACACGGGCAACTATTAGTTTAAACATTTGGCCCTTCGAGCCAGCACCGCCATTCATTGTGATCCACAATCAGTAACCTGTGCCTGCCTTCTCCCCATATCCCTTGATTCCACCAACCACTAAAGCTCTATCTAACTCTCTTTTCAATTCCTCCAGTTAATTGGACTTCACTGCCCTCTGTGGCAGAGAATTCCACAAATTCACAACTCTCTGGGTGAAAAAGTTTTTCCGGCATCTAGCTTGACCAGCCCTTTTATAATTTTATAAGTTTCTATAAGATCCCCTCTCATCCTTCTAAACTCCAGTGAATATAAGCCCAGTCTTTACAATCTTTCCTCATATGACAGTCCCACCAGTTTATCCCGGAGGTTAGTTAACTAAATGTACATCATGCTGCCTTGGTAGAGTTTCAACTCATATTTCTGGGCCATCCGTCCAGTCAAATGGAATTCTCGTCTAGTGACATAATCTTTATGTTATTATTTTACACAAAGAGTGTTGAGTATGTGGAACGCGCTGCCAGGGGTGGTGGTGGAGGCAGATACGATAGTGGCGTTTAAAGAGACTTTTGGATAGGCACACGGATATGCAGGGAATGGAAGGATATGGATCATGCACAGGTGGCACAGCGGTAGAGTTGCTGCCTCACAGCGCCAGGGACCCGGGTTCCATCCTGACTACGGGTGCTTGTCTGCGAGTCTGGACGTTCTCCCCGTGACCTGCCTGGGTTGTCTCCGGGAGCTTCGGATTCTTCCCACACTCCAAAGGCTTACAGGTTTGTGGGTTAATTGCTTTGGTACGATTGTAAATTGTTCCTGATGTGTGCAGGGATCGCTGGTCAGCACGGACTCGGTGGGCCGAAGTGCCTGTTTCTGCGCTGTATTTCTAAACTAAACCAAAGGTAGATAAGAGTTGGCATCATATTTGGCACACACATCGTGGGCTGGAGCCTGTTCTTTTGCTGTACGGTTCTTTGGTCAAACATATCCCTACAGACAGGTACGATTCATCAATCAGTACCAGTTGGCCAGCTGTTACCTGCAGCTCTCCCAGCTCAACATTATTGAGAGAAAAATATACCATCCCTCACCGTAAAGATGGCCAGACCAAGTTTGGCTGCCTCACGGTCTTCTTTGGTTAGAATCATCCTGGAACTCGAACCCCTGCAAGGAGACAGGTTGAATTAGAGAGTCATACCTACAACAAGGAGACACCCCTTCGGCCCACTGAGTCCACACCAACCAAACACCCCTTCACGCAAGTTATTTCACATCTACTCCCAACACACCAGGGGCAATTTACAGAGGGCCAATTAAGCTACAAATCTGCACGTCTTTGGGATGTGGGAGGAAACCGGAGCACCCGGTAGAAACCCACGCAGTCACAGGGAGAACAGGGGCGGCACAGTGGCTCAGCGGTAGTCAATATAGTCAATAGTCGTTTATTTGTCACACACACATAAATGTGTAGTGAAATGAAACATTACCCGCAGTTAAACAATAAGACCAATAAGAATAATCAATAAAAATGCAATAACACATACAATCACAACTAACACCAAACAAAAAGAAACATCCATCACAGTGAGTCTCCTCCAGTCCCTCCTCACTGTGATGGAAGGCCAAAAATGTCTTTTTCTCTTCCCTGCCGTCTTCTCCTGCGGTCAGGCTGTTGGAGTTGCCACGTCGGGGCGGTCGGGGCTCCCGATATTGAAGCCCCCGCTGGACGGTGAAAGGTCCACGGCCTATTTCAGGCCACGCCGGACAGTGAAAGGTCCGCGGTGGGCCGACCCAAGCCCCGCGATTCGGGGCGGGCGAACACGCTGCCTCTGCCGCTGCCGGAGCTCCCGATGTCGGCCCCCACCCAGGGGCCTGCGGGCTTCCGACATCCACGCAGCCTCCGGAGACGAATCGCAGCCGCTCCCGCAGCATCCGCAGGCGGTGAGTCCGGGCCGCGGGCTCTGCGAACCAGAGCCCCGGGTGGTCCCAGGTGCATGGCCGGTGGTAGGCCGCAACGGGAACGGAGACACGACACAGAAACAAAGGTCGCGTCTCCGTTCTGGAGAGAGAATTTTACAGTTCCCGTTCCCTCCCTCCCCCCCCCCCCCCCCAAACATAACATACAAACACTACACCATATTAAAACTACAATTCATACAAAAACAACAAAAAACACAAAAGACAGACGGACTGCAGGCAAGCCGCAGCTGAGACGGCAGCACTGGCTCCTCGACAGAGTTGCTACCTTACAACACCAGAGACCTGGGTTTGATTCTGACTACGGGTGCTGTCCGTACGGAGTTTGTAGTATCTCCCCGTGAGCCTGTGGTTTTCTCCTGGTGCTCCAGTTTCTTCCCACACTCCAAAGACGTACAAGGTTGTAGGTGAATTGGCTACTGTAAATTGTCCCCAGTGTGCAGGATAGGGCTATTGTACAGGGTGATTGCTGGTCTGCCCGATGGGCCGAAGGACCTGTTTCTACGCTGCATCGCTAAAGTAAACATCTACGCTAGTCCAACCTGCCCGGATTTGGCCCATGTCCCTTTAAACCTTTCCTATCCATGTACCTGTCCAAATATGTCGGAAGGAACTGTAGATGCTGGTTTGCACCAAAGATAGACACAAAATGCTGGAGTAACTCGGCGAGTCAGGCAGTATCTCAGGAGAGAAGAAACAAGCAGCGTTTCGGGGAGACCCTGACTCTCAGTCTGAAGAAGGGGTTCAACCAGAAACATTATCTATTCCTTCTCTCCAGAGATGCTGCCTGACCCGCTGAGTTACTCCAGCCTTTTGTGTCGGTCTTCGGCTTTCCATCTATCTTTAGTTTACCTTAGCTGAGAGATACTGCACCAACTGCGAAACTTCACCTATCCATGATCAGGCAGCATCACTGGAGAACATGGATAGATCACCTATCCATGGTCAGGCAGCATCACTGGAGAACATGGATAGATCACCTATCCAGGTTTAGTTTAGTTTAGAGATACAGCGCGGAAACAGGCCCTTCGGCCCACTGAGTCCGCGACGACCAGCGATCCACACACACTAACACTAACCTACACACACTAGGGACAATTTGACATTCATACTAAGCCAATTAACCTACAAACCTGTACGTCTTTGGAGCGTGGGAGGAAACCGAAGATCTCGGAGAAAACCCACGCAGGTCACGGGGAGAACGTACAAACTCCGCACAGACAGCATCCGTAGTCAGGATCGAACACGGGTCTCTGGCGCTGTGAAGCAGTAGCTCTACCACTACGCCACCGTGCCACCCAAGGTTCTCCAGAGATGCTGCCTGACCTGCTGAGTTACTCCAGCACTCTGGTCCCCTTTTGTGTGTTAACCAGCATCTGCCATTCCTCGCTTCCCCAAAACCGACCTTTCTGTCCTCCAATGTCAGAGTGAGGCCAGACGCAAACTGGAGCAACAGCACCTCGTATTCCACTTGGGTACATGCGATCACTGAACCCTCCAATGTCAGGTCAACCCCACTCCCCCCCCCTTTTTGCCTCCCTCTCTTCCCTGTCCCCACCCCAACAAGGTGCCCACACATATCTCTCCCCTCCGCTCTGCCATCTTCTACCTCTACCCTTGCTCTGGCCTCACATTTCACGCCCCCTTTTGTCTCCTTTTCACCTCCGGCCTTTGTCACCTACTCCAGCCATCTACCAATCAGACCCCTCTTTTCTCTCCCCCCCCCCCCCCCCCTTGCATGTATCCACCTATCACTTGCCAGGCTTTGTCCCATCCCCCCCACCTCTCTTTTCCAGCTTTCTGCCCTCATCTGGTGGAATTCGTTGCCACAGAAGGCTGTGGAGGCCAAGCCAATGAATATTTCTACGGCAGAAATGGATAGATTCTTGATTAGTACGGGTGTCAGGGGTTATGGGGGGAGAAGGCAGGAGAATGGGGTTGAGCGGGAGAGATAGATCAGCCATGATTGAATGGTGGAATAGACTTGATGGGCCAAATGGCCTAATTCTGCTCCTATCACTTATGAACATATCACTTTGGGCAGTCAAAGTGGCGCAGCGGTAGAGTTGCTGCCTTACAGCGAATGCAGCGCCGGAGATACGGGTTTGATCCTGACTGCGGGCACCGTCTGTACGGAGTTTGTACGTTCTCCCCGTGACCTGCGTATGTTTTCTCCGAGATCCTCGGATTCCTCCCACACTCCAAAGACGTGCAGGTATGTAGGTTAATTGGCTTAGTAAATGTAAAATTGTCCCTAGTGGGTGTAGGATAGTGTTAATGTGCGGGGATCGCTGGTCGGCGCGGACCCGGTGGGCCGAAGAGCCTGTTTCCACGCTGTATCTCTAAACTAAAAAACTAAACTCGCGACGCGAAACGCTGCCTGTGCACTCCCTCCACAGATGCTGCCTGACACACTGAGTTCCTCCAGCACCGTGTGTTTTTTTTGTAAGCCAGCATCTGCAGTTCCCCGTGTGTCGAGCGTTCTTCCTACCGTGAACTGCCGAGGCCGAGCACCCGGTCAACATGTTTGCTGTCGGGGTCCGCACCCTCACGCTTGCACACCTCGGCCAGCTCCTGAAACCAAACAATATTGCCGTTTGAATAGGCCGCATCTTGCAACTTTACTTTAGACTTTAGAGATACAGCGCGGAAACAGGCCCCATGGCCCACCGAGTCCACGCTGACCAGCGGTTCAATAGACAATAGGAGTGGGCCATTCAGCCCTTCGAGCCAGCGCCGCCATTCAATGTGATCATGGCTGATCATTCTCAATCAGTACCCCGTTCCTGCCTTCTCCCCATACCCGTACACTGGCACCATCCGACACACTAGGGACCCTCGGCTACCTTTGATCGGACTTTACCCCGGTAAATGTGACAATAAACTAAATTATGACTCTATGAGACCCGCATTCAACCTGACTGCGGCTGCTTTCTGTACGGAGCTTGTCCCTGTGACCGCATGGGTTTCTCCGGTTTCCTCCCGCACACCAAAAACGTAAAGGTTTGTAGGTTAATTGGCTTCGGTAAAAATTGTAAATTGGCCCAAGTGTGTAGGATGGTTTTAGTGTACGGGTAATCACTTGTCGGCGTGGACTCAGTGGGCTCAAGGGCCTGTTTCTACACTGTCTCTCTAAAGTCTAAAGTAAAGTCTAGTCAATCTGAAGGAGGGTCCCAACCTGAAATGTCATCTGCCCATTCCCTCACCTGATGCTGCCTGACCCACTCCGTTCCTCCAGCACTTTGTATTTTGCATAACACACTCATAAGATACACATACACCCCATGGGGTTCAAAAAATGAAACTGGCAAATTCATTTATATCAAAAGGACTGGAATACAAAGTCAGGAATGTAATGTTGAGGCTCTAAGGCACTGGTCAGGCCGAATTTGCAGTTATGTGAGCAAATTTGGGCCCCATATCTGAGGAAGGATGTGCTGGCGCTGGAGAGGGTCCAGAGGAGGTTTACAAGAATGATCCCAGGAATGAGTGGGTTGACCTATGATGAGCATTTGACAGCACTGGGCCTGTGCTCGCTGGAGTTTAGACGGTTGAGGGGGGGACCTCATTGAAACTTACAGAATAGTGAGAGGCCTGGATAGAGTGGATGTGGAGAGGATGTTTCCACTGGTGGGAGTCCAGGGCCAGAGGTCATAGCCTCAGAATTAAAGGATGCTCTTTTAGGAAGGAGATAAGGAGAATTTTATTTTACTCAGAGGGCGGTGAATCTGTGGAATTCTTTGCCACAGAGGGCTGTGGAGGCCGTCAGTTGATATTTTTATGGAAAGTTCGTGATTTGAACGGGTGTTAAGGGTTGTGGGGAGCAGGCAAGAAAATGGGATTAGGAGGCGGAGATTAGCCATGATTGAATGGTAGAGTAGACTTGATGGGTCAAATGGCCTAATTCTACTCCTATAACTTGTAAACGTGACAGGTATGTAGATGATCACATTGTGGCTATAATGGCACTCCTAAAAGTCATAGTCATGCAGCACAGAAACATGCCCCTTGGCCGAACTCATCCATGCCGACCAAGATGCCCCATCTAAGCTAGTCCCATTTGCCCGCATTTGGCCCACATCCCTCTAACCCTTTCCTGTCTAGGTCCTTCCTAAAGTCGGAAGAAGGGTCTCGACCCAAAACGTCCCCCATTCCTTCTTTCCAGACATGCTGCCTGTCCCGCTGAATTACTCCAGCATGTTATATCTATCCATGTACCTGTCTAAGTGTCTTTTAAATGCTGTTATAGTACCTGCCTTAACTACGTCCGTTCCGTATACCCACCACCCTCTGTGTGAAAAGGTCACCCCTCAGGTTCCTATGAAATCTTTCCCCCCTCACTTTAAACCTATGTCCCCTGGTTCTTGAATCCTCAACTCTGGGTAAAAGACTGTGCAGCTACCCAATCTATCCCCCCCCCCCCCCATGATGTTACACACAATTAATTCTACACGTGCTTTCGCTTTGCCCTGTAGTACATAGTACTTACCTCTTTGGTCACACCGGTGGGTTTCCTTTGGGGATTCTTGTACCCTCTAACAGAAAGAGAAATAAAACAACAAAAAAATCACACCCCGTTTCTGTGAGCACACAAAGGTTAAGTGATAGGAGCATAATTAGGCCATTCGGCCCATCAAGTCTACTCCGCCATTCAATCATGGCTGATCTATCTCTCCCTCCTAACCCCATTCTCCTGCCTTCTCCCCATAACCCGACACCCGTACTAATCAAGAATCTATCTATCTCTGCCTTAAAAACATCCATTTTCTTGGCCACCACAGCCGCCTATGACAATGAATTCCACAGATTCACCGCCCTCTGACTAAAGAAATTCCTCCTGAATTCCTTCATAAAGTAACGTCCTTTAATTCTGAGGCTGTGACCTCTGGTCCTGGACTCTCCCGGTAGTGGAAACATCCTCTCCACATCCACTCTTTCCAGACTGTTAACCGGGCGGGAGTAGAGGGTGCAGGCATAAAGGAGAGGTTTGACAAACTCAGATTGTTTTCTGTGCAGCTGAGGGGAGAGCCAAGAGAAGTATATAAAGTTATGAGAGGCATGGATAGGGTAAAGAGTCAGAACCTTTCTCCCCTTTTCATTGCCAATTAAGATTCCCAGAGTAGACTAGACAACCGTTTCGCCGAACACGTATGCTCAGTGTGCGAAGGCCTACGTGATCTCCTGGTTACCAACCCTTTTAACTCCCCTTCCCATCCCATACTGACCTTTCTGTCCTGGGCATCCCGCATTGCCAGAGTCAAACATCACGCAAACTGGACAAACTGTAAATGTTCGCTAATGTGTATGAAAGGACTAGTATACGGGGTGATTGCTAGTCGGCGCAGACTCGGCGGGCCGAAGGGCCTGTTTCCCTGTTGTGTCCCCACACTTAACTAAAACTAACCAGCGGGATACAAAGTGCTGCAGTAACTGAACAGGACAGGCAGCATCTCTGGAGAACCTGGATCGATGATCAATCGATGTTCTCCAGTGATGCTGCCTGTTCTGCTGAGTTATTCCAGCACTTTGTGCCCTTTAGTTTAAAGATACAGCATGGAAACGGGCCCTCCACCCCACCAAGACCGCGTCGACCAGCAATCAGGGACAATTTACAGAAGCCAATTGACCTACAAACCCGCACATCTTTGGAATTTGGGAGGAAACCGGAGCACCCGGAGGAATCCCACGCGGTCACAGGGAGAATGCACTCTCCATCCATGCAGGCAGCACCTGTCGTCAGAATCAATCATGTGTGTCTGGCGCTGTGAGGCACTGTGCTGCCCGTGTCGTTCCTTGCAGTCTGTAGTTCCTTGTTTCTACATTAACACCAAACAACCACAGAAGGCTGTGGTGGCCACGTCAATGGATATTTTTAAAGCAGAGATAGATAGATTCTGCCGCAATAAGGTGATAGTATTTGATTAGTACGGGTGTCAGGGGTTATGGGGAGAAGGCAGGAGAATGGGGTTCGGCGGGAGAGATAGATCAGCCATGATTGAATGGCAGAGCAGACTTGATGGGCCGATTGGCCTAATTCTACTCTTATCAGTTATGAACAGTCTATGGAACCTAGCACAAGCCTTCATAGAAACATAGAAAATAGGTGCAGGAGGAGGCCATTCGGCCCTTCGAGCCAGCACCGTCATTCATTGTGATCATGGCTGATCGTCCCCAATCAATAACCCGTGCCTGCCTTCTCCCCATATCCCTTGATTCCACTAGCCCCTAGAGCTCTATCTAACTCTCTCTTAAATCCATCCAGTGATTTGGCCTCCACTGCCCTCTGTGGCAGAGAATTCCACAAATTCACAACTCTCTGGGTGAAAAAGATTTTTCTCACGTCAGTTTTAAATGGCCTCCCCTTTATTCTAAGACTGTGGGCCCTGGTTCTGGACTCGCCCAACATTGGGAACATTTTTCCTGCATCTAGCCTGTCCAGTCCTTTTATAATTTTATATGTTTCTATGAGATCCCCTTCAGCAGAGGGAGGTAACGGGGGGAATGCACGGTCGGAACTCACAGCGCTGCCATGAGGGCTTCTTGCTCGGCCTTTCGAACGGCCGTCAGCTCTTCCGCTCGGGACTGTCCCGCCTCGGTCTGCTTTCCCTTCGCGTACCAGGTGAGGTCCCGCCCTTTCTGCCACCGCCCGACCGGTGCCATGAGCGAGTTTCCTGCACGCCGCCAAAAATGAGCCAGATATGTATTTAGAAACATAGAAAATAGACGGAGTGGGCCATTCGGCCCTTTGAGCCAGCACCGCCATTCAACATGATCATGGCTCATCATCCAAAATCAGTACCCCGTTCCTGCTTTCTCCCCGTATCCCTTGATTCCGTTAGCCCCAAGAGCTATATCGAACTCTCTCGAATACACCATTGAATATTTTTATACTAATAAATCTGGTGCAGTGGATTTATTGCTTCCATCCCAGGTGACTATTTTCCATGCTAGCCACAGACGCAGATCTACATCCACATATTACAATCGCTCCACATTCTTAAATCTCCACTCCTACAGTAACATTTCTTACTTTACACGGTCGACGGCTCGATTGTAATCAAGTATTGTCTTTCCACTGACTGACGCAACAAAAACCTTTCACTGTACCCCATGCACATGACAATAAACTCAACCGCTGGAAGAGCCGCCACCTCTCAGCGCTGGAGACCCGGGTTCAATCCTGACCACGGGGGCTGCCTGTACGGAGTTTGTACGTTCTCCACGTGACCGCGTGGGTTTCCCCCGGGTGCTCCGGTTTCCTCCCACGCTCCAAAGACGTACAGGTTTGTAGGTTAACTGGCTTCTGTAAATCGCCCCGAGTGTGTAGGATAGAACCAGTGTAGCTGGTCGGTGTGGACTTGGTGGGCTGAAGGGCCTGTTTCTGTGCTGTGTCTCTAAAGTCTAAATCACTGACCATTTCATGCAGAGCCCCTGTGAGCCTGGTCAAAACAGAACAGCAGAGTAGTAAGGGAGCGCTGCTGTCTCAGGGAATGACCAGCAGCCCTTCCCCACAGGATCAGCCCATGCAGCTTTAAACCGTAGACGATACAGCGTGGAAACAAGCCCTTCGGCCCACCGAGTCCGTGCCGACCAGTGATCACCCCGTACACTAGTACTGTCCTACACGATAGGGACAATTTACAACGTGGGAGGAAACCGGAGCACCCGGAGAAAACCCAGACACCCTCTCCCCCCAAGTTCCACACTCCACCCCATCCCTCTTATCCCCCTCTCTCCCCGCCCCCTGTAGCTCTCTTTCCCCTGCCTCTCCCCTCCCCCTCTATCCACCCTCTCCCCTCCCCTCTATCTCCCCTCCATCTCTCCCCCTCCTCTCTCCCTCCCCGTCTCTATCCCCCCTCGCCCTCCCTCTCTCCCCTTCCCCCTCTCACCCCCTCCCCCTCCCCACCTCCCCCCCTCCCCCCTCTCTATCCACCCTCTCCCCTCCCCTCTATCTCCCCATCACCTCCCTCTCCCCCCCTCTCTCCCTTCCTCTCCCCTCTCCCCCTCCTCCTCCCCCCCTCCCTCTCCCCTCCCCCTCCCCTCCCCCTCCCCCTCCCCCCCTCCCCTCCCCCCCTCCTCCCCCCCTCCCCTCCCCCCCTCCCTCCCTCTCTCCCCCCTCACCCTCCCCTAACTCCCCCCCTCCCCTCCCCTCCCTCCCTCTCTCCCCCTCCCCCCCTCCCCTCCCCCTCCCCTCTCCCTCCCTCTCTCCCCCTCCCCCCCTCCTCCCCCCCTCCCCTCCCCCCCCCCCCCCCCTCCCTCCCTCTCTCCCCCCTCACCCTCCCCTAACTCCCCCCCTCCCCTCCCCTCCCTCCCTCTCTCCCCCTCCCCCCCTCCCCTCCCCCCCTCCCTCCCCCCCTCTCCCCCCCTCACCCTCCCCCCCTCACCCTCCCCTAACTCCCCCCCCCCCTCTCTCTCCCTCACTCCGTTCTCACCCAGGTAGTTCTCCCGGTGTTTGTCGGCCTTCACCTCCTCCCAGGTGAACTGATCCTGCCCACCACGCACCCCACCCCGGGCCGAGCCCATCGCCGCCGCCGTTGTTGTTGTTGTGTTTGCTGCTGCCGCTCCCGGGCCTCTCCCCGTGCAAATCCGGCGCAACTGGATGACACCGCCGTCTCCAGCGGGGCATCATCGTCACCGCCGCCATCTTACTGTGGGGCATCGTCAGCACCACTGCCATCCTACTGCGGGGCATTGTCACCGCCGCCATCTTACTGCGGAGCATCATCGTCACCGCCGCCATCCTACTGCGGGGCATCTTCACCGCCGCCATCTTACTGCGGGGCATCGTCGGCGTCACCACCACTGCAACTGTCATCTACAACGGGGCATTTTCGCCGCCGCCATCTGCAGCGGGGCATCTTCACCACCGCCCCCATCTTGCTGCGGGGCATCTTCACCGCCGCCATCTTACTGCGGGGCACCTTCACCACCGCCGCCATCTTACTGCGGGGCACATTCACCACCGCCGCCATCTTACTGCGGGGCATCTTCACCGCCGCCGCCGCCGCCATCTTACTGCGGGGCATCTTCACCACCGCCGCCGCCATCTTACTGCGGGGCATCTTCACCACCGCCGCCGCCATCTTACTGCGGGGCATCTTCACCACCGCCGCCATCTTACTGCGGGGCACCTTCACCACCGCCGCCATCTTATTGCGGGGCACCTTCACCACCGCCGCCATCTTACTGCGGGGCACCTTCACCACCGCCGCCATCTTATTGCGGGGCACCTTCACCGCCACCGCCATCTTACTGCGGGGCGCCACTTCTAACCCAAACAGACACAAAATGCTGGAGTAACTTAGCGGGACAGGCAGCATCCCTGGAGAGAAGGAGCGGGTGACGTTTCGGGGCGATACCCTTCTGTGATGGGAGCACAATTAGGCCATTCGGCCCATCAAGTCCACTCCGCCATTCAATCATGGCTGATCTATCTCTCCCTCCTAACCCCATTCTCCTGCCTCCCATAACCCGAGACACCCGCACTAATCCAGAATCTATCTTTCTCTGCCTTAAAAATGCCGAATGAAAAGTGCGGCACGTTGGGGCAGCGGTAGAGTTGCTGCCTTACAGCACCAGAGACCCGGGTTCCATCCTGACTACACGTGCTGTCGGTACGGAGTTTGTACGTTCTCCCCGTCACCTGCGTGGGTTTTCTCCGGGTATCCCGGTTTCCTCCCACATTCCAAAGACGTACAGGATTGTAGGTTAATTGGCTTGGTCTAAATGTAAATTGCCCCTAGTGTGTGTGTAGGATTGTGTTAGTGTGCGGGGATCGCAGGTCGGGGCCCAAAGGGCCTGTTCTTGTGCTGTACTCTTCTATTCTCATTTCTATGCTGTGTCTCTAAACTAATCTAAACTAAAATGCACAAGGGTGGATTGGAGAGCATTCCGTGTAGCAGACAAACTAGCATCGAGCCTTTGGACACAAGAGGGCATATTTCCCTCGTCCATATCCCTCCAAACCTGTCGTATCCATTTACCAGTCTAAACGTCTCTTAAACATTGCAATAGTCTCTGCCTCAACTACCTCCTCTGGCAGCTCGTTCCATACACCCACCTCCATTTGTGTGAAAAAGTTACCGCTCAGGTTCCTATTAAATCTTTCCCTTCTCACCTCAAACCTATGTCCTCTGGTCCTCGATTCCCCTACTCAGGGCAAGAGACTCTGTGCGTCTACCCGATCTATTCCTCTCACAATTTTGTACACTTTAAACCAACTATCCATAATCACCCTCTGCTTCCTTCCATGAAGCCAATGTTCGATCCATTCTATTCATTCAGCTATCTCTCCTTGGATCCCATGCAATCTAACCTTCCAAGGCAGCCTACCATGCGGAACTTTGTCAAAGGAAGTGTGTCTATTATTAGTAGATTACAAGGAGACGAGGAAGAATTACTTTAGTCAGAGGGTGGTGAATCTGTGGAATTCATTGCCACAGAAGGCTGTGGGGGCCAAGTCAATGGATATTTTTAAGGCAGCGATAGATAGATTTTTGATTAGTACGGGTGTCGGGGGTTACGGGGAGGAGAATGGGGTTAGGAGGGAGAGATAGATCAGCCAGGATTGAATGGTAGAGTGGACTTGATGGGCTGAATGGCCTAATTCTGCTCCTATCACTTATGACATGAAGATCGTAAACCTTCAAGCCAACAATTAGTGGACTGATTATTGTCCCATGCTTTCATATGAAAATATGCTGGGGCAGGAATTTCAATACTCAAGATCTGCCAGACCAATTGAAAAACATCATCTTAACAATCAGCACTTCTCTCAAAGTTTATTTTAGTTTAATGTCACATGTACTGAGGTACAGTGAAAAGCTTTTTTGTTCCATGCTATCTAGTCAGCGGAAAGACTATATATGATTACATTCAAGCCGTGCACAGATACAGGATAAAGGGCATAATGTTTAATATAAGATTATAATCAAGCTGGAAATAATCACAGCTGGAAATGCATTCAAATTAAGTTAACTATCGGTCCAAATTTCAGTTAATTTTCATCTGTACACAGGCCTTCAAAGAAGCTTTTAAATTTAGTTTTGTTCATATAATCATAGGATTTTAATAGGCATGTTTTAAAAGCTTTTGCATATTTTTAATAATTGCTGACAAATGAAATTTTTTTAAAAAAAAGTTCAGAAGGTCCATGGAAGATGTGAGAACAAAAAGTAGGAGTAGATGCAGCTTCAGACCACCACCTCCTGGTAGGGAAATTCAAGCTCAGGCTGAGGATACACCACTGGGCCAAAAGCCAAAGAGCGAAATACAACACTGAATACCTCAGCAGTGCTCAAGTGGTGAAGAAGTTCAAGGATATCCTCTCAAGGGAAAATACAGAGCTACAGCTGAGGAGGAAGGAAGGATGGACAATAAAAGAGGAGTGGGAACGCCTAAAAGCTGCTTGGAGCTCAGCTGCGGCTTGCCTGCAGTCCGTCTGTCTTTTGTGTTTTTTGTTGTTTTTGTCTGAATTGTAGTTTTAATATGGTGTAGGGTTTGTATGTTATGTTTGGGGGGGGGGGGGGGGGGGGGGGGGAGGGAACGGGAACTGTAAAATTCTCTCTCCCGAACGGAGACGCGACCTTTGTTTCTGTGTCGTGTCCCCGTTCCCGTTGCGGCCTACCACCGGCCATGCACCTGGGACCACCTAGGCTCTGGTTCGCAGAGCCCGCGGCCCGGACTCACCACCTGCGGCGCTGGCTGCCTGCGGATGCTGCGGGAGCGGCTGCGACTCGTCTCCGGAGGCTCCGGCGCGGGCCGCGTGGACGTCGGAAGCCCGCAGGCCCCTGGGTGGGGGCCAACATCGGGAGCTCCGGCAGCGGCAGAAGCAGCGTGTTCACCCGCCCCGAATCGCGGGGCTTGGGTTGGCCCGCCGCGGATCTTTCACCGTCCGGCGCGGCCTGGAATAGGCCGCGGGATTTTCACCGCCCAGCGGGGGCTTTAATGTCGGGTGCCCCGACGTGGCAACGACAACAGCCTGACCGCGGGAGAAGACGGCAGGGGAAGAGAAAAGACATTGTGGCCTTCCATCACAGTGAGGAGGGACTGGAGGAGACTCGCTGTGATGGATGTTTCTTTTTGTTTGGTGTTAGTTTATGATTGTATGTGTTATTGCATTTTTATTGATTATTCTTATTGGTCTTATTGTTCAACTGCGGGTAATGTTTCATTTCACTACACATTTATGTGTATGTGACAAATAAACGACTATTGACTATTGACCTGTGAGGAGGCTCTAGGGAGAAGGACCCAAAAGCACAAGGAGTGGATAACACCAGGAACCCTCAACGCAATCCAATACAGGAGAAAGTTCAAAGAGAAGGTGAACAACACAGGAACAAGAGCTGAAAAGGTTTTTGGCCCAAAAGGAGTACAACAGATGCCACAAAGAAGTGCGAAAGAACATCAGGAGGGCCAAGAGTACACTGGTGGAGAGGCTAGCCAAGGAGGCAGAAATGGCGGCGACTCAAAGGAACATGAGGGAGTTGTATACCATCACAAGGAAATTGTCCGGGACATACCTGCACAGTAACAAACCAATTACACACAAGAACGGCCAACTGCTATCAACCCAGGAGGCGCAGCTCGACAGATGTGTAGAGCATTTCGAAGAAGTCCTAAACAGGCCACCACCGGCAGTGCAGCCACATGTTCCCAAAACCAGGATACCACTACATATTAAGTCAAGTCAATTTTTTATTTGTATAGCACATTTAAAAATAACCCATGTTGACCAAAGTGCTGTACATCTGAATGAAAAAAAATGAAACATACAGTAGCACGCAAACAGTTCACAGCGCCTCCTCAATGAGCCTCAAACGCTAGGGAGTAGAAATAGGTTTTGAGCCTGGACTTAAAGGAGTCGATGGAGGGGGCAGTTCTGATGGGGAGAGGGATGCTGTTCCACAGTCTAGGAGCTGCAACCGCAAAAGCGCGGTCACCCCTGAGCTGAAGCCTAGACCGCGGGATAGTGAGTAGCCCCAAGTCGGCCGACCTGAGGGACCTGGAGTTAGAGAGGGGGGTTAGAAGATTTTTGATGTAGGGGGTGGAATGTCCATTTAGGGCTTTATACGTGAATAGGAGGAGCTTGAAGTTGATTCTGTACCGTACAGGGAGCCAGTGGAGAGAGGTCAGAATCGGGGTGATGTGGTCCCTTTTACGGGTACCCGTCAGGAGTCTCGCTGCGGCGTTTTGGACCAGTTGCAGGCGGGACAGGGAAGATTGGCTGATCCCAGTGTATAGGGAGTTGCAGTAGTCTAGGCGGGAGGAAATGAAAGCGTGAATGATTTTTTCTGTGTCGTCGAATTGGAGGAAAGGTTTGATTTTAGCTATGGTTCGAAGTTGGAAGAAGCTGGCTTTTACCACAGCGTTGACTTGCTTATCAAATTTTAATGCAGAGTCAAATATCATGCCGAGGTTTTTGACATGCGGTTTGACTAGGCAGGATAGACTTCCAAGACTGCCTGTTATCGATTTGATGGAGTCGGGGGGGCCGAATAGGATGACCTCAGACTTGCTCTCATTTAATTGGAGGAAGTTCTGTGCCATCCAACATTTTATGTCCTCAAGGCAGTGTGAGAGGCTGTTTAAATTTGACTGGTTGTTGGGTTTCAGGGGGAGGTAAAGCTGAGTGTCATCGGCATAGCAGTGGAAAGAAATGCCGTGCCTTTGAATGATTTGGCCAAGGGGCAGCATGTATAGAGAGAAGAGAATGGGGCCTAGGATGGAGCCTTGTGGAACTCCGCAGGAGAGGCTAGCTGGAGCAGAGGAATAACTGCCTATGTTGATGGCGAAACTCCTATCTTTGAGGTACGAAGCGAACCAGCTCAGGGCAGTGCCATCAATGCCAACCGCGTACCGGAGACGGTCAATAAGGATGGTGTGGTCCACTGTATCGAACGCTGCGCTGAGGTCGAGAAGGAGCAGGATTGCACAGTCGCCGGTGTCGATGGCGAGAAGCAGGTCGTTGTGTACCTTCAACAAGGCAGACTCTGTGCTGTGGTGGGCTCTGAAACCTGACTGGAAACTTTCCAGGATGGTGTATTGGTGCAGGTAGGGCACTAATTGGTTTAGAATTGCCTTTTCAAGGACTTTTGACAGGAATGGCAGTTTGGAAATGGGTCTGTAGTTGCTAGGCAAGGTGGGGTCTAGGTTAGGTTTTTTCAGTAGGGGCTGGACCAGCGTGCTTGAAACTGGTTGGAATAGTGCCAGTGGCCAGAGAACTGTTGATAATAGAGAGGATGCTGGGACCGGCTATTGCAATGACACCCTTCAGAAGGGCAGTGGGGGCAGGATCAAGGGGGCAGGTTGCAGGTTTCATTACGGAGACAAGCTTTGCAAGGGAGGATAGAGTGACGGGTTGGAAGCAGTCCAATTTAGATGAACAGACTAGTGAGACAGCTAGGTCACGGGTGGGAGGGGAAATGTTCATTCTAATGTTCTCAACTTTGTTGGTGAAAAATTTAGCGAATTCTTCGCACTTAGCAGGGGACCCAACTAAGCTAGTACTGGGGGCGGGACATATGACAGAGGTAATTGTTCTAAATAGGACCTTGGAGTTATAAGAGTTTTTAGAAATAAGGTCGGAGAAGTATTGTGCTCTAGCAGACTTTACTGCTTCCTGGTATTTGAGAAGATTGTTTCTCAGAATTTCGAAGGAAATTTGAAGCTTGTCACAGTTCCACCTCCTTTCTGATTTTCTGCACTCCCTTCTTAGGGCTTTGGTGGTGTCATTGAGCCACGGCCGACCTTTGGGCTTAGGCTTTTTCATTTTAAGGGGAGCGATAGAATCCAGGATGGAAGAGCAAGTGATATTAAATAAAGAGGCGAGATCTTCAATGCTGAGATGGGGGGGAGAGGCCTCAATAATGCAGATGTTGGGGGCAGCTGTGAGAGCCTCGGAGAATTTACTGGCAGTCAATGAATTTATGTCGCAGGAGTAGCGAACAGGGAGATGAGATTTTGCGGGAGATAAAGGCAGAGATGCGTCAAAAATGATAGCGCTGTGGTCCGATAGACAGGCTTCAGTAGTTTCAATGTTGTTGATTGGGAATCCGGACGATAACACTAGGTCGAGAGTATGGCCTAACTTGTGAGTGGGTCCCGTGGTGTGAAGAGTCAGATTGAAGGACTCAACCAGGTGCTTAAATTCACTCACAAGAGGCTTAGTGGGACAGCAAACATGAATATTAAAGTCACCAAGAATCATGATCCGGTCAAATTTGGGCAAAATGCTAGAAATCAGATCAGCAAATTGGGTGATGAAGTCCTTATGCATTTTTGGTGGGCGATACACAAGAACAATTAAGAGGGGATAGGCTAGGCCTACTTTTAATTAGTTGCACCTCGAAACTGGAGAAATGATCAGCGTTCAGGAGGCGGCAATTGAAATGTTTCTTAAACACAGTGGCTAAGCCCCCACCGCGTCCGGAGAGCCTAGGCGAGGTGAAGAAGTTACAGTTATCAGGACAGAGTTCCACGAGTGGAGCAAGCTCACCAGGGTTAAGCCAGGATTCTGTGAGCAGTAAGAAGTCCAATCCACGGGTGGTGAAGAAGTCGTTGAGGATGTGATAGACCAAAATCAGAACTAAAGGCTGCAATCAAGTAACTGAAAACTGGCAAGGCAGCTGGCCCTGACAATATTGCACCTGAAGCCCTTAAAGTAGACATAGACTCATCAGCAGACATGCTCTACGGCTTCTTTGGGGGAATTTGGGAGGAGGAAAAGACACCCACAGAATGGGCAGAGGGACACATTGTGAAACTGCCAAAAAAAGTGACCTCAGAAAATGTAACAACTACCGAGGGATCACCCTACTTTCTGTACCCAGTAAAATTCTCAACCGGGTCATCCTCAACCGTCTTCGGGAAGCTGTAGACGAGAGGCTACTGGACCAGCAAACAGCATTCAGGAAGGATCGCTCATGCACAGACCACATAGCAACACTGCGCATCATCATTGAACAGTCTATTGAATGGAACACGTCCCTGTACATCAACTTCATCGACTTTGAGAAAACATTCGACAACTTAGACAGGGCAACACTATGGCGCCTAATGGACCACTATGGAATTCCCACCAAGATCATAAACTTAATCAAGAACTCGTATGACGGAACCTCATGCAAGGTTATGCATGCAAGCCAGCTCTCCCAGAGTTTTAGTGTCAAGACGGGCATCAAGCAGGGATGTCTACTGTCACCATTCCTGTTCCTCCTGGCAATTGACTGGATCGTGATGGAAACAACTGAAGGGAAAAGAAATGGAATTCAGTGGACAATGTGGGAACAGCTAGATGTCCTTGACTTTGCAGACGACATAGCTCTCCTTTCACACACACAGATACAAATGCAGGAGAAGATGGACAGACTCTTACAAGCTGCATCAAAACTTGGTCTTACACCCAATACAGCAAAGACACAGGTGATGGTCCACTCCGAAACCAGCAACCCTATCCTCATGCACAGCACTGCCCTGGAGGAGGTAGAAATACCCAGGCAGTGTTGTGGACACCACCGGTGGGGCAGATGCAGACATAAAAAGCAGAATCAATAAAGCTTGGGTGGTGTTTAACATGCTCAGGAAGATCTGGAGCTCAAAATACATCTCAATCAACACCAAAATACGCATCTTTAATTCAAATGTGGAGCAGGTAATGATATATGGATCAGAGACATTAGAAACAACAAAACACACAACAAACAGGCTGCAAACATTCGTTAACACCTGCCTCAGAAGAATACCAAACATCTGGAGGAGAGACAAAGTAAGCAATGTGGACCTATGGGAAAGAACAAGCCAGGATCCCATTGACGTACAAATTCGAAAGAGAAAATGGAGTTGGATTGGACGCACCCTCAGAAAACCTGCCACAAACATCACCCGGCAAGCCCTGAAATGGAACCCACAAGTAAAAAGGAAGAGAGGTCGCCCCAGGAACAGCTGGAGAAGAGGTGTCCAGGCAGAAATGTCTGGGAGTGGGCTCAACTGGGGAGATCTCGAAAGAACCGCCAACAACCGAGTGAGGTGGAGGACATTTGTCAATGTCCTATGCTCCCCTAGAGGAGCAAAGGGCTTAAGAAGAAAGAAGAAGAAGAAATATTCACCAATATTTTAAAAAATACAACATGCTGGAGTAAGTCAGTGGGACAGGCAGCATCTCTGGAGAAAAGGAGTAGGTGACGTTTCACAAGCTCAGTCTGAAGAAGGGTCTCGACCCGAAACGTCACCTATTCCTTCTCTCCAGAGATGCTACCTGACCCGCTGAGTTACTCTAGCATTTTGTGTCTATCTTCGGTGTAAACCAGCATCTGCAGTTCCTAACTATGGCCTTTTTCCTTTATCGTCGTTAATTTTTTTGCATATCTTTCATTCATTTGTTTGATATCTCTCTACACCACAGTCTGTATCTCTCGTTTCCCTTTCCCCTGACTCTCAGTCTAAAGAAGGATCTCGACCCAAAACGTCACCCCTTCGCTCTCTCCAGAGATGTTGCCTGTCCCTCTGAGTTACTCCAGCACTTTGTGTCCATCTGCAGTTCCTTCCTACACAAAAAAAAATTAATAGATTGGTTCCAATTTTGAAAGCCAGTTGCAGGTATTTAAAACCAAATTACCTATTGATTGATGGTGGAATTGGCTTTGAATAAAATCGATTAATATTTTTTGACAAGTTTTTCAGCAACATTAATTTTGGCATAAATGTAGACGGGTTGGTTAGTACGTTTGCAGATGATTCCTGAGGTCATGGACTGTGTGGAGAGGTATCAAAGTATACAGTGGGATATAGGTCAGTTACAGAAATGGGCAGAGAGATGGCAGGTGGAGTTTACTCCAAGCAAGTATGAGGTGTTGCATTTTGGGAAGTTGAATATAATGGAAAAATATATAATTAACTAGACCAAGTGGACCCGCTGGGCCCAAAACTCTCCTGCATTGGTGCAGCACCCTCTCCTCCCCCCCCCCCCTCCTCCCCTCTCTCCCCCCTCCCCCATCCCCTCTCCTCCCTCCCCCTCCCTCTCCCAGCTTTCCACTGTCTCGTGGTAAAATAGAAACAGAGAAAATAGGTGCAGGAGTAGGCCATTCAGCCCTTCGAGCCAGTACCGCCATTCAATATGATCATGGCTGATCATCCAAAATCAGTACCCCGTTCCTGCTTTCTCCCCATATCCCTTGATTCCGTTAGCCCGAAGAGCCAAATCTAACTCTCTCTTGAAAACATCCAGTGAATTGGCCTCCACTGCCTTCTGTGGCAGTGAATTCCACAGATTCACAACTCTCTGGGTGAAAAGGTTTTTCCTCATCTCAGTCCCTTGGTGACCCCTGGTTCTGGACTCCCCCAACACCGGGAACATTTTTCCTGCATCTAGCTTGTCCAATCCCTTAAGAATTTTAGATGTTTCTATAAGATCCCCTCTCATCCTTCTAAACTCCAGTGAATATAAGCCCAGTCGACCCATTCTTTCATCATATGTCAGTCCCGCCATCCCGGGAATTAACCTGGTGAACCTACGCTGCACTCATGAACTCACATGACAATGAACTAAACCCAACTCAACTAACCCTGCATATCCATGTGCCTTTCTAAAGGCCCCATAAGCACCACTATTGCATCTGCCTCCACCACCATCCCTGGCAGTGCGTTCCAGGCACCCATTACAGGTGCTACTCAACTGAGAAACCCACGTAAACTGAAAATATTGTAGGTCGAAAATGCATTGAATATCATATCATATCATATATATACAGCCGGAAACAGGCCTGTTCGGCCCTCCAAGTCCGTGCCGCCCAGTGATCCCCATACATTAACACTATCCTACACCCACTAGGGACAATTTTTTAATTTTTTTTACATTTACCCAGCCAATTAACCTACATACCTGTACGTCTTTGGAGTGTGGGAGGAAACCGAAGATCTCGGAGAAAACCCACGCAGGTCACGGGGAGAACGTACAAACTCCTTACAGTGCAGCACCCGTAGTCAGGATCGAACCTGAGTCTCCGGCGCTGCATTCGCTGTAAAGCAGCAACTCTACCGCTGCGCTACCGTGCCGCCTGAATACACCTGATCACGTGACCGGAGGCGAGCTGTGGCTCACTACGGGTCGCTGCCGTTTGCACCATCGCAAAGTCGAAATATCGTAAGTCGAAGCATCGTAAGTCGGGGAACATCTGCACTCTCTGTGTAAAGAAAGTCGCTCCGCACATCTCCTTTAAGTGTCCTCCCTCTGACATTGAAGCTGTGCCTTCACACCTTTAGCATTTCCACCCAACGGTTTAATGTCAAAACTGCAAATCTGTCTTTTCTCTGGAACTCTACATTCATCAGTGGCCTCAGTTACAGGCTGATCTGCCAACTATAGTTCAGACTTGGGATTTTGTAAATGTCTGTCCACAAGCATATGATGAATTTACGTGAGATTACATGTAGCTGTAACATTCTTCCTGTGACCACGCGGGATACAAGAACAGAATCCATTCAATATTATGCTTTTGACTTGACTTGGCTTGGCTTTAGAGATACAGCGTGGAAACAGGCCCCTTCGGCCCACCACATCCTGACTCGCCAGCCACACTCACTATCTTACATACAGAGGGCAATTTACAATTTTACCGAAGCCAATTAACCTACAAACCTGGATGTCTTTGGAGTGTGGGAGGAAACCGGAGCACCCGGAGAAAACCCATACGGTCACGGGGAGAACGTACAAATTCCATACAGACAGCACCCTTAGTCAGGATCGAACCTGGGTCTCTGGCGCTGTGAGGCATCAACTCTACCGCTGCGCCACCGTGCCACCCTTTTAAACCACAGGGAAAATTAAAATTGATTTTTATTATTGTACCAAGATCTAGGTGTTGGTACAATAAAGGAATATAATAAAGGATTTTTTGAGTAGTGGGAGTGTCTCGGACCAGAGGGCACAGCCTCAGAATAATAGGACGTACCTTTAGAATGGAGATGAGGAGGAATTTCTTTAGTCAGAGGGTGGTGAATCTGTGGAATTCTTTGCCACAGAAGGCTGCGGAGGCCAAGTCAGTGGATATTTTTAAAGTGGAGATTGGCAGGTTCTTAGTAAGGGCTTCAAAAGTTATGGGGAGAAGGCAGATGAATGGGGCTGAAAGATAGATCAGCCATGATTGAATTGCGGAGTAGACTCGATGGGCCGAATGGCCTATTTCTGCTTGTATGTCAGTATTCCTGATCACATTGCCAATGACCCTGATCTAATTTTTATCAGTCCAAATGAGAAATTATCTTAACTGAAGGGTATTAGTTTACACGTTAGACTCTATGACAACTTGTATATCTCAAAGATTTTTTTGGAACCATTCCCAAATATATCTATAACCATTCCCAAATTATCAGACAATAAAATTAAATTCCATAACATCTAAACTTGAATTTGAAATACTATGTCTCCTTATTTGTAACCCTGTACTTACAGCTACTTGTAGCTACTTGTAGCTGTAACTATGTCTTAATTTATTTTTAGAGATATAGTGTGGAAACAAGCCCTTCGGCCCACCGAGTCCACACCGACCAACAATCACCCTTACACTAGTTCTATCCTGCACACTAGAGACAATTTACAGAAGCCAATTAACCTTGAAACCTGCACGTCTTTGGAGTGAGGGAGACAATTGACAATAGACAATAGGTGCAGGAGGAGGCCATTCGGCCATTCGAGCCAGCACCGCCATTCAATGTGATCATGGCTGATCATTCTCAACCAGTACCCCGTTCCTGCCTTCTCCCCATACCCCCTGACTCCGCTATCCTTAAGAGCTCTATCTAGCTCTCTCTTGAATGCAATCAGAGAATTGGCCTCCACTGCCTTCTGAGGCAGAGAATTCCACAGATTCACAACTCTCTGACTGAAAAAGCTTTTCCTCATCTCAGTTCTAAATGGCCTACCCATTATTCTTAAACTGTGGCCCCTTGTTCTGGACTCCCCCAACATTGGGAACATGTTTCCTGCCTCTAACGTGTCCAACAACTTAATAATCTTATACGTTTCGATAAGATCTCCTCTCATCCGGAGGAGACCGGAGCACCCGGAAAAAACCCGCGCAGGTCACGGGGAGATCGTGCAACACCTCGTGGCACGGACAGCACCTGAGGTCCGGATCGAACCCGGATCATTAGCGCTGTGAGGCAGTAGCTCTACCAGCTGCACTACCAGCTGCACCACTGCACCGCCCCCGATTAATGTAATTCGTACTTATTAGTGTTTAATCCTAGGATTGAAAGTAGCTCTAATTGTACAAAACTATGCTTGATACCTAAAGTGAGAACAGGCATAAAATAATTGTGAAAAAGTGACAAAAATGGCAAGCAATGAAGAGTGAATCACTGGACCCAGATGGGGGACAGTATCGGCCTGTGATGAAAGCACTGTGTGGATGACACAGCTAATATCTACAGGAAAACATCACGATCCCTCGGTTTCTAAAGCCTTTGCGGTTTAGTTTGGTTTAGTTTAGAGATACCGTGTGGCAACAGGCTCTTCGGCCCACCGAGCCCGCCAAGACTAGCGAACCCTACACATGAACACACGCCTACACACACTCGGGACAATGTACACTCATACCAACTATACAAACCCAAGCCAATTAACCTACAAACCTCAACGTCTTTGGTAAACGCACACCTCCAGATTCAGGAATTGGGGAGGAATTTCTGTAGTCAGAGGGTGGTGAATCTGTGGAGTTCATTGTGGAGGCCAAGTCATTGGGTATTTTTAAGGCAGAGATTGACATATTCTTGATTTTTTTTTAGAGATACAGTGTGGAAACAGCCCCTTTGGCCCACCGAGCCCGCACCAACCAGCGAGCCCCACACATTAACACTATCCTACACACACTAGAGACAATTTACACTTATACCAATCCAATTGATCAACAAACCTGTACGTCTTTCGAGTGTGGGAGGAAACCGGAGATCTCGGAGAAAACCCACGCAGGTCACGGGGAGAACGTTCAAACCCCGTACAGACAGCGCCCGTAGTCGGGGTCAAACCCGGGTCTCTGGCGCTGCAAGCGTTGAAAGGCAGCAACTCTACCGCTGCACCATCATGCCGCCCTTCAATTAGTAAGGGTTTGGAGGGTTATGGGGAGAAGGCAAGAGAATAAGGTTGAGAAGGAAAGATAGATCACCCACGATTGAATGGCGGAGTAGACATGAAGGGCCGAATGGCCTACTTCTGCTCCTATGACATGAACTTATCAACATGATCTGATCTGTTTGATAGCATGCAAAACAAAGCTTGTCACTGTACCTCGGCACATGCAACAATAATAAACCTGAACTTAAACCTGCAAATACCACAGAAGTGAGCAGTGACAACCTTCAACAGTCGAGTCATGAAGAGTGGATGTAGACAAACAATTGCAACTGAAGACAGACACAAAAAGCTGGAGTATCTCAGCGGGACAGGCAGCATCTCTGGAGAGAAGGAATGGGTGATGTTTCGGATTAGACCGGTCTTCAGACAATTGCAACTTCCTGTTTAACGCGTAAAGATTACTGAGTGAAATGAACCACATATATCAATCAACCTCTATCAAATGTTATTTGAGAGTACTATTAGATCTTCCACAGATGCGGTCTAAAACAGGGCTTGTATCCTTTGATGAAAAAATGGAAAATCGAATATTTCTGAAGATTTATGGGACTTTGTTCCGGCCGCATTTGGAGTATTGCGTGCAGTTCTGGTCACCTCATTACAGGAAGGATGTGGAGGCTTTGGAGAGGATGCAGAGGAGGTTTACCAAAACGCTGCATGGATTAGAGGGTATCAGCTGTAAAGGAGAGGTTGGACTTTAGTTTAGTTTAGAGAAACAGTGCGGAAACAGGCCCTTCAGCACCGCCCAGCGATCCCCACACATTAACATTATCCTCCGCACACTAGGGACATTTTTTACATTTATACCAAGCCAATTAACCTACAAACCTGTACGTCTTTGGAGTGTGGGAAGAAACCAAAGTTCTCGGAGAAAACCCACGCAGGTCACGGGGAGAACGTACAAAGTCCGTACAGACAAGTCCCCGTAGTCAGGATCGAACCCGGGTCTCTGGCGCTGAGGCAGCGGCTCTACCGCTGTGCTATCGTGCCGTATGCTGTGGAGTATCGAAAGCTGAAGGGTGGCCTGTTTGATGTACATGCAATTATGAGAGGCATAGATAAGGTAGACAGTCAGAACCTTTTTCCCTGGGTGGGAATGTCAAAAAAACTGGAGGGCAATACTTTCTGGTGAAAGGGGTAGAGTTTATAGGACGAGACCCTTCTTCAGTCTCGACCCAAAATGTCACACGTTCCTTCTCTCCAGAGATACTGCCTGTTCTGCTGAGTTACTCCAGAATTTTATGCCCACCTTTGATTTTAACCAGCATCTGTAGTTCTTTCTTCTTTCCTACACATTGAGTTTATAGGAAATGTGCAGGCATAGCTTTTTACTCAAGATCATAGAGTCATAGAGTGATACAGTGTGGAAACAGGCCCTTCGGCTCAACTTTCCCACACCAGCCAACATGTCCCAGCTATACTGGTCCCACTTGCCTGCATTTGGTCCATTTCCCTCCAAACCTGTCCTATCCATGTACCTGTCAAACTGTTTCTTAAACGATGGGATAGTCCCAGCCTCAGCTTCCTCCTCTGGCAGCTCGTTCCATACACCCACCACCCTCTGTGTGAAAAATGTGCAGGTATTGGAGGGATATAGATCACGTGCAGGTCCAGTGGAGATTAAGATAGACACAAAACGCTGGAGTAACTCAGCGGGACAGGCAGCATCTCTGGAGAGAAGGAATGGGTGACGTTTTGGGTCGAGGCCCTTCAGTCTGCAGTCTGAAGAAAGATCTCGACCCGAAACGTCACCCATTCCTTCTCTCCAGAGATGCTGCCTGACCCGCTGAGTTACTCCAGCATTTTGTGTCTACCTTCGATTTAAACCAGCATCTGCAGGTTTTTTTTCCCCAGTGGAGATTATTTTGACTTGGCGTCATATTCACCACAGACATTGTGGACCAAAGGACCTGTTAGACGATAGACAATAGGTGCAGGAGGAGGCCATTCAGCCCTTCGAGCCAGCACCGCCATTGAATGTGATCATGGCTGATCATTCTCAATCAGTCCCCCGTTCCTGCCTTCTCCCCACACCCCCTGACTCCGCTATCCTTAAGAGCTCTATCTAGCTCTCTCTTGAATGCATTCAGAGAATTGGCCTCCACTGCCCTCTGAGGCAGAGAATTCCACAGATTCACAACTCTCTGACTGAAAAAGTTTTTCCTCATCTCCGTTCTAAATGGCCTACCCCTTATTCTTAAACTGTGGCCCCTTGTTTTGGACTCCCCCAAAATTGGGAACATGTTTCCTGCCTCTAACGTGTCCAACCCCTTAATAATCTTATACGTTTCGATAAGATCCCCTCTCATCCTTCTAAATTCCAGTGTATACAAGCCTATGTTCCTGTGCTGCAGTTTCTGTTTCAGTTGGGCTTCTCATAATTGGTTAAAAGGAATGTTTTTTTCTCTTAGTCAAATTGCACTCAGTAGAATTGGTAAAGTAATTAACTTATGATTAACATGATTAGGAAGGCAGGAAGAAGAATGAATATCACCAATACTCAAGAGTCAAGGCTAATTAATTGCTATATGTACCAGGAACGGAACAATGACATCCTTAGTTGCTGCAGCTTGACAGCCCCATTAATGCAAAACCACAACAAATACATATACAATAAATCAATATTCAGTAATACCAATTAACCGGACCTTAATAGTGAAAGACAGACACAAAAAAGAGTAACATATAAAACTATTAAGGGATTGGGCAGGCTAGATGCAGGAAACATGTTCCCAGTGTTGGCGGAGTCCAGAACCAGGGGCCACAGTTTAAGAATAAGGGGTAGGCCATTTAGAACTGAGATGAGGAAAAACTTTTTCACCCAGAGGGTTGTGAATTTGTGGAATTCTCTGCCACTGAAGGCAGTGGAGGCCGATTCACTGGATGCATTCAAAAGAGAGCTAGATAGAGCTCTTATGGCTGGAGGAATCCAGGGATATGGGAAGGCAGGAACGGGGTACTGATTCTGGATGATCTACCATGATCACATTGAATGGCGGTGCAGTCTCGAAGGGCCGAATGGCCTGCTTCTACACCTATTGTCTATGTATCTATGTAACTCAGCGGGACAGGCTACATCTCTGGAGAGAAGGAACGGGTGACGTTTTGGGTCGAGACCCTTCTTCAGACTAATAGTGAAAGGCCTGGATAGAGTGGATGCGGAGAGGATGTTTCCACTAGTTTAGTTTAGTTTAGAGATACAGCGCGGAAACAGGCCCTTCGGCCCACCGAGTCCACACCGACCAGCGATCCCCGCACATTAACACTGTCCTACACACACTAGGGACAATTTACACTTGTACCAAGTATACAAATACAAGCCAACTAACCTACAAACCTATATGTCTTTGGAATAGTGGGAGATTCTAGAACCAGAGGGCACAACCTCAGAATAACAGGACGTAGAAGGACGTAGACGTTTAGAAAGGAGACGAGGAGGATATCATTAGTCAAAGGGTGGTGAATCTGTGGAAATCATTCCCACAGAAGGCTGTGGAGACTAAGTTGTTAGGTTTAAGGCGGAGAGTGACAAATTCTTGAATAGTTTGGGTGTCATGGGTTATGGGGGGAAGGCAGGAGAATGGGTTTGAGAGGGAGAGATAGAGCAGCCATGATTGAATGGCGGAGTAGACTTGATGGACCGAATGGCCTAATTCTCCTCCTATGACTTATGAACAAAGCGATGTACATAGTGCAACCAAACACAAAGTCCATGCGTACGAGGATGTTGTCTGGACTCGAGGACCAGAGGACAAAGGTTTAATGTGAGGGGGGGGGAAAGATTTAGTAGAAATCTGCAGGGTAACATTTTCACGCAAAGGGTGGTGAGTGTATGGAACAAGCTGCCGGAGGAGGTAGTTGATGCTGGGACTATCCCAATGTTTAAGAAACAGACAGGCACATGGAAAGGAGAGGTTTAGAGGGAAATGGACCAAGCAGACAGGTGGGACTAGTGCCATCTACACTAGTCCCACCTGCCTGCGCTTGGTCCATATCCCTCCAAACCTGTCCGTTCCATGTGCCTGTCGAACTGTTTCTTAAACATTGGGATAGTCACAGCTTCAACTACCTCCTCCAGCAGCTTGTTCCATACACCCGGCAATGGTGGCTGAAAAAGTTACCCCGGTTGTAACTTTGTGAGAAAAAGTTACCCCTCAGATTCCCATGAAAACCTTTCCCCTTCACCTTAAACCTGCAGAAGTTCGATAGAGTATTTGGCAACATAACCAAATGCACATTGGAGGAACAGCACCTCATATTTCACTTGGGAAACTTACAAACCAGCGGTATGAATATTGATTTTGCTAACTTCAAGTAACCCCTGCATTCCCCCTCTCTCCATCCCTCCCCCATCGAAGTTGCACCAGTTTCTCGTTCTCCCCTAGCACACATCAAACAATGGCATGTTTCCTTGATCATCGTTACCAATGTTGCATTTCTTTCATTCATTTGTTCTGTATCTCTCTACATCCCCGTCTTTATCTCTCGTTTCCTTTTCCGCCGACTGTCAGGCTGAAGTAGGATCTCGACCCATTCCTTCCCCTCCAGAGATGCTGCCTGTCCCGCTGAGTTACTCCAGCATTCTGTGTCTATCTTCGGTTTAAACCAGCATCTGCAGTTCCTTCACACACACTAACATATCTCCCCGATCTTCAAAGGAAATGGAGGCGTTGATGAACTTTGCGATTTCATCAAGTGCTTGGCTTAGCTAATTGCTTTACCTCTTTGTCATATCTTGCTGCATGTTGTACTTCGACTGATAAACCATCTCCCCGTGACCTGCGTGGGTTTCCCCCGGGTGCTCAGGTTTCCTCCTACGTCCCAAAGACATGCAGGTTTGCAGACATTCGTGTAGATTCTGATCTTTGTGCAAAGTTCTGTGAAAATGAGAGACAGGTACAGGAATCTAATCTGCAAGTTACATTTGCAGCGAACAGATTTCTGATCTGGCTAACCCTAGTAAAAATTGTATCATTGAAAAAAAGTGAAGATTTGCATATTATTATCAGAAACACTCTTAATTATCTGTGTTTTCATTTTTCAATGTAAAGTTCTGTTTTTTATTTAATTTTTCAAATACGTCACATTTTATGTTCAAATTTCTAGGCATCTGATTTGCTTTCATGTAAATAATAATTGTTCTTATTTCATCTTTTCTCTGAAAAAGATGACTCACTTGTCAATTTGTCCTCTGGTGTATATTCTCCTTAAATCGAAACTTGCAGCCAAATGTCATTAATTTTTATTGTTCCTTCTGTTGTTGTATTAAAAGCAGCAGTAGAGTTGCTGCCTCACAGCGTCAGAGACCGGGGTTCGATCTTGACCTCGGATGCTGTCTGTGTGGAGTTTGATCGTTCTCCCCACTACCGCGTGGGTTTCCACCGTATGCTCCGGTTTCCTCCCACATCCCAAAGACGTGCATCGTGGTAGGTTAATTGGCCTCTGTAAATTGCCCCTAGTGCGTACGGAGTGGATGAGAAAGTGGGATAACATAGAAGTAGTGATGGTTGGCATGGACTCGGTGGGCTGAAGGGCCTGTTTTCTTGGTGAATCTCTAAACTAAACTACAGTGCAGGACACAAAGTGCTGGAGGAATTCAGCGGGTCAGGCAGCATCTCTGGACAACATGGATAGGTGATGTTTCAGGTCAAGACTTTTCTTCAGATTCTTCTCCTGAAACTACAGTGTTCCCTCCACTATTATTCTACAAAGCAGGTTGGCCTCTAGTTTGTCAACGTTTAGTTTAATTTAGTTTACTTTAGAGATACGGCATGGAAACAGGCCCTTTGGCCCACCAAGTCCGTGCCGACCAGCGATCCCCACACATTAACACAATCCTACACACACTCGGGACAATTTACAATTATACCAAGCCAATTAACCTACAAATGTGTACGTCTTTGGAGTGTGGGAGGAAACCAAAGCACCCGGAGAAAACCCACGCAGGTCACGGGGAGAACGTACAAACTCCATACAGACAGCACCCGTGGTCAGGATGGAACCCGGGCCTCTGGCGCTTTTTTAAAATTGGTGTCCTCACACAACTGTTTGCCAATAGCGAGCACATTTTAGTGCCACGTTGTTGGCCTCTGCAAGATCCTTTACAGTGCGTGTGTCATGCAGCACGTCACAGCTCAGGAGATGTTCCACAGTCTGGAGGCCCCGTCCACACTCGCAGTCTGCTGCATCTTCAGTGTACCCCCACTTCAGCACGTTCGGTCTGCTCCTCCCCACGCCTGTCCGCAGTCTGTTGAGACGGCGCCAGGTTATCCACGGCTGGTCGGAACCTGGTGGGAGTTTCTTCTCAGAGGGATCGATTGCCATGTGAGTGTCTTCCGGAGATTTCTCTAGTCTCTCGTCCCAGAGTTTGAGCCTTCTGGACGATGCACTGCAGTCCAGGGGATGGACAGAAGAGAGGAAACTTCTGCGTGATTTCAAACGCTGAGGTAGCAAAGGGTGGTCATGTAGGGGGTGTCTTTCATCCTCTGATTGTCTGAGGCGTTCTTTTTGACTGGCTACAACTCTTCTGATTCCAGGAGGTGCAATGCCAGAGAGTAGTCAGTCTTGGTAGGTTTCATGCATCCACTGATGCAGCGACAGCTTGTGTTTAGCACAGGGTCAATCTTCCTTGCATGAGCTGAGCGCTCCCACACTGCGCAGCCATACTCGGCAGTGGAGAAGCAGAGAGCCGGAGCTGTTGATCGAATGGTTTTAGAATTTCACGAGATTGTTCCCTGGGATGGCGGGACTGTCTTATGAGGAAAGATTGAAAAGATTGAAAAGACTAGGCTTGTATTCACTGGAGTTTACAAAATTATAAAAGGACTGGACAAGCTAGATGCAGGAAAAATGTTCCCAATGTTGGGCGAGTCCAGAACAAGGGGCCACAGTCTTACAATAAAGGGAAGGCCATTTGAAACTGAGGTGAGAAGAAACTTTTTCACCCAGAGAGTTGTGAATTTGTGGAATTCTCCGCCACAGAGGGCAGTGGAAGCCAAATCACTGGATGGATTTAAGAGAGAGTTAGATAGGGCTCTAGGGGCCAGTGGAATCAAGGGATATGGGGAGAAGGCAGGCATGGGTTATTGATTGTGAACGATCAGCCATGATCCCAATGAATGGCGGTGCTGGCTCGAAGGGCCGAATGGCCTCCTCCTGCACCTATTTTCTATGTTTCTATGTATAATTTGCTCCCCATTTTGAGGTACTCAGGTTGGTAAGAAGAGCATTTCTGGAACTGACTTTTCCTTTAAGCTTGGTGATATGTCAGAGGTCAGAGATGTTTATAGGTCAGAGATCGATCAAGAGTCACACTGAGATGGACTGGACTGTCACAGCGCTCCAGTCTGACTCCATTCCATGTGATCTTCAACCTTCGATTTGCATTCTTGCTCTTCAAATGGAAGGTGCAGACTTGGGCTTTAGATGGTGCTGTGAGGCAGCAACTCTACTGCTGTGCCACCACAGATTGCAAAGCAGATTAGCCTCCAGTTTGTCAATGTTAGGCATAATATTCAATTTGGGCTTCCATTTATCTTAATATATAGAACATGTTTGGAATAGGTGTACCCAATCAGACACAAAATGCTGGAGAAACTCAGCAGGCCAGGCTGCATCTCTGGAGAGAAGGAATGGGTGACGTTTCTTCTTTTAGGAAGGGTCTCGACCCGAAACGTCACCCATTCGTAGAAAAACATAGAAACATAGAAAAATAGGTGCAGGAGTAGACCGTTCGGCCCTTCGAGCCAGCACCGCCATACAAGGTGATCAAAGCTGATCATCTAAAATCAGTACCCAGTTCCTGCTTTTTCCCCCCATACCCCTTGGTTCCTTCTCTTCAGAGACGCTGCCTGTCCCGCTGAGTTACTCCAGCATTTGGTGCCTATCTTCGGTGAACTTGAGCATCTGCAGTTCCTTGCTACATATTTTTCTATGTTCTCAGGAATGTAAGGCATTTGGATGAGATTTTTGGGGTAGGATTTTGTGCGCAGTAATTCACCGACAACGAGCACGTGGCCAGTTCCACATCATGTTGTGGTTTTGGTGCTCATTAATTTTCCTACACTTCAGAACTCTATTTAAGACATAACGCTTGCAATGCAGCAGCAATAATTCAAAGTTACTTTCTGAATGACTAGAATAAATCAGGCTATTAAAAACTACAACCTCCAATAAGCTACATAGACTTGGAGGCATTGGTCCTGTCTGTTTTGCACTATTATTTTTTATGTGTATGTATGTGTGCATGTGTATGTGTGTGTGTGTGTGTGTATATATATATATATATGTATATATGTGTGATGTGTAGGAAAATAACTGCAGATGCTGGTAGAAATCGAAGGTATTTATTTCACAAAATGCTGGAGTAACTCAGCAGGTCAGGCAGCATCTCAGGAGAGAAGGAATGGGTGACGTTTCGGGTCGAGACCCTTCTTCCGTCTGAAGAAGGGTCTCTACCCGAAACGTCACCCATTAATTCTCTCCTGAGATGCTGCCTGACCTGCTGAGTTACTCCAGCATTTTGTGAAATATGTGTGTGTGTGTATGTATGTATGTATGTATATGTGTGTGTGTTTATTATATTGTTTACAGTGCACTATGTTTACATATTCTGTTGTGAGGGGAAGGGAGGGAGGGCAGCATAGGTTCTCCAGGTTAATTCCAGGGATGGCGGGACTGCCATATGACAAAAGAATGGATTGACTGGGCTTGAATTCGCTGGAATTTAGAAGGATGAGGGAGGATCTTATAGAAACATATAAAATTCTTAAGGGATTGAACAGGCTAGATGCAGGAAAAATGTTCCCAATGTTGGGGGAGTCCAGAACCAGGGGTCACTGTTTAAGTCAAGTCAATTTTATTTGTATAGCACATTTAAAAACAACCCACGTTGACCAAAGTGCTGTACATCTGATTAGGTACTAAGGAAAAAATCTGATTAGGTACTAAGGAAAAAAATGAAACATACAGTAGCACGCAAACAGTTCACAGCGCCTCCTCAATGAGCCTCAAATGCTAGGGAGTAGAAATAGGTTTTGAGCCTGGACTTAAAGGAGTCGATGGGGAGAGGGATGCTGTTCCACAGTCTAGGAGCTGCAACCGCAAAAGCGCGGTCACCCCTGAGCTTAAGCCTAGACCGCGGGATAGTCAGTAGCCCCAAGTCGGCCGACCTGAGGGACCTGGAGTTAGAGAGGTGGGTTAGAAGATTTTTGATGTAGGGGGGGGGGGAATGTCCATTTAGGGCTTTATACGTGAATAAGAGTTAAGAACAAGGGAGAGGCCATTTAGGACTGAGATGAGGAAAAACCTTTTCACCCAAAGAGTTGTGAATCTGTGGAATTCTCTGCCACAGAAGGCAGTGGAGGCCAATTCACTGGATGTTTTCATGAGAGAGTTAGATTTAGCCCTAAGGGATGTGGAGAGAAAGCAGGAACGGGGTACTGTTTTTGGATGATCAGCCATGATTATATTGAATGGTGGTGATGGCTCGAAGGGCCAAATGGCCAACTCCTGCACCTATTTTCTATGTTTCTAAACCTAAACCTAACTCTCTGTAAGATACCCTACCCCAGCATGGAAGCCAAAATAGTGAGGTTGAATTACATATAGTTTAGTTTAGTTTAGAGATGCAGCGTGGAAACAGGCCCTTCGGCCCACCGAGTCCGTGCCGACCAGCGATCCCTGTACATTACCACTATCCTACACATACTGGAGACAAATTACACATACACCAATCCAATTAACCTACAAGCCTACAATTAACCTACATCTTTGGAGTATGGGAGGAAACCGAAGATCTCGGAGATAACCCACATAGGTCACGGGGAGAACGTACAAACCGTACAGACAGCACCCGTAGTCGGGATCAAGCCAGGGTCTCTGGCGTTTCAAGGGCTGTAAGGCAGCAACTCTACCGCTGCGCCACCATTCTTTCATGTCTGTAAACAGGGCTGTCATAATGTCACGGAATTACTTTTCCTGTAAAGGGAAAGAAACTCAAAAGTCCTTCAGCAGACAAGGGCAATTTCATGGATTGTTAACAAGCTCCAACTACCATCTGCATTCTGCTCTTGTTATTCTGTTTCTCCCCGTGCCAGGCCATGAAAGACCAACAGCATAAATTGTTCTCACATCATGTTTACTTTGGATTCTGTACTAATATTTTTTTGTTCGCACGAAGCATTTTAGCGCTCTGGAAATAAGTGGAAGCTGCACATTCCTGATTGTTTTCTTTCAACATCAGCAAACGTGTCAGGTCGTCACCGAGTCAGAGAGTGATACAGCTTGGAAACAGGCCCTTCGGCCCAACTTGCCCACAACCGGCCAACGTGTCCCAGCTACACACGAAGATAGACACAAATTGCTGGAGTAACTCAGCGGGTCAAGCAGCATCTTTGGAGAGAAGGAATGGGTGACGTTTCGGGTCGAGGCCCTTCTTCAGACTACTTCAGACTAGCCCCAGCGACCACAGTCCCACCTGCCCGTGTTTGGTCCATATCTGTCCAAACCTGTCCTATCCTTGTTCCTGTCTAACATAGAAACATAGAAAATAGGTGCAGGAGTAGGCCATTCGGCCCTTTGAGCCAGCACCGCCATTCAATATGATCATGGCTGATCATCCAACTCAGTAACCTGTACCTGCCTTCTCTCCATACCCCCTGATCCCTTTAGCCACAAGGGCCACATCTAACTCCCTCTTAAATATAGCCAATGAACTGGCCTCAACTGCCTTCTGTGGCAGAGAATTTCACAGACTCACCACTCTCTGTGTGAAGAAATGTTTTCTCATCTCGGTCCTAAAAGACTTCCCCCTTATCCTTAAGCTGTGACCCCTGGTTCTGGACTTCCCCAACATCGGGAACAATCTTCCCGCATCTAGCCTCTCCAAACCCTTAAGAATTTTATATGTTTCTATAAGATCCCCCCTCAGTCTTCTAAATTCCAGCTTCTTAACTGCTTCTTAAACGTTGGGATAGTCCCAGCCTCAAACTACCTCCTCCGGCAGCTTGTTCCAACACCCACCACATGGAGTCATAGAGTCATAGAGCACAAGAACAGTACCATGGTCCATGCTGACCAAGATGCCCCATCTAAACTAGATCCATTTATAGCATTATAGAGTCATATTGGACAGAAACAGGCCCTTCGGCCCAACTCGTCCATACCAACCAGGATGCCCCATCTAAGCTAATCCCATTTGTAGAATCATAGAGCCGTACACCAATGAAACAGGCCCTTCAGCCCATCTCATCCATTACGACCAAAGTGCCCCATCTACTCTAGTCCCATATGCCTGTATTTAGCCCATAAACCTTTCAACCTTTCTTATCCATGTACCTGTCCAAATGTCTTTTAAATGCTTTTACAGTGGCTACTGTAAATTGTAAAATGGTCCCAAGTGTGTAGGATAGTACTGGTGTACAGGATGATCGCTCCATGTTCGTAATGGACGTTATGGACATTATTGCACTTTCACATCCATTCCCCACACACTAGGGGGCAACTTACAGGAACCTTTTGTAAGGTTATTTTTGTCCTGTTCTTAGTTTAGTTTAGTTTAGACTTTAGAGATACAACTTGGAAACAGGCCCTTTGGGCACCGCCGATCAGCGATCACTCGTTCTACCCGACGCACTCGGAACAATTTACAGAAGACAAATGTTCACCCAGAGAGTTGTGAATTTGTGGAATTCTCTGCCACAGAAGGCAGTGGAGGCCAATTCACTGGATGAACTTAAACGAGAGTTAGATAGAGCTCTTGGGGCTGGCGGAATCAGGGGATATGGGGAGAAGGCAGGCACGGGGTACTGATTGTGGATGATCAGCCATGATCACAATGAATGGCGGTGCTGGCTCGAAGGTCCAAATGGCCTCCTCCTGCACCTATTTTCTATGTGTCTATGTAAGACAATTAACCTACAAACCTGTGCATCGTTAGACTGTGGGAGGAAACCGGAGCACCCGGAGGAAAGCCCACACGGTCACGGGGAGAACGTGCAAACTCCACACAGACACAGCACCCGAGGTCAGGATCGAACCTGGGTCTCTGGCGCTGTGAGGCAGCAACTCTGCCGCTGCACCAGAGTTCATTGGGTTCCTCTCCTCCCTTAGATTCCTGGTTCCCTAAAATTTTGATCAGGTTATTTGTCTGTGGATATCCTTTCCTTTGTGCTCCTAACTCATCTTTGTGGAGATAGGACCAAAATGGTGCAGCAGACTTGAAGGGCCGAACGGCCTCCAACTGCTCCTTATTTGCACGTGACTGTGTTTGGGCTCAGTAGCAGCAAGCCCTTTGGAAAACAACCCTGTGTTTGACACCGGCCCTTTGAAAGGCCGGGGCCAGGTTGTTTCCTGACCTCCCCCGAACCAAACCACCATCCGGATCAGCTGAGGTACTGACCCATTTCCCATCATCCCATAACCACTCAGTCTCACCAACAGTAGCCGCTGGGGAAGGCCAGGGGATGACTGAGTTTAGAAGAATGAGGGGGGACCTCATTGAAACATACAGAATAGTGAAAGGCCTGGATAGAGTGGATGTGGAGAGGATGTTTCCACTAGTGGGAGAGCCTAGGACCAGAGGTCACGGCCTCAGAATTAAAAGACGTTCCTTCAGGAAGGAGATGAGGAGGAATTTCGTTAGTCAGAGGGTGGTGAATCTGTGGAATTCTTTGCCACAGAAAGCTGTGGAGGCCAAGTCAGTGGATATTTTTAAGGCAGAGATAGATATGTAGATTCTCGTTTAGTACGGGGTGTCAGGGGTTATGGGGAGAAGGCAGAAGGGAGAGAGATAGATCAGCCATGATTGAATGGCGGAGTAGACTTGATGGGCTGAATGGCCTCATTCTACTATTCCTTAAGACATATGATTCAATTCAGGAATCCAAAGAGTACGATCAGTGATGCACACTTACCTGTTTTCTGCAAACTAAGAACCAGAGGGCACAGGTTTAAGGTGAGCTACAGGGAGAGGTTGTGCAGGCTAGGGCTCCGTTCCTTGGAGCGCAGGAGGACGAGGGGTGATCTTACAGAGGTGTACAAAATCATGAGAGGAATACATCGAGTAGACGTGCAGTCTCTTGCCCAGAGTAAGGGAATCGAGGACCAGAGGACATAGGTTTAAGGTGAGGAGGGAAAGAGGGAAATCAGAACCTGAGGGCCAACTTTTTCCACACAAAGGGTGGTGGTTATATGGAACGAACTGCCAGAGGAGATGGTTGAGGCAGGGACTATCACAATGGTACATGTACATGCACAGCTTGGACAGGTACATGGATAAGAAAGGTTTGGAGGGATATTGGCCAAAAGCAGTTAGGTGGGACTAGGGTAGAGATTCAAGGACAGTTTCTTCCCAGCTGTTATCAGGCAAATGAACCATCCTACCAACAACTAGAGAGTGGTCCCGAGCTACTATTTACCTAATTCGAGACCCTCGGACTATCATTGATCAGAATTTATCTTGCAGTAAACATTATTCTCTTTACCATGTATCTGTACACTGTGGACAGCTCGATTGTAATCTTGTATAGTCTTTCTGCTGACTGGTTAGCACGCAACAAAATGCTTTTCACTGTCCCTCGGTGCACCTGACAATGAACTAAACTCAAACTCAGATGGTAGACATAAAATGCTAGAGTAACTCAGTGGGTCAGGCAGCATCTCTGGAGAGAAGGAATGGGTGACGTTTTGGGTCGAGACCCTTCTTCAGAGGATCGAAGGGCCTGTTTCCACGCTGCATGACTCGATGTCTCAATGAGATGAGGTGTCACAAAGTCTCATTGCCCGTGTTTGGCCCTTATCCGTCTGAAGAAGTGCCTCAATCCAAAACGTCACCCATTCCTTCTCTCCAGAGATGCTGCCTGCCCCGCTGAGTTACTCCAGCTTTTTGTGTCTATCTTCTGTTCTATCCATGTACCTGTCCAAATGTCTCTTAAGCGTAAAAATAGTACTTGCCTCATCTACCTCCTCTGGCAACTCATTCCACACACCCACCACCCTTGAAATAAAAAGTTATCCCTCAGGTTCCTATTAAATCTTTCCCGCTTCACCTTAAACCTATGTCCTCCGGTCCTTGATTCCCCAACTGTGGGTAAAAGGCTCTGAGAATAAAATTCCCCTCATGATCTTATACACCTCTATAACTTCACCCCTCATCCTCCTGCGTTTCAAAGAATAAGGTCCTAGAGAAATAAGGGTCAGCTCAACCTCTCCCATTAGCTCAGGCACTCGAGTCCTGGTGACATCCGCATAAATCTTCTCTGCACCCTTTCCATCTTGACAAATCAATGTCAAAACAGTAGACAGGGTCTACAGTTAGAAACGTTTTTTGTGGCAGAATGGAAGTGTCAAAGACTGGAGGGTATAGCTTCAAGATGAGAGAGGCAAAGTTTAACCCTCAGGCGGCACGGTGGTGCAGCGGTAGAGTTGCTGCCTTACAGCGAATGCAGCGCCGGAGGCTCAGGTTCGATCCTGACTTCGGGCGCCGTCTGTACGGAGTTTGTACGTACTCCCCGTGACCTGCGTGGGTTTTCTCCGGGATCTTTGGTTTCCTCCCACACTCCAAAGACGTACAGGTATGTAGGTTAATTGACTGGGTAATATGTAAAAAATTGTCCCCAGTGTGTAGGATAGTGTTAATGCGCGGGGATCGCTGGGCGGCGCGGACCCGGTGGGCCGAAGGGCCTGTTTCCGCGCTGTATCTCTAAATCTAAAAAAATCATAAAATCTAACGGAGTTGTGTGGGTGCCTGGAACGCGCTTAACACAGAGAGTGGTGGGTGCCTGGAACAAGCTGCCAGAGGAGGTAGTTGAGGCTGGGACTATCCCAACATTTATGAAAAAGTTAGAAAGGTACATGGATAGGACAGGTTTGGAGGGACTAGTGTAGCTGGGACATGTTGGCCGGTGTGGGCAAGTTGGGCCAAAGGGCCTGATTCCACACTGTATCACTCTATGACTCCATGCTTATGACTCTATGACTCTATGCTGGTTTATATGGAAGATCGATGCAAAATGCTGGAGTAACTCAGCGGGACAGGCAGCATCTCTGGAGAGAAGGAAAAGGATGAAACGGCGGAAAGTGTGAGATGAGGATAGAAGTTCAAATCGCGATGCCAGAGGAAGGGATTATCCTATCTTGGGGATTTAGTTTGAAGAAGGGTCCCAACCCGAAATGCCACCTAATCCGTTTCTCCGGAGATGCTGCCTGACTCACTGAGTTACTCCAGCATTTTGTGTCTATCTTTGGACAGACTTGGATTGTTTTCTCTGGAACACCGGAGGTTGAGGGGAGACCTGATAGAAGTGTATACAATTGTGAGAGGCGTATATAGGGTAGACACTCAGAACCTTTTCCCAGGGTGGAAATGTCAAAGACTAAAGGGCATGGCTTGGATGTGGAGAGAATGTTTCCACTAGTGGGAGAGTCTAGGACTAGAGGTCACAGCCTCAGAATTAAAGGACGTTCTTTTAGGAAGGAGATAGAAACATAGATGAGGAGAAATTTCTTTAGTCAGAGGGTGGTGATCTCTGTGGAGAAGGCTGTGGAGGCCATCAGTGGATATTTTTAAGGCAGAGATAGAGATATTCTTGATTAGTTCGGGTGTCAGAGGTTATGGGGAGAAGGCAGGAGAATGGGGTGAGGTGGAAGAGATAGATCATCCATGGTTGAATGGTGGAATAGACTTGATGGGCCAAATGACCTAATTCTACTCCTATTCCTTGTGACCTTATAACCTTTAAGATGAGAAATCTTGATGATCTGAAACAAAACAAGTTTTGCATGCAATGAAATGAGTGGAATTTTGGATCAAAGGAGCTTAAAGGTCACATTAAGCCACGAGAGTTTGAGGTCACATTGTTTCACAAGTATGATCTGTGCAAGGCTTTCAAAGTTAAAGGCTCAGTTCCTGATGACCTGTGTCAGAGGTTGTGGGGAGAAGGCAGGAGAATGGGGTTAGGAGGGAGAGAAAGATCAGCCATGATTGAATGGTGGAGGAAACACGATGGGCCGAATGGCCTAATTCTGCCCCTATGATTTATAGACAATAGACAATAGGTGCAGGAGTAGGCCATTCGGCCCTTCGAGCCAGCACCACCATTCAATGTGATCATGGTTGATCATTCTCAATCAGTATTCTGTTCCTGCCTTCTCCCCATACTCCCTGACTCCGCTATCCTTAAGAGCTCCATCTAGCTCCATCTATGAACATGAATATAATTTCATCAAGTGGAATATCACTTATCCAAGTTCTCAGTTCAGTTTAGTCTATTGTCACCTGTACCGGGGTACAGTGAAAAACTTTTGTTGCGTGCCAACCAGCCAGCGGAAAGACAATACATAATTACAATCGAGCCATTTGCAGTGTACAGATACGTGGTTGATCATTCTCAATCAGTACCCCGTTCCTGCCTTCTCCCCATACCCCCTGACTCCGCTATCCTTAAGAGCTCTATCTAGCTCTCTCTTGAATGCATTCAGAGAATTGGCCTCCACTGCCTTCTGAGGCAGAGAATTCCACAGATTCACAACTCTCTGACTGAAAAAGTTTTTCCTCATCTCAGTTCTAAATGGCCTACCCCTTATTCGTAAACCGTGGCCCCTTGTTCTGGACTCCCCCAACATTGGGAACATGTTTCCTGCCTCTAACGTGTCTCCAGAGAAGCAGCCTGACCCGCTGAGTTATTTAACAGTTTTTCTTGTATAAACCAGCATCTGCAGTTTTTTTTACCTCATATTGTACTTCTTCTTAACCAAAGGTTCTTTTTAATGATGTTTATCAGTTCAGTGGCTACATTTTTATCTTCACAAGAAGTCCCTTGTATGGTTCTCGTAGAGTTAGAGTCTTAGAATTATTCCCTTATCATGTATCTATACACTGTAAATGGCTCGATTGTAATCGTGTATTATTTTTCCGCTGGCTGGATAGCGCGCAACAAAAAAGTTTCCACTGTACCCTTGTATACGTGACAATAAACTGGACTGAACAGCGTAGAAACAACCGCTTCAGCCCAATCTGCCCACACCGATCAACATGTCCCATTTACACTACTCCCACCTGCCTGCGTTTGGCCCATATCCCTCCAAACCTGTCCTATCCATGTTCCTGTCTCGTTGTTTCTTAAACAATGTGTTAGTTAGTGCCTGCTGGCCATCAGAAACTCCAGAAAATCCATTTAGGTAAGATCCATGGCATGCATTCCTGCAGTCTATAGATAGTGATATAATAAAAGAAATCCCATTTAATCGTTCAACAGAAGCAGGAGAGAAGTTAAACAGGACGAGGGGCCAAAAGAGATCCAGAAGTGTCCTTGGTTAATAGGATTAAAGAGATCAAGGACGAGTTGGGGAGTTTTCGCATGGAGCCAGAGAAAGCTGGCCAGATGATGAGCAATTACTCTGCACCAGTATTCAGCAAAGAGGAAATAAGGTCAGGCCATAGGTGATAGGGGTAGATTTCAGCCATTCAGCCCATCGTCTACTCCGCCATTCAATCATGGCTGATCTATCTCTCCCTCCTAACCCCATTCTCCTGCCTTCTCCCCATAACCTCTGACACCCGTACTAATCAAAAATCTATCTATCTCTGCCCTTAAAAATGTCCACTGACTTTGCCTCCACAGCCTTCTGTGGCAATGAATTCCACAGATTCACCACCCTCTGACTAAAGAAATTCCTCCTCATCTCCTTCCTAAAAGAACGTCCTATAATTCTGAGGCTGTGCCCTCTGGTCCTAGACTCTCCCACCAGTGGAAACATCCTCTCCACATCCACTCCATTCAAGCCTTTCACTATTCGGTGAGTTTCAATGAGGTCCCCCCCCTCATTCTTCTAAACTCCAGCGAGTGCAGTCCCAGCGCTGACAAACGCTCATCATAGGTTAACCCACTCATTCCTGGGATCATTCTTGTAAACCTCCTCTGGACCCTCTCCGGAGCCAGCACATCCTTCCTCAGATGCGAGTACAGAGAGGCATTTGCTGGTGCTCCTGGGCAGGGTGATATCAAGAATGAAGAGATGTTGGGTCTCTTGGGAACATAGAGGTGGATAAAATCCCAGTAGCTTATACTGGTATCCAAGGTCGGCACTGGGGCTGTACTTGCTGGAGTTTAGAAGGATGAGGTGGAACCTCATTGAAACTTACCGAATAGTGAAAGGCCCGGATAGAGTGGATGTGGAGAGGATGTTTCCACCAGTGGGAGAGTCTAGGACCAGAAGTCATATCCTTACAATTAAAGGACGTTCCTTTAGGAAGGAGATGAGGAGGAATTTCTTTAGTCAGAGGGTGGTGAATCTGTGGAATTCTTTGCCATGGAAGTCTGTGGAGGCCAAGTCAATGGATATTTTTAAGGCAGAGATAAATAGATTCTTGATTAGTACGGGTGTCAGGGGTTTGGCAAATATGACAATAAAGAATTCTTCACTCTCGACATTTATTTGAATGTATCTACCTCTTGATGACTCTCGGACTATCCTTGATCGGACTCCGCTCAGACCAAACGTTATTCCCTTATCCTGCATCTATACACTGTAAATGGATCGATCGTAATCATGTATTGTCTTTCCGCTGACTGGTTAGCATGCAACAAAAGCTTTTCACTGTACCTGTGACAATAAACTAAACTGAACTACAGGGAAAGGTTGAGTAGGCTGGATCTCTATTCCTCGGAGTGCAGGAGGATGAGGGGTCATCTTATTGAGGTGTATAAAATCATGAGAGGAATAGATCGGGGAGATGCACAGAGTCTCTTTCCCAGAGACATGGAATCGAGGACCAAAGGACATAGGTTCAAGGTGAAGGGGAAAAGATTTAATAGGAATCTGAGGGGTAGCCTTTTCACACAAAGGGTGGTGGGTGTGTGGAACAAGCTGCCGGAGGAGGTAGTTGAGGCTGGGACTATCCCATCGTTTAAGAAACAGTCAGACAGGTACATGGATAGGACAGGTTTGTAGGGATATGGACCAAGCGCGGGCAGGTGGGACTAGTGTAGCTGGGACATGTTGACTGGCGTTGGCAAGTTGGGTCGATGTTTCCACACTGTATCACTCTATGACTCCATGACTCTACGACTCTTTAACTGAACTGAACAAGTTATATAAGATTGATTTTTAACGTTCCTATGTTCCTGCGTGCAGACTCTGAGGTACTTTTCCGTCTTAGTGCCGCGCACTCTGTGAACACGTATTGCACCTCATTGCCAGCAGGCGAGGTTGACCATATGTGGACCACCTCTCTGATGCCTCCACACACTGCGTTATGGCTGACTGACAAGGGGACAGTGAGCACCATTCCCCCGCGGCAGTGGGCTGATCTCACCTGGCCCCTTCGACAGAACTCACCCTCCTCCTTCCAGTGAAGAAGGTACAGGAGGCTGAAAGCTGTTATGTCCAGGTTCTGGAACAGTATCTTCCCTACAACCATCCGGCTATTAAACACTACAACCTCCAATAAGCCCTGAACTACATAGACCTGGGGGCATTAGTTTTGTCTCTGAACTATTATTGTTTGTTTTGAAAAAATTAATTAAAATAAATAAATAAATAAATAAATAAAGATATATATATATATATGTGTGTGTGTGTGTGTGCTCGTTTTTGTGCATGTGTGTGTGCGTGCATGTGTGTATATGTGTGTGTATGTATGTGTGTGTATATATGTGTGCGCATATGTGTGTGTGTGTATACGTGTGTGTGTATATATGTGTGCGCATATGTGTATTTTCATTTGTGTGTGCGTATGATGTGTTGTGTTTGTATATATGTGTGTGTATATGTATATGTGTGTCTGCGTGTGTGTGTATATGTATATATGTGTGTGTGTGTGTATATGTATTTTTGTGTGTGTGTGTATAGGTATATATCTATATATATATATATATATATATATACACAGACACTCAATTTATTTTCTCACCCATATACTAAAACTCTCGTTTGTTTGTTTGTTTGTTCCTGAACTACAGCCAAAATGGTACACGATAGCGTGACAATGTTAGGCCTACCTTACTCACCATCATCCCTTTGGTGCTGATTGAAGAAGTTTCATTGAAATCGGTGTTATATTTTTTAAGTTATTCACATTTTAAAGTTTAAATCTATCTCCTAGGGAGGATGGGAGGGAGGGGGGGAGGGAGGGAGGAAGGGAGGAATAGGGGGGTTGAGGGGGATGGAGTGGGGGGGATGGGAAGGGAGGAGGAGGTGAGGGGGGAGGAGAGAGGAGAGTGTACTATGTTCTGCCTGGGACATTTGACAATAAAACACTCTTGACTCTTGACTTGATTTATGGACATCTGCCTGGGGTGTCCATGGCTTGATTCCTGGGGACTCCGGAAGATCGGTGTGCCGACACCATTTCCATGTCAATGGCTACCCAATGGGACCGTGCTTGGAGCTCTGTCAGAAATCAGTTCTGCAGCTGCACAGAGTCATGCTTCCTCTCCAAAAGGCACTCCCCCCTCCTGCCCCAAATGTATCAAAGAGTCAAGAGAATTTTAATTGTCATATGCACTGGGACCAGAAAAACAAAATTCTTACTTGCTGCAGTTTTACAGTTAATGTAGACGTTTTTCACAATGGATTGAGAACAACTATTCGTGCAGATACTTACGTTTTAAGTTTATTATTGTAATGCGTACCGAGGTACAGTGAAAAGCCTTGTTTTGCATGCTATCCAATCACATCAGATATACTCTACATAAATACGATCAGGGCGGCACGGTGGCGCAGCGGTGGAGTTGCTGCCTTACAGCGCACACAGTGACAGAGACCCAGGTTCCATCCCGACTACGGGTGCTGTCTGTTTGTACGTGACCTTGTGGGTTTTCTCTGAGATCTTTGGTTTCCTTCCACACTCCAAAGATGTACAGGTTTGTAGGTTAATTGCCTTAATAAAATTGTAAATTGTCCCTAGTGTGTAGGAGAGTGCGAGTGTGCGGGGATCACTGGTCAGCGCAGACTTGGTGGGCCGAAGAGCCTGTTTCCGCGCTGTATCACTAAACTAAACTAAACTAAACTAAACTAAACTAAACCAAACCAAACCAAACCAAACCAAACCAAACCAAACCAAACCAATCTAAACTAAACCAAACCAAACCAAACCAAACCAAACCAAACCAAACCAAACCAAACCAAACCAAACCAAACCAAACCAAACCAAACCAAACCAAACCAAACCAAACCAATCTAAACTAAACCAAACCAAACCAAACCAAACCAAACCAATCTAAACTAAACCAAACCAAACCAAACCAAACCAAACCAAACCAAACCAAACCAAACCAAACCAAACCAAACCAAACCAAACCAAACTAAACTAAACTAAACTAAACTAAACTAAACTAAATACAATCAAGCTAAAATAAGGTAGAGTAACATAGGTAGAGCAAAGGAAGGAACAAAAAACAAATCTAAAGTAAAGCAGAGGAACAGGCCCTTCGGCCCACAATGTCTGTGCTGGGCATGATGTCAGGACCAGTTCTTATCTGTCTGTACCTGATCCATATCTCTCCATTCCCTGCATCTCTGTGCGCCTATCCAAAAGCCTCTTAAACGCCACTGTCGTAAGTACCTGGCACCCAAGATGGCGCCCAAGTCAGGCGACTCTCTGCGTACTGGTCCCAGAAGTAGATCTGCAATCTACATTAGTTCGGCATGGTGGCCCATCGGTAGAGTTGCTGCCTTACAGCGTTTGTAGCGCCAGAGATCTGGGTTCGATCCCGACTACGGGTGCTGTCTGTATGGAGTTTGTACGTTCTCCACGTGACCTGCGTGGGTTTTCTCCGAGATCTTCGGTTTCCTCCCACACTCCAAAGACGTACAGGTTTGTAGGTTAATTGGCTTGGTAAACGGAAAAAAAAATTCACTAATGTGTGTAGGAAAGTGTAATATGCGAGGATCGCTGGTCGGCGCGGACTCGGTGGGCCGAAGGGCCTGTTTCCACGTTGTATCTCTAAACTAAACTAAACTAAACAAATCGCTTCACTCTTTTAAACCCCTACTCCAACAGCAGCATTTTTTACTCTAACCATGCACTTCTTAATATTCCTGCCCCTCTTTTCCTGTGTCTGTGCATTGTGAACGGCTTGATTGTAATCATGTATTGTCTTTCCGCTGGCTGGAACGCACGCAACAAAAAAGCTTTTCCCTGTACCTCGGTACACGTGACAATAATAAACTAAACTATGCCCACCCCCAGCCCTGGCTAGATAGAGCTCTTAAGGATAGCGGAGTCAGGGGTATGGGGAGAAGGCAGGAACGGGGTACTGATTGAGAATGATCAGCCATGATCACATTGAATGGCTCGAAGGGCCGAATGGCCTCCTCCTGCACCTATTGTCTATTGTCTATTGTCTATTGTTCCAGGCACCCATCACCCTTCTGTGTAAAAACATTGCCCAGTACATCTCCAATAAATGTTGCCCCTCTCAAAGCACTGCCCTCAAGTATTTGATATTCCAAAGATCCAGAATGCAGAATATAATTGTCAGTGTTGTACCATACCAGTTCCAGAGATAGGCCAGCACGGTGGCGCAGCTGTAGAGTTGCTGCCTTACAGCGCCAGAGACCCGGGTTCGATCCTGACTACGGGTGCTGTCTGCACGGAGTTTGTACGTTCTCCCCTTGACCTGGGTTGGTTTCCTCCGGGTGCTCCGGTTTCCTCCTAACACTCCAAAGATGTACAGATTTGTAGGTTAATTGGCTTAGATAAAATTATAAATTGTTCCTAGTGTATAGGATAGTGCTAGTGTACGGGGATCGCTGGTCGGCACGGACTTGGTGGGCCGAAGGGCCTGTTTCCACTCTGTATCTCTAATGTCTAATGTCCAAAGTCCATGCCCTCAAGTATTCAATATTTCAGCGATACAGAGTGCAGAATATAGTTCCCAGTATTGTGGCAAAACAGTTTTCAAGACTTAAAGTCCAATGTCTGCAATGCAGTAGAGGTGAATCGGGTAGAACCCTAAAAGTTTTCTTCCTGAGAGATGTTAGTTTTTGTTGTTTAGTTTTAGAGGTACAGTTCCAGAATCAGGCCCTTTGGCCCACCGAGTCCGCACCGACCAGTGATCCCCGCACACTTACACTTATCCTACACCATATCCTACACGGAAGATCTCAGAGAAAACCCACGCAGGTCACGGGAAGAACGTACAAACTCCGCACAGACAGCGCCCGCAGTTGGGATCGAACCTGGGTCTCCGGCGCTGCAAGGCAGCAACTCTACTCCTGCGCCATGGTGCCACCCCTGCAATGGCAGATGGGATTAGTTTATCTTAACATCATGTTTGGCACAGTCATTGTGGGCCGAAGGGCCCGTTCCTGTGCAACGTCAGCCTAATGGTCTTCATTTTAAGTCATAAGTCCTTCATAAATGTTGGCTCGTTCTGTGTTACAGGGCAGAGCAATCTTTATATGTTCTAACATCTGTGCTCCAAAGGTCAGGTAGAAAGGTCTTCAATCCCTAAGCCAGGATAGAAATAACACTCGATGACATCCATTTATGAGGTCATTAGTTGCTCTGTTCCTGCATTACAGCAGTGCGAAAAAAATACTGTTTATTAACTGTTGAGAGCTTGTGGATGTGTTGGGAAAGATGTTGTGTAAAAGGTAAGGTGCCAGAGATATTTCAATCCCCAGAAGGCACATCATGTTTTCTCCATGTTGCACCTGCTCTGATCCGAATAGTGAAAGGCCTGGATAGAGTGGATGTGGAGAGAGTGTGGAGAGGACGTTTCAATGTGGGGTTTAAACTAAACAGTGGGGGAGTGGAGTCAAGACCATATCAGTGCAGCTAATGGGAAAGAGAGTGCAGGGAAGGTCACGTTTAAACTAACCGGGCAGGGGGATGGGACCCAATGCAAGGAGACAGAGGGCCATAAAAAGAGGACAGAAGCAAAAGGTAGAAGGGAGATAAGAAAAGACTAGCCTGAAAGCTTTGTGCCTTAATGCGAGGAGCATTCAAAATAAGGTGGGTGAATTGAATGCGCAGTTAGTAGTTAAGGGATATGATATCGTTGGAATTACGGAGACATGGGTCTAGGGTGACCAAGGCCGGGAGCTAAACGTGCAGGGGTATTGGATATTCAGGAAGGATAGACAGAAAGGAAGAGGAGGTGGGGTGGCATTGCTGGTTAAAGAGGAGATTAATGCAATAGCAAGGAGAGACATTAGCCTGGATGCTGTAGAATCGGTGTGGGTAGAACTGTGAAATAGCCAAGGGCAGAAAACCCTTGTTGGAGTGGTATACAGACCACCAAACAGCAGTAGGGAGGTTGGGGATAGCATCAAGCAGGAAATTAGGGATGCGTGTAGCAATGGTACAACGGTTATCATGGGTGACTTTAATCTACATATAGATTGTACCAACCACATTGGTAGCAGGGCTGAGGAGGAGGATTTCCTGGAGTGTATACGAGATGGGTTTTTAAACCAATATGTAGAGGAACCGACTAGAGGGCAGGCCATCCTAGACTGGGCATGAGGAAGAATTAGTTAGCGACCGTGTTGTGCAAGGCCCCTTGGGCAACAGTGACCATAATATGGTGGAATTCTGCATTAGGATGGAGAGTGACACGGTTAATTCAGGGACAAGGGTCCTGAACTTGAATAAAGGAGACTTTGAAGGTATGAGACTGGAATTGGCTAGGATAGACTGGAAAATTATACGTAAAGGGTTGACAGTGGAGATGCAATGGCGAAGATTTAAAGACCGCATGGATGAACTCCAGAAATTGTTCATCCCTGTCTGGCGAAAAAATAAAACTGGGAAGGCGGCTCAACCGTGGCTGACGAGGGAAGTCAAGGATAGTGTTAAAGCCAAGGAAGAGGCATATAAATTGGCCAGTAGAAGCGGCAAACCAGAGGACTGGGAGAGATTTAGAACTCAACAGAGGAGGACAAAGGGGTTAATTAAAAGGGGGAAAAAAGAGCATGAAAGAAAGCTTGTGGTGAATATAAAAACAGACTGTAAAAGTTTCTTTAGGTACGTAAAAAGGAAAAGATTAGTGAAGACGAATGTAGGTACCTTACAGTCAGAGACTGGCAAATTTATAATGGGAAACAAGGAAATGGCAGAACAGTTAAACAAGTACTTTGGTTCTGTCTTCACTAAGGAAGACACAAACAATCTCCCAGAAATACTAGGGGACTGAAGATCTAGAGGGAGGGAGGAACTGAAGGTAATCCACATTAGTCAGGAAATGGTGTTAGGTAAACTGTTGGGACTGAGGGCAGATAAATCCCCAGAGCCTGATGGTCTGCATCCCAGAGTACTCAAGGAGGTGGCCCGAGAAATCGTGGATGCATTGGTGATCATTTTCCAATGTTCTCTCGACTCTGGATCAGTTTCTGTGGACTGGAAGGTGGCCAATGTAACCCCACTTTTTAAGAAAGGAGGGAGAGAGAAAACAGGGAATTATAGACCAGTTAGCCTTACATCAGTAGTGGGGAAGATGCTGGAGTCGATTATTAAAGATGTTATAGCAGCACATTTGGAAAGCAGTGGCGGGGTCGGTCAAAGTCAGCATGGATTTATGAAGGGGAAATCATGCTTAAATAATCTTTTGGCATTTTTTGAGGATGTAACAAGTAGAACGGATAAGGGAGAGCCAGTGGATGTGGTGTATCTGGACTTTCAAAAAGCCTTTGACAACGTCCCACACGGGAGATTAGTGAGCAAAATTAGAGCACATGGTATTGGGGATAGGGTATTGACATGGATAGAGAACTGGTTGGCAGACAGGAAGCAAAGAATAGGAATTAACGGGTCCTTTTCAGAATGACAGGCAGTGACTAGTGGGGTGCCGCAAGGCTCGGTGCTGGGACCCCAGTTATTTACAATATATATTAACGATTTAGACGAAGGAATTAAATGTGACATCTCCAAGTTTGCGGACGACACAAAGCTGGGTGGCAGTGTGAGCTGCGAGGAGGATGCTATGAGGTTGCAGGGTGACTTGGATATGTTGGGTGAGTGGGCAGATGCATGTCAGATGCAGTATAATGTGGATAAATGTGAGGTTATCCACTGGTGGCAAGAACAGGAAGGCAGATTATTATCTTAATGGTGTCAGATTAGGAGAAGGGGAGGTGCAACGAGACCTGTGTGTGCTTGTTCATCAGTCACTGAAAGTAAGCATGCAGGTACAGCAGGCAGTGATGAAAACCAATGACATGTGGGCCTTCATTGCGAGAGGATTTGAGTTAAGGAGCAAGGAGGTCCTACTGCAGTTGTACAGGGCACCTGGTGAGACCGCACCTGGAGTATTGTGTCTGCAATTTTAGTCTGCTAATTTGAGGAAAGACATTATTGCTATAACAGTATAACAGTATAACAGAGCTTTATTTGTCATTCGGTACCGAAGTACCGAACGAAACTACATAGCAGTCATAGAAAAAAAGAACACAAGACACATAGCCCCAACACAAACGTCCATCACAGTGACTCCAAACACCCCCTCACTGTGATGGAGGCAACAAAACTTCCACTCTCTTCCCCACGCCCACGGACAGACAGCTCGTCCCCGACCGACCCGCACAGTCCCCGCAAGGGGATGGAAGTCCCCCCGGCCGAATCGCACCGGGCGCTGAAATGTCTCGCGGCCAAGCCGGGCGATGAAAGGCCCCGCGACCAAGCCTTGCGCAGCTAAGTCCCGTGGTCGAGCCGCACCAGCGATCTAAAGTCCCGCAGCCGAGCCGCACCGGGCGATGTTAAGTCCCGCAGCCGAGCCGCACCGGGCGATGTAAAGTCCCGTGGTCGAGCCGCACCAGCGATGAAAAGTCCCGTGGTCGAGCCGCACCAGCGATGAAAAGTCCCGTGGTCGAGCCGCACCGGGCGATGTTAAGTCCCGCAGCCGAGCCGCACCAGCGATGTAAAGTCCCGCGGCCGAGCCGCACCGGGCACTGTTAAGTCCAACGGCCAAGCCGCACCGGGCGATGTAAAGTCCAGCGGCCGAGCCGCACCAGCGATGAAAAGTCCCGTGGTCGAGCCGCACCAGCGATGAAAAGTCCCGTGGTCGAGCCGCACCGGGCGATGTTAAGTCCCGCAGCCGAGCCGCACCAGCGATGTAAAGTCCCGCGGCCGAGCCGCACCGGGCACCGTTAAGTCCAACGGCCAAGCCGCACCGGGCGATGTAAAGTCCAGCGGCCGAGCCGCACCGGGCGATGTTAGGCCCCACAGCCGTGAGGAAGAGAAAAGTTTCCCCCACCACCCCGCCACCCCCCCACACATACACAACCAAAAAAAAATACAAAAACCATCCCAACACCGACACACAACAAAAAAAAGGAAAAAAGACGAACAGACTGCTAGCGAGCCGCAGCCGTTAGGCGCCGCCACTCCGCTATTGAGGGAGTTCAGCATAGGTTCACCAGGTTAATTCCTGGGATGGCGGGACTGACATTTGATGAAAGAATGGGTTGACTGGGCTTGTATTCGCTGGAATTTAGAAAAATGAGATGGGATTTTATAGAAACATATAAAATTCTTAGAGGATAGGACAGGCTAGTTGCAGGAAAAATGTTCCAGATGTTGGGCGAGTCCAGAACCAGGGGTCACAGTTTAAGAATAAGGGGTGGGCCATTTAGGACTGAGATGAGGAAAAACTTTTTCACCCAAAGAGTTGTGAATCTGTGGAATTCTCTGGCACAGAAGGCAGTGGAGGCCAATTCCCTGGATGTATTCAAGAAAGAGTTAGATTTCGCTCTTACGGCTAAGGGAATCAAGGTTTATGCGGGGAAAAGCCGGAATGGGGTGCTGATTTTGGATGATCAGCCATGATCATATTAAATGGGGGTGCAGGCTTGAAGGGCTGAATGGCCTACCCCTGCACCTATTTTCTATGTTTCTATGTTTCTATGACCAGATGTCATAGTCTCAGAATAGGAGGGAGATGAGGAGGAATTTCTTTAGTCAGAGGGTGGTGAATCTGTGGAATTCATTGCCACAGAAGGCTGTGGAGGCCAAGTCAGTGGATATTTTTAAGGCAGAGATAGATAGATTCATGATCAGTACGGGTGTCAGGGGTTATGGGGAGAAGGCAGGAGAATGGGGTTGGAAGGGAGAGGTGGATCAGCCATGATTGAATGGCGGAGTAGACTTGATGGGCCGAATGGCCTAATTCTCCTCCTATCACTTATGAACACTTCATTAGAAAGAACAAAATACCCCGATCTGTGACAACCCAGTGTCAAGTGAGGACATTTCCGTACAATACAATTGCACGCACGGTTAAAGTGACCCTAGGTTGCATTGTGGACAGTGCCTTCGCTTCCTGCACTTCTGCTTTCTTAGCCCCGAGAAACAGCTGAATTGCATGGGATGGCATTGGCTGTTGTGTAAAACGGTGTCTCCCGCCCCTATAAGGAGCGTCCCCTCCACTCCTCCCAGCCTCCGTTCATTCGGATACATAAAGCCTTCCTTTGTTAACCTGCTTCTCCAGTCATCGGTCACCCTGGGCCAGAAAATACCATCTGGTCTTCTCAGAGAAAACAGCTCTTGTACAGCTGTTTTCTATCTCCTCCCCCCCCCCCCCCCCCCCAAAAAAGACATAATAAAGTCCACAGTTAGTCGTGGTCTGGTACAATTTACACAAAGGAGTCAGGAAATTATCTCACCTTGGCGTAGCTTTGCTGAATGCTGGCAGAGGTAACGGACCCAGCCCTGCCGCAGTCATCGCTCCTGTGAAAGTACAGTGTGTAGGAACTGGCAAAGCCTTTCAAAGCAAAGCACGACTTGTAATGTAAAAAGAAGGGACTTCTTTTACTTCAGCGGGTCAGGCAGCGTCTCTGGAGAACATGGACGATGTAACGGCATTGCTTGGGAATCCCCATCAGTCTTGCCGATGGAGTCCTAGTGTGATGCAGCATGGAAACAGGGTCACTAGGCCCAACTTGCCCACACTGACCAACATGTCCCAGCTACACCAGTCCCTGCGCTTGGTCCACATCCCTCCAAACCTGTCCTATCCATGTACCAGTCTAACTGTTTCTGAAACGTTGGGATAGTCCCAGCCTCAACTACCTCCTCTGGCAGCTTGTTCCATACACCCACCACCCTTTGTGTGAAAAAGTTACCCCTCGGATTCCTATTAAATCTTTTCCCCTTCACCTTAAACCTGTATCCTCTGGTCGTTGATTCACACACTCTGGGCAAGAGACTCTGTGCATCTCCCCGATCTATTCTTCTCGTGATTTTATACACCTCCTCGTCCTTTATACACTCCCCTCATCCTCCTGCGCTCCAAGGAATAGAGACCCAGCCTACTCAACCTCTCCCTGTAGCTCACACCCTCGAGCCCAGGCAACATCCTCGTAAATCTTATCTGTACCCTTTCCAGCGTGCACTTTCCAAATCATTATATACACACAGTCTGAAGAAGGGTCCCAAACCGAAACGTCACAGATGTGCCACAGGAAACATTTTGTCAGGTCGCATCAGAGCACGGTTTTGGGGCAGCTCCATCCAAGACCGCAAGGAATTGCACAGAGATGTGGACGCAGCCCAGACCATCACACAAACCAACCTCCCATTACAGAAAACACCCAAAGGTTTAGTCTCCGCAGTCGTCTGTGGCAAAGAATTCCACAGATTCATCGCCTAGCTAAATAAATTCCTTCTCATCTCCTTTCGAGATGTACGTCCTTTTAATCTGAGGCTGTGCCCCCCGGTCCTAGACTCTCCCACAAGTGGAAACATCATCTCCACATACAGTCCACCCAGGCCTTTCATTATTCAGTAAGTTTCAACGAGATCCCCTCTCATAAAAACATCGAAACATAGAAAAATAGGTGCAGGAGTAGGCCATTCAGCCCTTCAAGCCAATATGATCATGGCTGAGCATCTAAAATCAGTGCCCCATTCCTGCTTTCTCCCCATATCCCTTGATTCCTTTAGCCCTAAGAGCTAAATCTAACTCTCTCTTGAAAACATCCAGTGCCTTCTGTGGCAGAGAATTCCACAGATTCACAACTCTCGGTGAAAAACTTTTTCCTCATCTATGGCCCACCCCTTATTCTTAAACTGGTTCTGGACTCCCCCAACATCGGGAACATTTTTCCCGCATCTAGCCTGTCCAAGCTTTTAAGAATTTTATATGTTTCTATAAGATCCCCTCTCATTCTTCTAAATTCCAGTGTAAACAAGCCCAGTCGACCCATTCTTTCATCATTGTCAGTCCCGCCATCCCAGGAATTAACCTGGTAAACCTACGCTGCACTCCCTCAATAGCAATAATGTCCTTCCTCAAATTAGGAGCCAAAATTTGCACACAATTCTCCAGGTGCGGTCTCATTCTTCTAAACTTTTGTAATCCAGCATCAGCATTTCCTTGGTTCTCCAAGGAATAAAGTCCTGGCCTGCCCAACCTCTCCCTGATGCTTAAGCTCTCGAGTCTCAGTTTTAATTTAGAAATACAGCGCGGATACAGGCCCTTCGGCCCACCGAGTCCATGCCGACCAGCAATCCACCCACACTAACACTATCCTACACAACAGGGACGCCTCCTGGCGGGCCGTGGAGTAGCCGATGCCGGAGTCCCCGCGTCAATGGTGGCGCCGACGGACGGACGAGGACGGACACATGGAAGTGAGGACGCCGCTGCCGGGGGGAAGGAACAAAGGAGGACCCGGCGTGGAGGGAACCGCCGTGAGGGAGGGGGAGGACAATGGACAATGGGGACCCGGCATGGGGGGAACTGCCGTGAGGGAGGGGGAGGACAATGGACAATGGGGACCCAGCGTGGGGGGGGACCGTCGTGAGGGAGGGGGAGGGGGGAAAAACAAAGGGGGAACTGGCGAGGGAGACAGGATTTGTAACTTTGTAAACGCCCTTTATGTGCGACTTTTTGCATACCTTGGCACGGTCTGCAGGCAAAGAATTTCACTGTGACAATAGAGTATTCAATCCATTTCAATTCAATAGGGTCAATTTTACATTGATACCAAGCCAATTAACCTACAAGCCTGTGCGTCTTTGGAATGCGGGAGGAAACTGAAGAGCTCGGGGAAAACCCACGCAGGTTATGGAGAGAACGTACAAACTCCGTACAGACAGCATCCCAAGTCGGGATCGAACCCAGGTCTCTGGCGCTGTAAGGCAGCAACTCTACCGCTGCGCCACCGTGCCGCAGAAACAGAAAAGCAGATTTTTGTAGGCCATCTGCCAAGCCATAAGGTCATAAGTGATAGGAGTAGAATTAGGCCGTTCAGCCCATCAAGTCTACTCCACCATTCAACCATAGCTGATCTATCTCTCCCTCCTAACCCCATTCTCCTGCCTTCTCCCCATAACCTCTGACACCCGCACTAATCAACAATCTATCTGAGAAATCCCAGCTCGAGATCTGCAAACTGTTTTTTCGTGCATGGCGGCACGGTGGCGCAGCGGTAGAGTTGCTGCCTTACATCGCCAGAGACCGAGGCTCGATCCTGACCACGGGCGCTGTCTATACGTTTGTACGTTCTCCCTGTGACCTGCGTGGGTTTTCTCCGAGATCTCCGGTTTCCTCACACTCTCCAAAGGCGTATGGATTTGTAGGTTAATTGGCTTGGTGTAAGTGTAAATTGTCCCTAGTGTGTGGAGGATAGTGTTAGTGTGCGGGGATCGCTGGTCGGCGTGGACTCGTGAGCCGAAGGGCCTGTTCTGCGCTGTATCTCTAAACTAAACTAAATTAAACTATTGCAATAATATGTACTCCATTGCACGCATAACTGTGGTGAACAGAGAACATAGAAGTGTACAGCACAAGAACAGCCCCTTCGGCCACAATGTCTTTATATAGATCATAGAACATAATGCATAGAACATTAAACAGAATACAGTACTTAACACAGGAAGATAGGGTGGTCACAGATACACAGGGCGGTCACAGGTAGATAGGGTGGTCACAGGTAGATAGGGCGGTCACAGGTAGACAGGGTGGTCACAGGTAGATAGGGCGGTCACAGGTAGTTAGGGTGGTCACAGGTAGACAGGGTGGTCACAGGTAGATAGGGCGGTCACAGGTAGACAGGGTGGTCACAGGTAGACAGGGTGGTCACAGGTAGATAGGGCGGTCACAGGTAGATAGGGTGGTCACAGGTAGATAGGGCGGTCACAGGTAGTTAGGGTGGTCACAGGTAGACAGGGTGGTCACAGGTAAACAGAGTGGTCACAGGTAGATAAGGTGGTCACAGGTAGATAGGGTGGTCACAGGTAGACAGGGTGGTCACAGGTAAACAGGGCGGTCACAGGTAGATAGGGTGGTCACAGGTAGACAGGGTGGTCACAGGTAAACAGGGCGGTCACAGGTAGATAAGGTGGTCACAGGTAGATAAGGTGGTCACAGGTAGATAGGGTGGTCACAGGTAGATAGGGTGGTCACAGGTAGATAAGGTGGTCACGGGTAGACAGGGTGGTCAATGATGTTCTCGGCACATTGGCCTTCTATACTGAGTATAGAAGTTGGGAAGTCATGATACAGGTTATATAAGACATTGGCGAGGCTGCATTTAGGATATTGTGTTCAGCTTTTGGGCACCATGTTGCAGGAAAGATGGAAAGGGTACAGAGAAGATTTTACAAGGATGCTGCCAGGACTCAAGGCCTTGAGCGATAGGGAGAGGGTTGAGCAGGCTGGGACTCTACTCCCTGGAGCGCAGGAGGATGAGGGGTGATCTTACCGAGGTGCACAAAACCATGAGAGTAGGGGAATCGAGAACCAGAGGACATAGGATTAAGGTGAGGGGAAAAATATTTAATAGGAACCTATTCACACAAAGGGTGGTGGGTGTATGGAACGAGCTGCCAGAGGAGGCAGGTACGTTCGCAACGTTTAAGAAACAGTTAGACAGGGACATGGATAGAACAGGTTTTGAGGGGTATGGGCCAAACACAGGCAGGTGGGACTAGCGTAGATGGGGCATGCTGGTCGGTGTGGGCAAGTTGGGCCAAAGAGCCTGCTTCCACGCTGTATCACTCTATGACTCTCTCTGATTCTGTACATTCCTTCCTGAAGCTAAGCCCTTCTTTATTCCAGCTGCTTGTTTCTCCTGGCTCTGAGTACAAACTGCACTCTCTCACTGATACCTCCTGCCACTGCCAAACCCATTTAAGTTAACTGGTGAAAATGTCTTGTTGCTCACATGCTTTAAATACTTTTCAGCAGAATGAATCTGGACAACTTCAGACTATTTACAGAAAGCTAATGTGAATGTAATTAGAAACTGGGCAGTTTTGGGTATCACATTGATGGAAACAAATGTTCTATTGAACAAGGGTGGGGATTAAGTCTGGTTCAGTGAAGAGGCAGGCAGGCTGTAAAGTTTCTCTGTAAACTACATGGGCTGTCGATTCGCCAAGCACCTTGGCTCAGTCCGCCTGGACCTACCTGGTCTCCCGGTTGCCAAAACACTTTCATTCCCCTTCCCATTCCCACACTGACCTTTCTGTCCTGATCAAACCCGGGTCTCCGGCAACGGCAACTCTACCGCTGCGCCACCGTGCTGCCCTTGTGTAATATTTTTCATTACTTGAAGAAAGATCTCACTAACCCTTCCTCGCTCACTAAACCCAAGTCAAAGAGTCATAGAGTCACACAGCATGGAAATAAGCTGTTCGGCCCAACTTGCCCATGCCAGCCAACATGCCCCAGCCACACTAGTCCCACCTGTCTGGCTTTGGCCCATTTCCCTCCAAACCTGTCCTATCCATGTACCTGTCTAAAGTCAAACTTATCATCTTTGGTGGGAGTTTCTGTTCATGCCTTCTATTTGTAAATTTTAACATCTTCAAAAACAACTGTGGGTTTTTTTAGGCATGCTTTAAAAACCTTTCATTTAAAAATACAATGAGTAAGAAACTGATCACCAGTCTGAAGAAGGGTCTCGACCTGAAACGTCGCCCATTCCTTCTCTCCTGAGTTGCTGCCTGACCCGCTGAGTTACTCCAGTATTTTGTGAATAAATACCTTCGATTTGTACCAGCATCTGCAGTTATTTTCTTACACTATTCTATAAAGGTTTTAAAGTCATTTTTGACTTTCATCTTTTAACTCGGACCAATGTTTGCTGCTCCTTACAGCTTCTAATCAGTTCATACGCCCATAAGTGATAGGAGCAGAATTAGGCCATTCGGCCCATCAAGTCCATTCCCCCATTAAATCGTGGCTGATCTATCTTTCCCACTTAACCCCGTTCTCTTGCCTTCTCCCCATAATCCCAGACACCCGTACTAATCAAGAATCTATCTATCTCTGCCTTAAACATATCCACTGACTTGGACTCCACAGCCCTCTGTGGCAATGAATTCCACAGATTCACCACCCTCTGACTAAAGAAGTTCCTCCTCATCTTCTTCCCAAAGGAACGTGCTTTAATTCTGAGGCTGTGACCTCTGGTCCTAGACTCTCCCACTAGTGGAAACATCCTCTCCACATCCACTCTATCCAAGCCGCTCACTATTCGGTACATTTCAATAAGGTCCCCCCTCATCCTTCTAAACTCCAGTGAGTACAGGCCCAGTGCTGTCAAACGCTCATCATATGTTAACCCACTCATTACTGGGATCATTTTCTTTGTCTCTTACGATTCCACAAATCTAAGCCTTCCAACAAACCATGTGTTGGAATGTTTAGACTTAACCTTTGTTTGTTAACTTTTAAACAATATCCTCAGGGGGGTGTTTTTAAAGAACTTAATCAAATGATGGATTGCAACTTTATATTTCAGTCATCGTTAGTTTTAGGCAGTGTAAATGCTCTTCAGTAAATCATTAAAAAAAGCCGTTTAAAATGTGAAATTTTGCAGATGTTTTTCATTTTCATTTTTTTTTTAAAACGCTGGACCATAAAAGAAATCTGCTTCCAGGTTAAAGAATTGTAACAAAATAAAAGATCCTTTTTGGCGGAGGAACGAACTGCAGCTGAAGTACATATGGCGATATTATTTGTACGGAAAATAATATTCCACTGGCTTAAAACCAGTTTGGCCTCTTCCTTAGTCAGCATCAGAACAAGGATAAAGGTCAAAACCACTCCTCACAGCCTCAGCTTCACACAGTCTTAGACTGTCACCAGATGCTGGATGGACACATAAATGCCGGAGTAACTCAGCGGGACAGGCAGCATCTCTGGAGAGAAGGAACGGGTGACGTTTCCAGTCGAAATACTGCAAGCGTCTCGACCCGAAACGCCACCCATTCCTTTTCCACAGAGGTGCTGCCTGCCCCGCTGAGTTACTCCAGCTTTTTGTGTCTATTCCCCAAAGGTGTTTAGTTTAGAGTCATAGAGTGATACAGTGTGGAAACAGGCCCTTCAGCCCAACTTGCCCACACCGGCTCACATGTCCCCATCTCCACTAGTCCCACTTGCCTGCGTTTGGCCCATATCCCTCTAAACCTGTCCTGTCCATGTACCTGTCCAAATGTTTCTTCAAAGTTGCGATAGTACCTGCCTCAGTTAGAGTTGCTGCCTCACGACGCCAGAGACCCAACTTCGATCCTGACCTCAGGTGCTGCTGTACGGGTTTGGTGCACTGGTTTCCACCCACACTCCAAAGGCGTATAGGTTTGTAGGTTAGAAATGTAGATAGAAACATAGAAAACAGGTGCAGGAGGAGGTCATTTGGCCCTTCGAGCCAGCAGCGCCATTCATTGTGACCACAATCAGTGACCAGACTAAGACTCTATTGTGTCTTACTTGGATGGTGCTGAGTTTCTTGAGTATTGTTGATAAAGGTCATCCAGGCAAATGGACGCTATGTCAACATCCCACCTGTTTTCCTACTTTCTATCGCAGCGGTAGAGTTGGTACATAGTTCCTTGAAAGTGACATCAGACGTAGATAGGGTGATCAAGAAACATTTCAGTACATTGGCCTTCATTAGGTGCGGAACCTACCCTCTGTGTTCAAGCAGTATGACTACTGAAGGCCAATGTACTGAAATTTGTTTCTTGACCACCGTAGCGTTAGACTTGTTGCCTCACAGCATCAGAGACACAGGTTCGATCCCAACTACGGGTGCTGTCTGTACGAAGTTTGTACGTTCTCCCTGTGACCACATAGGGGGTTTCCCCGGGTGCTCCAATTTCCTTCAAGGACGTGCCTGTTTGTAGGATAATTGGCTTCTGTAAATTGTCCCTAGCGTGTAGTATAGAACTGGTGCATAGGGTGATCGCTGGTCGGTGCGGACTCGATGGGCCAAAGGGCCTGTTTCTGTGTTGTATCTCTAAACTAAACTAAACTAATCTAAACTAAACTAAATAAATTAAGCTAAATAGCTTTGTGTTATCTCACATTATACTCCATTTGATAAATATGGGCCCTGTTGCTTTTTACCTTCTCTTTATTCCTTTGCAGCACGATGGCGCAGCGGTAGAGTTGCTGCCTTACAGCGCTTACAGTATCGGAGACCCGGGTTCGATCCCGACTACGGGTGCTGTCTGTACGGAGTTTGTACGTTCTCCCCGTGACCTGCGTGAGTTTTCTCCAAGATCTTCGGTTTCCTCCCACACTCCAAAGACGTGCAGGTTTGCAGTTTAACTGGCTTGGTACAAATGTAAATTGTCCCTAGTGTGTGTAGGATAGTGTTAGTGTGCGGGGATCGATGATCGGTGCAGACTCGTTAGGCCGGAGGGCCTGTTTCCTCGTTGTATCTTTAAACTAAACTAAACTAAATCTCTGGGTCCATTCACTTGTTTTCTGCTTATCAGCAAATTTGGACACCGTACAACTTGGTCATTTCATCTCAGTAATTGTTTTGATGGGGCTTGTTAAGGACCCAGCACTGACCCCAACACCACCCTTCCTGTTAGATCCCAACGATGATCCATCTATAAGGAGTGGTTGGATAAAGTTTAGTTTAGAGATACAGCGTGGAAACAGGCCCTTCGGCCCACCGAGTCCACGCTGACCATCGATCATCCCTTCACACTAGTCCTATGTTATCCCACTTTTGCACCCTGAAAACTAGGCCACAGAAGCCAAATAACTTACAAACCTGCACATCTTTCGGATGTGGGAGGAAACCGGAACACCCGGAGAAAACCCCACGCAGGTCACGGGGAGAACGTACAAACTCCATACAGACAGCACCCGTGATCAGGATCGAACCCGGGTCTCTGGCTCTGTAAGGCAGCAACTCTACCGCTGCGCCACCGTGCAGCCTTAAATTTGTCCCATCTGGCTTCTGTTAGTTAGCCAAGTATTCTTTCCAAAGCCAACAACTATTCCATTGTGCAATAACCTTTATTGAATGCCTTTAGAAATCCAAATAGATTATAATTAGATCCCCTTTATCCACCCTATGCATGAAACAACATTAAAATATTTTCTCATCAAGTTATCCTTTCATAAAACCATATTGTCTTTATTTGATTGTATTACGTTTCTAAATATTTCAGAAGTTCAGAAGTTCAGAAGTTATTGGAGCAGAATTAGGCCATTTGGCCCATCAAGTCTACTCTGCCATTCAATCATGGTTGATCTACCTCTCCCTCCTAACGCCATTCTCCTGCCTTCTCCCTATAACCCCTGACCCGTACTAATCAGGAATCTGCCAGTTTCCGCCTTTAAAATATCCACTGACGGTCTCCACTGCCTTCTGTGGCAAAGAATCCACGGATTCACCACCCCCTGACTAAAGAAATTTCTCCTCATCTCCATCTAAAGGTACGGCCTTTTATTCTGAGGCTAAGGCCTCTGGTCCCAGACTCTCCCACTAGTGGAAACATCCTCTCCACATCCACTCTATCCAAGCCTTTCACTATATGGTAAGTTTCAATGAGATCCCCTCTCCACCTTCTAAATTCCAGCGAGTACAGGCCCAGTGCCATCAAAGGCTCATGGTATGTTAACCCAATCATTCCTGGGATCATTCTCATTAACCTCCTCTGGACCCTCTCCAGAGCCAGCACACCCTTCCTCAGATATGTGGCCCAAAATTGCTCACAATACTCCAAATACAGCCGGACCAGCGCCTTTTCGAGCCTCAGCATTACATCCTTGGTTTTATAATCTAATCTTCTCGAAATAAATGCTAGTATTGCATTTGCCATTGCTTCCTTAATCATATATTCCAGCATTTCCCCCCAGATTAGAAGTCAGGACCAGAGGTCATTGCCTCAGAATAAAAGGGCACTCTTTTATAAAGGAGGTGAGGAGGAACTTCTTTAGTCAGAGGGTAGTTAATTTGTTGAACATTGCCACAGAGGGCTGTGGAGGCCAAGTCAGTGGGTTAAAGCAGAGATAGATAAATTCTTGACTAGAATGGGTGTCAAGGCTTATGGGGAGAAGGCAGGAAAAAGGGCTTAGGAGGCAGAGATCAGCCATGATTGATTGGCGGAGTGGACTCGATGGGCCGAATGGCCTAATTCTACTCCTATAACTGGTGAACGTGAACTAGCCTTTTGTTTCCTCTTATCTGCCTCACTCTAGTGCACAGTGGCACAGCGGTAGAGTTGCTGCCTTACAGCGAATGCAGCGCCGGAGACCCGGGTTCGATCCTGACTACGGGTGCTGTCTGTACGGAGTTTGTACGTTCTCCCCGTGACCTGCGTGGGTTTTCTCCTGGGATCTCCTGTTTCCTCCCACACTCCAAAGACGTGCGGGTATGTAGGTTAATTGCCTTGGTATAAATATAAAAATTGTCCCTTGTGGGTGTAGGATAGTGTTAATGTGCGGGGATCGCTGGGCGGGGAACGGTGGGCCGAAGGGCCTGTTTCTGTGCTGTATCTCTAAACTAAATTAAACTAAACTAAACTATGTTGACTTGGACTAGTTTAGTTTAGTTTAGTTCAGTTTAGAGATGCAGCGCGGAAACAGGCCCTTCGGCCCACCGAGTACGCGCCGACCAGCGATCCCCACACATTAACACTACCCTACACACACTTGGGACAATTTACAATTTTACCAAAGCCAATTAACCTACAAACCTGTACGTCTTTGGAATGTGGGTGGAAACCTGAGCACCCGGAGAAAACCCACGCAGGTCACGGGGAGAACGTACAAACTCCGTACGGACTATTTACTTCAATCATTCTGACTGTGTGAATGACTGTCTGTGTGAGCCCTCATTTTAAACCATTCCAACCTGCAAATTCACCATGACCCTCGGTGTCACCATGTTGGTCAGCAAGGCCACTTACCAGCTATTGATTCAGCAAAATGACCCTTTATAATTGAACCCACATTAAAAGGCCACAAAACCACTTGATACAGTAAAGACGAATCCAAATATTCAGATTGAATTTATGGCTTTGAATGACTCATTTTCAAAATAAGTTTGTATTTTTATTAATACTGGGAAAGGAAACTCTGTGGAACCAAGGATGTGGTTGGACCAGATAGAAGTTCATAAACGATGAGAGGCATAGATTGGGTAGACAGTCAGAACCTTATTCCCAGGGTGGAAATATCAAAGACGAGCAGGCACAGCTTTAACATAGACTAGTGGGCACAGCTTTAACACAGACTAGTGGGCACAGCTTTAACATAGACTAGCAGGCACAGCTTTAACATAGACTAGTGGGCACAGCTTTAACATAAACTAGCGGGCACAGCTTTAACATAACATAGACTAGTGGGCACAGCTTTAACATAGACTAGTGGGCACAGCTTTAACATAACATAGACTAGTGGGCACAGCTTTAACATAGACTAGCAGGCACAGCTTTAACATAACATAGACTAGTGGGCACAGCTTTAACATAGACTAGTGGGCACAGCTTTAACATAACATAGACTAGTGGGCACAGCTTTAACATAGACTAGCAGGCACAGCTTTAACATAGACTAGTGGGCACAGCTTTAACATAGACTAGTGGGCACAGCTTTAACATAGACTAGCGGGCACAGCTTTAACATAGACTAGCGGGCACAGCTTTAACATAGACTAGTGGGCACAGCTTTAACATAGACTAGTGGGCACAGCTTTAACATAGACTAGTGGGCACAGCTTTAACATAGACTAGCGGGCACAGCTTTAACATAGACTAGTGGGCACAGCTTTAACACAGACTAGTGGGCACAGCTTTAACATAACATAGACTAGTGGGCACAGCTTTAACATAACATAGACTAGTGGGCACAGCTTTAACATGGACTAGTGGGCACAGCTTTAACATAGACTAGTGGGCACAGCTTTAACATAACATAGACTAGTGGGCACAGCTTTAACATAGACTAGCGGGCACAGCTTTAACATAAACTAATGGGCACAGCTTTAACATAGACTAGTGGGCACAGCTTTAACATAGACTAGTGGGCACAGCTTTAACATAGACTAGTGGGCACAGCTTTAACATAGACTAGTGGGCAAGGCTTTAACATAGACTAGTGGGTACAGCTTTAACATAGACTAGTGGGTACAGCTTTAACATAGACTAGTGGGCAAGGCTTTAACATAGGGTACAGTTTTAGAGAGATGTCATGAGATAATAAGTGATAGGAGCAGAATTAGGCCATTCGGCCCATCAAGTCTACTCCGCCATTCAATCATGGCTGATCTATCTCTGCCTCCTAACCCCATTCCCCTGCTTTCTCCCCATAACCCCTGACACCCGTACAAATCAAGAATCTATCTATCTCTACCTTAATTATATCCACTGGCTTGGCTTCCACAGCCTTCTGTGGTGAAGAATTCCACAGATTCACCACATTCTGACTAAAGAAATTCCTCCTCAGCTTCCTAAAAGACAGTCCTTTAATTCTGAGGCTGTGACCTCTAGTCCTAGACTCTCCCACTAGTGGAAACATCCTCTCCACATCCACTCTATGAGATGTGTGGGGCAAGCTGTTTTACACAGAGGGTGGTGGGTGCCTGGAACGCGCTGCCAGTGGAGGTGGTGGAGGCAGATACGATAGTGGCGTGTCCATTTCACTTGGTTTCTGCTTATGAGCAAAACAGGGATGGGAGAAAGCTGGTATCGAGTTGGAGGCGGAACAGAAAAGGACACAGAGTGCTGGAGTAACTCAGCGGGTCAGGCAGCACCTCTGGAGAACATGGATAGGTGACGTTTCACAGAGTGCTGGAGTAACTCAGCGGGTCAGGGAGCACCTCTGGAGAACATGGATAGGTGACGTTTCACAGAGTGCTGGAGTAACTCAGCGTGTCAGGGAGCACCTCTGGAGAACATGGATAGGTGACGTTTCACAGAGTGCTGGAGTAACTCAGCGGGTCAGGCAGCATCTCTGGAGAACATGAATAAGTGACGTTCTGGGTCTGGGCCCTTCTTTACACCCAATCAGTGTTTTCCACAAATGCTGTCTGATGCGCTGTGTTACACCAGCACTTTGTGTCTGTAAGTGATAGGTGGATACAGGTGATGGGGGTTTCATGAGCAGAGAGGAACCATGGAGGAACCAATTTATGTTAGTTTAGCGCGGAAACAGACCCCTCGGCCCAACGAGTCTGTGCAGACCAGCGATTCTTGCACACCAGCACTATCCTACACACACTTGGGACCATTTACAATTTTACCGAAGCCAATTAACCTACAAACCTGCACCCGGGGAAAACCCGCACAGGTCACTGGGAGAACGTACAAACTCCATACAGACAGCACCCATGCTCAGGATTGAAGCCTGGTCCCTGCACAATAACAAACTAACTGAATGTTCTGCCATTGCCTTGTTTTGTGTACATTGTGGTGACACGAAAGTCTGTCGTCAATGATACTGAGATGCAGTCTGTTGGACTTGATTTCTATACAGATCATCCACATTAAGCTGGGGAATCGCCCCGTGTATTTGATTCATACATTGACCACAGCTGCTGTGTGCACTGCAATACGTCGTCCAACAAGACATACCAAAGAAACACATCACCCTGTTACTAATGCCGGCCGGCGCACTGCATCAGACACTTCAACAGTTCAACAGAGCTTTATTTGTCATTCGGTACCAAGGTACCGAACGAAACTACATAGCAGTCACACAAAAAAGAAAAAGAACACAAGACACATGACCCCAACACAAACATCCATCACAGTGACTCCAAACACCCCCTCACTGTGATGGAGGCAACAAAACTTCCACTCTCTTCCCCACGCCCACGGACAGACAGCTCGTCCCCGGCCGACCCGCACAGTCCCCGAAAGGGGGTGGAAGTCCCCCCGGCCGAGCCGCACCGGGCGCTGAAACGTCTCGCGGCCGAGCCGGGCGATGGAAGGCCCCGCGACCGAGCCTTGCGCAGCTAAGTCCCGCGGCCGAGCCGCACCGGGCGATGTTAAGTCCCGTGGCCGAGCCGCACCAGCGATGTAAAGCCCCGCGGCCGAGCCGCACCGGGCGATGTTAGGCCCCGCGGCCGAGCCGCACCGGGCACTGTCAAGTCCCGCGGCCAAGCCGCACCGGGCGATGTTAGGCCCCGCGGCCGAGCCGCACCGGGCACTGTTAAGTCCCGCGGCCGAGCCGCACCGGGCACTGTTAAGTCCAGCGGCCGAGCCGCACCAGCGATGTAAAGTCCCGCGGCCGAGCCGCACCGGGCGATGTTAGGCCCCGCGGCCGAGCCGCACTGGGCACTTAAGTCCAGCGACCGAGCCGCACCGGGCACTGTTAAGTCCAGCGGCCAAGCCGCACCGGGCGATGAAAAGTCCCGCGGCCGAGCCGCGCCGGGCGATGAGGAAGAGACCTAAAAGGGAAAGGTTTCCCCCACCCCCCCACCACCCCCCACCCACACCACCCACACCACCCACACCACCACCCCCCACACATACACAACCAAAAAAAAAGAAAACCATCCCAACACCGACACACAACAAAAAAAAAAAGGAAAAAAGACGAACAGACTGCTAGCGAGCCGCAGCCGTTAGGCGCCGCCACTTCCACAGAGTGATGCAATGATCGTTCCATGAACTCGGATGTAGTCCTGATCTTCCAACCTACCTCATTGTTGGCATTGGACTTTTTCTCCAACACTGTTATGCTACAATACTGAAAACTATGTTCTGCACTCCAGTAGTTTTCTCTTCACTCTATGTGGTTTAGTTTAGTTTAGTTTAGTTTATAGACAATAGACAATAGGTGCAGGAGGAGGCCATTCGGCCCTTCGAGCCAGCACCGCCATTCAATGTGATCATGGCTGATCATTCTCAATCAGTACCCCGTCCCTGCCTTCTCCCCTTAAGAGCTCTATCCAGCTCTCTCTTGAATGCATTCAGAGAATTGGCCTCCACTGCCCTCTGAGGCAGAGAATTCCACAGATTCACAACTCTCTGACTGAAAAAGTTTTTCCTTATCTCAGTTCTAAATGGCCTAGCCCAAGTTCTTAAACTGTGGCCCCTGGTTCTGGACTCCCCCAACATTGGGAACATGTTTCCTGCCTCTAACATGTCCAACCCCTTAATAATCTTATATGTTAATTTACTTTATTATTGTCATGTACACAATGAAAAGCCTTTGTTTTTTGGTGCACACTATCCAGTCAGCGAAAAGACTAAACAAAAAATGTTTACAATCAAGCCGTCCACAGTGTATAGAAGCAGGATAAAGGGAATAACGTTTAGTGCAAGATAAAGGTCAGTGTAGTCTGATTAAAGATAGTCTGAAGGTCTCCAATGAGGTAGACAAGAGCTCAGGACCGCTCTCTGGTTGTGATAGGATGTTTCAGTTGCCTGATGACAGCTGGGGAGAAACTGTCCCTGAATCTGGAGGTGTGCGTTTTCACACTTCTGTACCTCCTGCCTGATGGGAGAGGGGAGAAGAGGGAGTGACCGGGGTGAGTACTTGATGTAGAGCATCGATTCATGTAGAGCATTATCTGATTTGGTTGTACAGCAGGCAAGCAAAGGTTTTTTACTTTATACATAGAAAATATGACATAGAACAGTACAGCACAAGAATAGCCCCTTCAGCCCACAATGTCTTTCCCAAACGTGATATGATGAGCGTATAGCATATGATGAGCGTTTGACAGCACTGGGCCTGTACTCACTGGAGTTTAGAAGGTTGAGGGGGGACCTCATTGAAACGTACAGAATAATGAAAGGCAGAGATAGAGTGGATGTGGAGAGGATGTTTCCACTGGTGGAAGAGTCTAGGAACAGAGGTCGCAGTCTCAGAACTAAAGGGCACTCTTTTAGAAAGGAGGTGAGGAGTAACTGCTTTAGTCAGAGGGTGGTGAATCTGTGGAACTCAATGCCATGGATGACTATGGAGGCCAAGTCAGTGGATATTTTTAAGGCAGAGATAGATAGATTCTTGATTAGAACGGGTGTCAAGGGTTTTGGGGAGAAGGCAAGAAAATGGGATTAGGAGGCAGAGATAGATCAGCCATGATTGAATTGGCGAAGTAGACTTGATGGGCCGAATGGCCTAACCTTATCCAATAACGTGAACTTGTGAACACTTTGCCAAATGGCTCTAAGATTCTATAACATCAGAAACGATTCCAATACCCAAACATGAAAATATGTGTTCCAGGGTGGGTCCCCAGTCCAATTTATGAATGGGGTTGTGAATTGATTTTGCTGCAACCAGCGTAACCTTGAGGATAAGGCTCCATGTCATCGCAGAGTGAAAATACTTGTTTTATCCTGAAGTCGTTCCTGTGTCACATATCTATTCTTGATTAAGATTGCGGACTACAGCATGGGTTGGCACGGTGGCGCAGCGTTAGAGTTGCTGCCTCACAGCGCCAGAGACCCGGGTTCGATCCTGATTACGGGTGCTGTCTGTACGGAGTTTGTACGTTCTCCCCGTGACTGAGTGGCTTTTCTCCGGGTGCTCCGGCTTCCTCTCACACTTTAAAGACGTGCAGGTTTGTAGGTTAATTGGCTTCTGTAAATTAGATTTAGATTTTTTAGATTTAGAGATACAGCGCGGAAACAGGCCCTTCGGCCCACCGAGTCCGCGCCGCCCTGCGATCCCCGCACATTAACACTATCCTACACACACTAGGGACAATTTTTACATTTACCAAGTCAATTAACCTACAAACCTGTACGTCTTTGGAGAGTGGGAGGAAACTGAAGATCTCGGAGGTCACGGGGAGAACGTACAAACTCCGTATTGCCCCTAGTGTGTGTAGCATAGTGTTAGTGTTCGGGGACTGCTGGTCGGCATGGACTCTGTGGGCTGAAGGGCCTGCTTCTGCGCTGTATCTCTAAATTAAACTAAACTAAACTAAACTAAACTAAACTGAACTGTGTCACATATCTATTCTTGATTAAGATTGCAGACTACAGTTCTTCCAAAGCTTGGCTGAAGTCTCTCTATAATCACTATCAAAGAGTGGGTGTGTGTGCATTCAAATTCAACTCATCCTTGTGGTTTGGCTTCACAGAAACTTTCCAGATGGCTACAGATGAGATCAGCAACCAACTACTAAAATATCACGTCCTTTTTCAAAGTCACAGCACATTAAATTACCGAATAGTGAAAGGCCTGGATAGAGTGGATGTGGAGAGGATTTTTCCACCAGTGGGAGAGTCTAAGACCAGAGATCACAGCCTCAGAATAAAAGGACATTCCTTTAGAAAGGAGATGAAAGGAAGGTTAGAGATACAGCGTGGAAACAGGCCCTTCGACCCTCCGAGTCCGCACCGACCAGCGATCCCCGCCCATTAACACTATCCTACGCACACGAAGGACAATTTACATTTATACCATTTATTCTTAATTGTTTACTGTATGTCGTGTTGTTACTTGCGAGCGGAGCACCAAGGCACATTCCTCGTATGTGTACATACTTGGCCAGTAAACTTATTCAATTCAATTCAACTTAATTCAACTAAATTCAATTCAATTCAATTCAATTCAAGCCAATTAACCTACAAACCTGTATGTCTTTGGAGTGTGGGAGGAAACCATGCTGTTCTCTTTTTCGAAGTCACGACACATTAATTTACTGAATCGGAAGGCCCGGATAGAGTGGGTGTGGAGAGGATGTTTCCACGAGTGGCAGAGCCGAGGACCAGAGGTCACAGTCTCAGAACAAAAGGATGATTGTTTAGAAAGGAGATGAGGAGGGATTTCTTTAGTCAGAGGGTGGTGAATCTGTGGAATCCATCCGAGATTGGACATCTTGGTCGAGTCTGTGCCGACCAGCGATCCCTGCACACCAACAATACCCGACATACACCACAGACAATTTACAATTATACCAAGCCAGTTAGCCTACAAACCTGTATGTCTTCAGAGTGTGGGAGGAAACCAGAGCATCCGGAGAAAACCCACACAGGTCACGGGGAGAACGTACAAACTCCGTACAGACAGCACCCCTAGTCAGCATCGAACCTGGGTCTCTGGCGCTGTGAGGCAGCAACTCCACCGCTGTGCTATTGTGCTGGCCCCAGGGCGCACATGACAATAATAAACTAAATTAAACTAAAATATAAACTATTCGTGTACCTGAAGATAGACACATAAATGCTGGAGTAATTCACCCGGACAGGCAGCATCTCTGGAGAAAAGGAATAGGTGATGCTTCAGATCAAGACCCTTCTTCAGACTGAGAGTCAGGGGAGAGGGAGACTAGAGGTATGAGCACCGATGACCAAGGAAAGGTGGAGCCCACAATGGTCCATTGTTGCCTGTGGAAGAGGTGATGACGAAGGAATGTTTGGATGTGAACAATGGAACTATCAGGACGACTGAGGTGCAGGAGGGACGGGGAGGGAGTGAATGCAAGCGTTACTTGAAATTAGAGAAATCAATGTCCATACCGCTGGGGTGTAAGCTGCCCAAGTGAAATATGAGGTGCTGTTCCTCCAATTTGCGTTTGGCCTCACTCTGACAGTGAAGCCAGCTTCTTTGTGCAACTATTTTGTGTAAACCGGCATCTGCAGTTGCAGAGTCATAGAGTGATACAGTGTGGAAACAGGCCCTTCAGCCCAACTTGCCCACACCGGCCAACTTGTCCCAATTGCCCGTGTTCGGTCAATATCCTTCCAAACCTGTCCTACCTATGTGGGCAAGAGACTCTGTGCATCTACCCAATCTGTTCCTCTCCAGTTGCATCCCCCGTACGGGGCGGCACGGTGGCGCAGCAGTAGAGTTGCTGCCTTACAGCGAATGCAGCGCCGGAGACTCAGGTTCGATCCTGACTACGGGTTTGTATGGAGTTTGTACGTTCTCCCCGTGACCTGCGTAGGTTTTCTCCGAGATCTTCGGTTTCCTCCCACACTCCAAAGACATGCAGGTTTGCAGGTTAATTGGCTGGGCAAATGTTTAAAAAAATTGTCCCTGGTGTGTATAGGATAGTGTTAATGTGCGGGGATCGCTGGGCGGCGCGGACCTGGTGGGCTGAAGGGCCTGTTTCCGTGCTGTATCTCTAAATCATCCATGTACCTGTCCAACGCCGCGGGCAATGCGCGCTCATTTTATGCCCCGATTGTTTGGTACAATCAAAGCTATGGAAGACTGAATGTCCACACCCATGTTTTCCACCTCCCTGGCTCTTCCTCTGAGATGAGGCACCAAATCTGGCGTTAAGCACAGGCTCCATTACAACACTGTGCAGGAAAGAACTGCAGATGCTGGTTTAAATCGAAGATAGACACAAAATGTTGGAGTAACTCAGCGGGACAGGCAGCATCTTTGGAGAGAAGGAATGGGTGACGTTTCAGGTCGAGACCCTTCTTCAGACTGACGAATACATTACTATACTAGAGGGGGAGTCTAGGACCAGAGGCTACAGTCTCAGATTTAAAGGACGTTCCTTTAGGAAGATGAGGAGGAATTTCTTTAGTCAGAGGGTGGTGAATCTGTGGAATTCATTGCCACAGAAGGCTGTGGAGGCCAAGTCAATGGATATTTTTAAGGCAGAGATAGATAGATTCATGATTATGTTACTAGTCACATGTACCGAGGTACAGTGAAAAGCTTTTGGTGCGTGCTAACCAGTCAGTAGAAAGACAATACATGATTACACTCGAGCCATTTACAGTGTACAGAAACAAGGTAAGGGAATAAGGTTTAGTGCAAGGTAAAGCCAGACCGATTGTAGAAGGTTGTAGTTAATGTAAGAAATGTTGCTGCAGGAATATAGATTTAAGAGTGTGGAGCGATCGTAATTTGAGTTTGTAGATCTGCTTCTGTGGCTCACACGCAAATGGTCGCCTGGGTTGGCCGTGATTAGTACGGGTGTCAGGGGTTAAGGGGAGAAGGCAGGAGAACAGGGTTAGGAAGGAGAGACAGATCAGCCATGATTGAATGGCGGAGTAGACCTGATGGGCCGAATGGCCTAATTCTGCTCCTGTCCTTGTGAAGGAACCGATGAAAAAGATTACGGCAACTCCCAGCAAGGTCAAAACGTTCCGCGCCCGGCTGTGTCTTAATTTCCTGGCTTCCTGCTTCTCCCGCTTGTGCGAGGCTCCTTGATCTTGCAGAGGTTGACTCACTGATAAATCCCTTCTGTCAGGGCAACAAGATAATCCCCTCTGAGCACTGCATCGTTTCAAAGAATCCAAAGTTAAGCCATTTGACCAATGTAATTGCATTCACAAACCCTCTCTTCTCAGTCGTCGTCGTCGTCCCCCCCCCCCCGTCCCCCCGGCCGTGCAAATACCGAGAGTGTAATTAGCTCACACATTATATCAAATTGCCTACAGAGCACAAAGGAGCAATTTGGAAAATAACGCAATGACTTAGCAGTACAGAGAAACCTCGGTACCACAGACCTGAATCCAGAAATGAAGATAGACACAAAAAGCTGGAGTAACTCAGCGGGACAGGCAGCATCTCTGGAGAGAAAGAACGGGTGACGTTTCGGGTCGAGACCCTTCCTCTCTGAAACGTCACCCGTTCCTTCTCTCCAGAGATGCTGCCTGTCCCGCTGATTTACTCCGGCATTTTGTGTCCATCTTCGGTTCAAACCAACATCTTTTATATATGATTCCAGAAATGAGTGAGTTAGCTTATGATGAGCATAGGACAGCACTGGGCCTCTCTCTATTTGCTGGAGTTTAGAAGGTTGAGGGGGGGACCTCATTGAAACGTACAGAATAATGAAAGGCAGAGATAGAGTGGATGTGGAGAGGATGTTTCCACTGGTGGGAGAGTCTAGGACCAGAGGTCACAGCCTCAGAATTAAAGGGCGCTCTTTTAGAAAGGAGGTGAGGAGGAATTTCTTTATTCAAAGGGTAGTTAATCTGCGGAACTCATTGCCACAGAGGGCAGTGGATATTTTTTAACGCAGAGATAGACAAATTCTTGACTAGAACGGGTGTCGAGGGTTATGTGGAGAAGGCAGGAAAATGGGATTAGGAGGCAGAGATCAGCCATGATTGAATGGCGGAGGAGACCGGAATGGCCTAATTCTACTCCTATAACTTGTGAACCTCTTAGAGTCATACAGCGTGGAAACAGGCCCACACCCCTCCAGCACAGGGAATGGAGGGATATTGACCATGTACAGGCAGATGTGATCAGTTTAACGGCATCATGTTCAGCACAAACATAGTAGGCAGAAGGGCTCGTCATAGAATGATACAGCGTGGAAACAGGCCCTTTGGCCCAACTTGCCCACACCGGCCAACATGTCCCAGCTACACTAGTCCTACCTGGTCCATATCCCTCCAAACCTGTTCTATCCATGTACCTGTCTAACTGTTTATTAAACGATGGGATAGTCCCTGCCTTAACCACCTCCTCCGGCAGCTTGTTCCATACACCCACCACCCATTGTGTGAAAAGGTTACCCCTCAGATTCCTATTAAATCTTTTCCCCTTCATCTTGAACCTATGTCCTCTGGTCCTCGATTCCCCTACTCTGGACAAGAGACTCTGTGCATGTACCCGATCTATACATCTTATGATTTTGTACACACACTATATATATATATATATATAAATATGTATATTAAACTTTGTTTTGTTCCTTATTAATACAATGTTTACATATTACTACCTAGTCCTACCTTCCTGCGCTTGGCCCATATCCCTCCAAACCTGTCCTATCCATGTACCTGTCCAACTGTTTCTTCAACGTTGCGATAGTCCCAGCCTCAACTACCTCCTCTGGCAGCTTGATCCGTACACCCACCTCTTTATACCCACCTCAGTCTGAAGAATATCTTGACCCGAAATGTCACCCATTCTTTCTCTCCAGAGTTGCTGCCTGTCTGCCGCTGAGTCAGTCCAGCATTTTGTGTCCAGCTTCTTTAGAATGGATTTTGCTTTTAGCAGACCAAGTTTGTTGTCGACTGAGTTTGTTGTTTCACAGAAAGACTGCGAGGCAGCTGGAGCGAATCGTAGTTTAGTTTAGTGTTAGAGATACTGTGCATTGATGAAAAAGCCGGAGTAACTCAGCGGGTCGGGCAGCATCTCTGGAGAGAAGGAATGGGCGACGTTTCAGGTCGAGACCCTTCAAAGGTCCATTGTCGGCTGTGGTGATGACGAGTTATACAGACAGTGGAACTCAACAGAACGACAGTGAAATAGTACGCTGACTAGGGTGGGGGACGGAGAGAGGGGGAATGCAAGGATTACTTGAAGACAGAGGAATCAATATTCATGCCTGCCCGTTGATTGATGTTGCTCTACTAACCTATACTGTACTTACCACTAAGTAAGCGTTTGAATACTTTGAATAACAGATTTAAATCGTGTTTTGTGAAATAGTTTAGTTTGGTTTAGTCTAGTCTAATCTAATCTAGTCTAGTCTAGTCTAGTCTAGTCTAGTCTAGTTTAGTTTAGTTTAGTTTAGTGTGGTTTAGTTTAGTTTAGTTTAGTTTAGTTTAGTTTAGTTTAGTGTGGTTTAGTTTAGTTTAGTTTAGTTTAGTTTAGTTTAGTTTAGGTTAGGTTAGGTTAGGTTAGGTTAGGTTAGGTTAGGTTAGGTTAGGTTAGGTTAGGTTAGGTTAGTTTAGTTTAGGTTAGGTTAGGTTAGGTTAGGGGTTAGGGGTTAGGGGTTAGGGGTTAGGTTAGGTTAGGTTAGGTTAGGTTAGGTTAGGTTAGGTTAGGTTAGGTTAGGTTAGGTTAGTTTAGTCTAGTTTAGTTTAGTTTAGTTTGGTCTAGGTTAGTTTAGTTTAGTTTAGTCTAGTTTAGTTTAGTTTAGTTTGGTCTAGGTTAGTTTAGTTTAGTCTGGTCTAGTTTAGTTTAGTTTAGTTTAGTTTGGTCTAGGTTAGTTTAGTTTAGTTTAGTTTAGTTTAGTCCAGTCTAGTCTAGTCTAGTCTAGTCTAGTCTAGTTTAGTTTAGTCTAGTCTAGTCTAGTCTAGTCTAGTCTAGTCTATTTTAGTTTAGTTTAGTTTAGTTTAGTTTAGTTTAGTTTAGTTTAGTTTAGTTTAGTTTAGTTTAGTTTAGTTTAGTTTAGTTTAGTCTAGGTTAGTTTAGTTTAGTCTAGTTTAGTTTAGTTTAGTCTAGGTTAGTTTAGTATAGTTTAATTTAGTTTAGTTTAGTTTAGTTTAGTTTAGTTTAGTTTAGTTTAGTTTAGTTTAGTTTAGTTTAGTTTAGTTTAGTTTAGTCTAGTCTAGTCTAGTCTAGTTTAGTCTAGTTTAGTTTAGTTTAGTTTAGTTTAGTTTAGTTTAGTTTAGTTTAGTTTAGTTTAGTTTAGTTTAGTTTAGTTTAGTCTAGTCTAGTCTAGTTTAGTTTAGTTTAGTTTAGTTTAGTTTAGTTTAGTTTAGTTTAGTTTAGTTTAGTTTGGTTTAGAGATGCAGCGTGGAAACAGGCCCTTCGGCCCACCAGGTTTGCGCCGACCAGCCATCACCCCATTCAATGGTTCGGCCCTACACATTAGCGGCAATTCACAGAAGGCAATTAACCTACAAACCTGCGCGTCTTTTCAATGTGAGTGGAGACCGGAGCACACGGAGGAAACCCAAAGGGTCACAGGGAGAACGTGCAAACTCCGTATGGGCAGCACCCGTGGTCAGGATCGAACCCGTGTCCCTGGCGCTGTGAGGCAGCAATGCTGCCACTTTCCAAACACATGCAGTGCACATGTAGTAAATAAAAGAATGAGTTAGCATAGGGATATGAGGAACTGCAGATGCCGGTATATTTTCTCCCCATCCTCCTACCTTCTCCCCATAACCTTTGACGCCTTTACTAATCAACAAGGTGATCTTTAGGGCCTGTTTCCATGCTGTGTAGCTCTGCAACTGTAATAAAATACCCAAATAAACTAATATCGTAATAAACCTGAATCTGAAGCTGAAAACACAAGGACGGGTGTTAGTGGAGCTTTAGAGAAATCACTGCAAGACTGGGGTGGAAAAAAAACCTACTGGCTGGCTATACTCTATTTCAACAAGGAGTTCGCAAGGAGATTGGCAGCAATTCCAGGAATAATTGATTTCCCGAACAACAAGGGGCATTGAGCGGAGTTTCCAGAATCTTCCGCAACTATGAATTAACACCTTCATTGAACCGATGCAAAGGTAGCGGCTCAAATGTGGCCTGTGACATTATTGCGTGTTTTCTCAAATCTATATTTAGTACCTGGGCACCGTTTCCTTAGTAGAGTAGAAACCTTGGAACTGATGCTGGTGTAAACCCTTGGGATATCAGCAGAGGGGGAAAGGTGCAGGAACTAAACTCATAAGCAACATAGAAACATAGAAAATCGGTGCAGGAGTAGGCCATTCGGCCCTTCGAGCCAGCAATGCCACTCAATATGATCATGGCTGATCATCCAGAATCAGTCCCCCGTTCCTGTTTCTTCCCCATATCCCTCGATTCCATTAGCCCTAAGAGCTCAATCGAACTCTGTCTTGAATACATCCAGTGAATTGGCCTCTACTGCCTTCTGTGGCAGAGAATTCCACAGATTCACAACTCTCTGGAACATTGAACAGTACAGCACAGGGCCGCTTTGAGGTGAAGGGGGGAATGATTTAATAGGAATCTGAGGAGGGGTAACATTTTCACACAAAGGGTGGTGAGTGTGTAGAACGAGCTGCCAGAGGAGGTAGTTGAGGCTGGGACCATCCCAATGTTGAAGAAACAGTTAGACAGGTACATGGAAAGGACAGGTTTGGAGGGATATGGACCAAGCGCAGGCAAGTGGGACTAGTGCAGATGGGACATGTTGGGCGGTGTGGGCAAGTTGGGTCGAAGGGCCTGTTTCCATGCTGTATCACTCTATGACTGAGCACTTCAGCCTACCATGTTTGTGCCGAACATGATGCCAAGTTAAAGTGATCACATCTGCCTGTACATGGTCCATATCCCCCCATTCCCTGCACTCCCACTATCATATCTGCCTCCATCATCACCACCCCTGGCAGTGCGTTCCAGGCCCCTACTACACAGTGTCGATAGGCCCCACACATCTCCATTAAATCTTCCCCCTCTGGCCTTAAAGCGACGCTATCTAATCTCGAACATCTCCACTCTGGGGAAAAAAGTTTAGTCTAGTTTAGTTTAGTTTAGAGATACAGCGTGGAAACAGGCCCTTTCGGCCCACTGGGTCCGCGCCGCCCAGCGATCCCCACACATTAACGCTATCCTACACCCACTAGGGACAGTTTTTACATTTGCCCAGCCAAATAACCTACAAACCTGCACGTCTTTGAAGTGTGGGAGGAAACCGAAGTTCCCGGAGAAAACCCACGCAGGTCACGGGGAGAACGTACAAACTCCGTACGGACAGCACCCGTAGTCAGGATCAAACCCGGGTCTCTAGCGCTGCATTTGCTGTAAGGCAGCAACTCTACCGCTGTGCAACCGTGCCACCCTAAGATTCTGACTGTCTTCTCTATCTATGCCCCTCATAATTTTATACACTCCTGTCGTCTCCCCTCAACCTCCTACGTTCCAGACAAAACAATCCATGTCTGTCTCACCTCTTGCTGTAGCTGAATGCCTCTTTTTCACCTCAATCCCCAGTCATTGTTGAGAGCTGGGTCCAATTAGCTGCTGTGCAGGAAAGAACTGCAGATGCTGGTTTAAATCGAAGGTAGACCCCAAATGCTGGAGTAACTCAACGGGACAGGCAGCATCTCTGGAAGGAAGAAATGGGTGACGTTTCGGGTCGAGACCCTTCTTCTTCAAGCTTTTCACTGTACCTCGGTACACGTGACAAGTAACATAATCATGAATCTATCTATCTCTGCCTTAAAAATTTCCATTGACCTCCATGGCCATCTGTGGCAATGAATTCCACAGATTCACCACCCTCTGACGAAAGGAATTCCTCCTCATCTCCTTCCTCAAGGAACGTCCTTTAATTCTGAGACTGTAGCCTCTGGTCCTCGATTCTCCCACTGGTATTGCAATGTATTCATCAATTTGAAGAAGGGTCTCACCCCTCTTGTTAGAAGAACTAGCATTTTGAAAGCCTCACTTACTTCATACATTAGTCTCTCTGTAATTTTATATCACTGCCTGCACAATTTACTCCACCACCAATCTTTGCAAGTTCGGCAAATGTGGATATATGGTCGCTATTTCATCGTTCAAGACATCAATAAACATGGTAAATAGTGCAAGCAGATTCTCGTGGAGCTTGCTGTTTCATCCTGATTCAAGTCAAGGTATACTATCCTTCCTCATAGTTTAATTTAGAGATACATGGGAGAAACAGGCCCTTCGGCCCACCGAGTCCATGCCGACCCGTGATCCCCGCACGCTAACACTATCTTACACACACTAGGGATAATTTACAATGTTACCAAGCCATTTAGCTAACAAGCCTGTGTAGGAAGGAACTGCAGATGCTGGTTTAAATCAAACATAGACACAAAATGCTGGAGTAACTCAGCGGGACAGGCATCATCTCTGGAGGGATGGAATGGGTGACGTTTCGGGTCGAGACCGTGCTTCAGACTGATTAGCTAATAAACCTGTACGTCCTTGGAACGTGGGAGGAATCCGTGGCAACCAGAGAAAACCCACGCAGGTCACGGGGAGAACGTACAAACTCCGTGCAGACAGCACCCGTGGTCAGGATCGAACCCGGGTCTCTGGCACTGTGAGGCAGCAACTCTACCACTGCGCCATCTTGCAGTGTCTTCCTGCGCATTGTCTTCCACTGCCTAATGAAAAATAACACTTTGAGGTTTCAGGAGGGAATATAGAACAGTACAGCACAGGACCTTTAGCCCACTATGTCCATGGCAAACATTATGCCAAGTTAAGCCGTCCTCCTCCGCCTGTACGTGATCCATATCCCTCCAGCTCCTGCATTGCATAAAGCATCATTAATGTGGGGTGGCGCAGCGGTAGCGTTGCTGCCTTACAGCGCCAGAGACCCGAGTTCGATCCCGACTACCCATGATGTCTGCACGGAATTTGCACATTCTCCCCGTGACTGCGTGGGTTTTCGCCAGGTGCTCTGGGTTCCTCCCACATGCCAAAGACAGACAGGTTTCTTAAGTTCTAAGCCGAATAAGGCCATTTGGCCCATCAAGTCCACTCCGCCATTCAATCATGGCTGATCTATCATTCCCTCTCAACCCCATTCTCCTGCCTTCTCCCCATGACCCCTGACACCCGTACCAATCAAGAATCTATCTATCTCTGCCTTACAAAATACCCAGTGACAGCCTCCACAGCCTTCGGTGGCAATGAATTCCACAGATTCGTCAACCTCTGACTAAAAAAAATCCTCCTCATCTCCTTCCTAAGTTACTGTGGTACTTAATACGCACTGTAGCACTGTTGTACCAAAGACGTATGGGTTGGTAGGTTAATCGGCATTGGTTTAATTGTCCCTAGTGTGTAGGGCATGATTGAATTGCATATTGATGGGCCGAATGGCCTAATTCTACTCATCAGTCATGATTGAATGGTGGAGTAGACTCGATGGGCCAAATGGCCTAATTCTACACCTTTCACTTATGGCTTATGACCTTATGACAGTGTTAATGTTTCGGGGATCACTGGTCGGCCCGGACTCGGTGGGCCAAATGGCCTGTTTCCACGCTGTATCTCAAAACTAAGCAAAGCAAAACTAAACACTGCAATTTCTGGCTTTACAGCAGATCACCGAGAGACAGTCTGCAGAAATTCATCACTAACTTATTTTAGGGGGGGGTTACTGAGGGTTACGTTGAGTGGGGGCTGGTTTGCAGATGAAATAAGGTGGAAGAAAGGATGGGAGAAAGGTTCAGCTCGGGAACACATTTTGTTAGGTCATTTCTGACAGAGTTTGGCACAGCTACAGAGGGCTCAGTGAGCTGAGAGATGTTCATCAGTTTGTCGTTACCTCAATCATTGAAAAAAATCTTTGAAAATAAATTCCCTTCTGAGGCCCTCTTTAAAGGTAGCTTCTTACTTAATCCTCTCTCTCTCTCTTCAAGAAGTGTTTTTGTACTGCTATTTTTATATAAACTACATTATCAAACGGTACTGCACAATGCTGCTAGAATAGGGCGGCACGGTGGCACAGCGGTAGAGTTGCTGCCTTACAGCGCCGGAGACCCAGATTTGATCCCGACTACGGGTGCTGTCTGTACGGAGTTTGTACATATTCCCCGCGACCTGCGTAGGTTTTCTCCAAGATCTTCAGTTTCCTCCCACATTCCAAAGACATACAGGTTTGTAGGTTAATTGGCTTGGTATGAAATGTAAAATTGTCCCTAGTTTGTGTAGGATAGTGTTAGCGTGCGGGGATCGCTGGTCGGCGCGGACTCGGTGTTTCTGCATTGTTTCTCTAAACCAAACTAAACTAAAACTCACGATTTTTGTGAGCATGGAAACAGGCCCCTCGGCCCAGCAAGTCCATGCCACCCATCGATCACCTGTTCGCATTAGTTCTATGTTATCTGGCTTTCTTGTCATATTAGGGATACTTTTACAGAGGCTCAATTAACCTACAAACCTGCACGCCTTTGGGAAGTGGGAGGTAGCCAGAGCACCCGGAGGAAACCCACGCGGTCACAGGGAGAACATGAAACTTCCACACACAGACAGCACCCGAGTTCAGGATCGAACCAAGGTCTTTGATGCAGTGAGGCAGTGCATTGCGATTGTACCAGCCTCAACTACCTCCTCCGGCAGCTCATTCCATACACCTTTTGTGTAAAAATAAAGTTACCCCGGAGTTTTCCTTTCACTATTTTCCTCATCATTTCCCATCCTGGTTTCTCTTCATCTTTGAGGAGTTCATAAGTGATAAGAACAGAATTAAGCCATTCTGCCCATCAAGTCTACTCCGCCATTCAATCATGTTTGATCCATCTCTCCGCCCCAAACCTCATTCTCCTGTCTTCTCCCCATAACCCCCTAACACCCGTTCTAATCAGGAATCTATCTATCTCTGCCTTAAAAATATCCATTGACTTGGCCTCCACAGCCTTCTGTGGCATTGAATTCCACAGATCATGAAAGGAATAGATCGGGTCGATGCACAGAAGTCTCGCCCAGAGTAGGTGAATCGGGGACCAGTGGGCATGGTTTAAGGTGAGGGGGGTAAACATTTAATTGGAACCTAAGGGGTACCTTTTCACACAAAGGGTGGTGGATGTATGGAACATGCTGCTGGATGAGGTTGTTGAGGCTGGGACTATCACAATGTTTATGAAACAGTTAAGATGCCATCTGTGGCAAAGAATTACACAGATTCACCACCCTCTGACAAAATAAATTCCTCCTCATCTCCTTCCTATTTACGATACGATACGATAGAACTTTATTCATCCCTGGAGGGAAACTGGTCTGCCAACAGTCACAACACACAACTAGGCACATGACATGAAAATTAAATTAAAAGTGAAAACAAAAAGGAAAAGACAAGTGGCAGTTGTCTAGCTGCCATGTGCACGGTGCCTTCAACCGAACAAATGAACAAACAAACGTACACAGACTTCTCCTCTGGGCAGAGGATTCTAAAACAAGAGTGCCCCCTCCCCCTTACCCCACACCAGGTCCTCCATTGTTCTTCATGGCGGTCCCTCCTTGCTGGTTCCTCCATTGTTCTTCACGGCAGTCCCCCCTCGCTGGTTCCCCCATTGTTCTTCACGGTGGTCCCCACATGCCAGGTCCCCCATTGTTCTTCAAGGCGGCCCCTCCTCGCTGGTTCCCCCATTGTTCTTCACAGCAGTCCCCCTCGCTGGTTCCCCCATTGTTCTTCACAGCAGTCCCCCTCGCTGGTTCCCCCCTCGCTGGTTCCCCCATTGTTCTTCACGACGGTCCCCCCTCGTTGGTTCCTCCATTGTTCTTCACGGTGGTCTCCCCACACCAGTTCCCCCATTGTTCTTCATGGTGGTCTCCCCACACCGGGTCTCCATTGTCTTCCACCCCCCCCCCCCCCACGCTCATCGAAGGGAAATGTTCCAGCTGAGCTGCTTATAACGATGGCAGCGGGCAATGCGGTGAGACCCAGCGGGACAGTGTGAAGGGGGAACAACATTCACCAAAGCACATATTCAAAAGTTACTGCTAATTGTGTCAAATGATGTGCAGAGAAAGAAGTTGGTCCTCTGATTAAATCCAAAAACAAGAGAATGCTTGTTTTATTTGTGCAATGAGCCGCTAACAAAATCACTCCCTCAAGAGATCCCACGCCACAAATCTATTTAACTTCATTAGCCAGCAAAATTAGCAGAGAAAAATATGCATCTTTTTTTAATCTTTAAAGGGACAATTAACCCAACAGACAGACACAAAATGCTGGAGTAACTCAGCGGGACAGGCAGCATCTCTGGAGAGGAGGAATGGGTGATGTTTCAGGTCGAGACCCTTCTTCAGACTGAGAGTCAGGGGAAAGGGAAACACAGAGATATGGAAAGGTATGGTGTGAGAACAAGGCATCAAAGGGGATAAGGTTCAAGGAAAATGTAGAATAGTTCATTGTTAGCTAGGGGAAGGTGACAACGAGGCATGCAATGTAAAATGTAATCAAGAGTGCAATATAACATTGTTAACCTCATAGTTTAGTTTAGTTTAGTTTAGAGATACAGCGTGGAAACAGGCCCTTCGGCCCACCGAGCCAGTGATCCCCACTCACGTACACTATCCTACAAAACACTAGGAACAATTCACAATGATACCAAAGGCAATTGACCCACAAACCTGTACGTCTTTGGAGTGTGCGTGGAAACCAGAGCACTCAGAGAAAGCCCACGCTGGTCACGGGGAGAACATACAAACTCCATACAGACCGCGCTCATAGTCAGGATCAAACCCGGGTCTCTGGCGCTGTAAGGCAGCAACTTTACCGCTGCGCCACCGTGCCGCCCTGTAGTTCAATGGGGAACTCGAGATTCCTGCTAGTTTAGAGTCTCAGCATGGACACAGGCCCTTCGGCCAATTGAGTCCATGCCGAACATCCATCTGACCTAACTCAACGAAACACCAGTGAAGGGAGGTGCCCACTTTATAACCCCAATGATACAGTGGCATCTACACGCCTAGTCTTTGTTCATAAGGGATAGGAGCAGAATTAGGCCATTCAGCCCATCAAGTCAACTCTGCCATTCAATCATGACTGATCTATCTCTCCCTCCTAATCCCATTCTCCTGCCTTCTCCCATAACCCCTTACACCCGTACTAATTAAGAATCTACCTATCTCTACCTTAAAATATATCCACTGACTTGGCCTCCACAGCTTTCTGTGGCAATGAATTCCACAGGTTTACCACCCTCTGACTAAAGAAATTCCTCCTCATCTCCTTTCTAAAGGAACGTCCTTTTATTCCGAGGCTTTTTAAGATAGAATCGTGATTAGTACGGGTGTCAGGGGTTATGGGGAGAAGGCAGGAGAATGGGGTTGAGAGGGAAATATAGATCAGACATGATTGAATGGCAGAGTAGACCTGATGGGCCGAATGGCCCAGTTTTGCTCCTGTGACTTATGAAGCCTATGAAGTTGGGCTGAAGGGCTTATTTCCATGCTGTATGACTCTATGATTCTATAAATGACTGCTTTAAAAGGGCAGCCACGGTGGCACAGCGGTAGAGTTGCCGCCTTACAGCGCTTGCAGCGCCGGAGACCCGGGTTCGACCGCGTTTGCACGTTCTCCCCGTGACCTGCGTGGGTTTTCTCCGAGATCTTCGGTTTCCTCCCACGCTCCAAAGACGTACAGGTACGTAGGTTAATTGGCTTGGTGGATGTGTAAATTGTCCCTGGTGTGCGTGTAGGATGGTATTAATGTGCGGGGATCGTTGGTCAGCGCGGACTCGCTGGGCCGAAGGGCCTGTTTCCGCCCTGTGTCTCTAAAACGAAAAACAATCCTTCCTTTGGAAAGATTTTCCCTTTAAAAGAAAAAGCAAGGGCTTGAATTGCTGTCAGCTAATCGCCTTAAAATGTTTCTGATTTTAGATTGCCTTAAATTGCGGTCCATTAGCCATTAACCTTTTAACAATGTATGATGAAAGGCAGACATCTTCAAGCCCCATGACACTAGTTAAGAATCGTTTAATCATCAATCAAATAGTTATGGGAATGCCAGGTGATTCTTGCAGCTTGTTGTTCCCCCATCTGTGGTAAATAATAGTCGGAAACAGCAGGCCTCAAATTTAATTATCTGTGGAGGTAGAAGACTTTGCTTCAGGTTATTTGGTTCCAGTAAATTGCGTTTTGTTTTCTTCTGATGATAAAATCCACAGTGAAACTAGTTTCCATTACTCCAGGCTCACAGCATAAACGGCTTTGGTTATTGGCTTAGTTATTGGACTCTGCTGGCTTATAACGATGGAGGAAATTAAGAATCACCAGCGTTAAATTAAATTCTGGCATTGTCAGTCGACAATGCTGCCTTCACTTTCCCCAAAGGAGCTTAATGTTCTGAAGAAATACAGCCTGTTTTATCGTGGAGTGACACAGTGTGGAAACATTCCCTTCGGCCCAACTCGCCCATACCGGCCAACATGTCCCAGCTACACTAGTCCCACCTGCCTGCGCTTGGTCCATATCCCACCAAACCTGTCCTATCCATGTGCCGAACATAGACACAAAAAGCTGGAATAACTCATTCTTCTAAAGAAGGGCCTCGACCCGAAACGTCACCCATTCCTTCTCTCCAGAAATGCCGCCTGTCCCACTGAGTTAGACAATAGACAATAGACAATAGGTGCAGGAGGAGGCCATTCGGCCCTTCGAGCCAGCACCGCCATTCAATGTGATCATGGCTGATCACTCTCAATCAGTACCCCGTTCCTGCCTTCTCCCCATACCCCCTCACTCCGCAATCCTTAAGAGCTCTATACAGCTCTCACTTGAAAGCATCCAACGAACTGGCCTCCACCGCCTTCTGAGGCAGAGAATTCCACACCTTCACCACTCTCTGACTGAAAAAGTTCTTCCTCATCTCCGTTCTAAATGGCCTACTCCTTATTCTTAAACTGTGGCCCCTTGTTCTGGACTCCCCCAACATTGGGAACATGTTTCCTGCCTCTAATGTGTCCAATCCCCTAATTATCTTATATGTTTCAATAAGATCCCCCCTCATCCTTCTAAATTCCAGTGTATACAAGCCTAATTGCTCCAGCCTTTCAACATACAACAGTCCCGCCATTCCAGGAATTAACCTAGTGAACCTATGCTGCACGCCCTCAATAGCAAGAATATCCTTCCTCAAATTTGGAGACCAAAACTGCACACAGTACTCCAGGTGCGGTCTCACCAGGGCCCGGTACAACTGTAGAAGGACCTCTTTGCTCCTATACTCAACTCCTCTTGTTATGAAGGCCAACATTCCATTGGCTTTCTTCACTGCCTGCTGTACCTGCATGCTTTCTTTCAGTGACTGATGCACTAGGACATCCAGATCTCGTTGAACATCCTCTCTTCCTAACTTGACACCATTCAGATAATAATCTGCCTTTCTATTCTTACTTCCAAAGTGAATAACCTCACACTTATCTACATTAAACTGCATCTGCCATGTATCCGCCCACTCACACAACCTGTCCAAGTCACCCTGCAGCCTTATTGCATCTTCCTCACAATTCACACTACCCCCCAGCTTAGTATCATCTGCAAATTTGCTAATGGTACTTTTAATCCCTTCATCTAAGTCATTAATGTTGATCGTAAATAGCTGGGGTCCCAGCACCGAACCTTGCGGTACCCCACTGGTCACTGCCTGCCATTCCGAAAGGGACCCATTTATCCCCACTCTTTGCTTTCTGTCTGTCAACCAATTTTCTATCCATGTCAGTACCCTACCCCCAATACCATATGCTCTAATTTTGCCCACTAATCTCCTATGTGGGACCTTGTCGAAGGCTTTCTGAAAGTCGAGGTACACCACATCCACTGACTCTCCCCTGTCAATTTTCCTAGTTACATCCTCAAAAAATTCCAGTAGATTTGTCAAGCATGATTTCCCCTTCGTAAATCCATGCTGACTCGGAATGATCCTGTTACCGCTATCCAAATGCTCAGCAATTTCGTCTTTTATAATTGACTGCAGCATCTTCCCCACCACTGATGTCAGACTAACTGGTCTATAATTACCCGTTTTCTCTCTCCCTCCTTTCTTAAAAAGTGGGATAACATTTGCTATCCTCCAATCCACAGGAACTGATCCTGAATCCATAGAACATTGAAAATTGATCTCCAATGCTTCCACTATTTCTAGAGCCACCTCCTTAAGTACCCTGAGATGCAGACCATCAGGCCCTGGGGATTTATCAGCCTTCAGTCCCATCAGTCTACCCAAAACCATTTCCTGCCTAATGTGGATTTCCTTCAGTTCCTCCATCACCCTAGGTTCTCCGGCCCCTAGAACATTTGGGAGATTGTGTGTATCTTCCTCAGTGAAGACAGATCCAAAGTAATGTTATTATGCCATTTCTTTGTTCCCCATAATAAATTCCCCTGCTTCTGTCTTCAAGGGACCCACATTTGCCTTGACTATTTTTTTCCTCTTCACGTACCTAAAAAGACTTTTGCTATCCTCCTTTATATTATTGGCTAGTTTACCCTCGCCTTCTCCCCATAACTCCTGACACCCGTACTAAACAAGAATCTATCAATCTCTGCCTTAAAAATATCAATTGACTTGGCCTCCGTAGCCTTCAGTGGTAAAGAATTCCACTGATTCACCAAACCTCTGACTAAAGACATTTCTCCTCATCACCTTCCGAAAGGAACGTCCTTTAATTTCGAGGCTGTGACCTCTGGTCCGAGACTCTCCCACTAGTGGAAACATCCTCTCCACATTCCCTCTATCCAGGCCTTTCATAGTGCTCGGGTCAGCAGGTGCAATGGAGACACCACCGCCTACAAAGGACCCTCCAAGTTGTGCCCTCGGTGGATTTGGAAATGCATTGCCTGGACCTGCCTCAGTCTGCATGAACTACGCATTAACAGCTGTTGATGGGGCAATGTAATGCAGGCTTTGTTCACTTTGCCCACACCCACACAATAATGTTTAAAAAAACTCCTCGATTTCCCTCAGGCAAACTAACTATTTTTCCTTTTCGAAAACTGGCTATTTTTCCTTTTGGAAAACATCATTCCAAAATTCTTTAACCTCTTGTTAAATGTAGATTTAGTACGTTCCCGAACTACAGCCAAAACGGTACACCATAGCGCGACAATTTTAGCACCACCATTTCCCCTTACGTACTTACATAAGATGGCCGCCGCATCCGCGCGTGCGCTGTTGGGGGAGGGTTGCCGCTCGGAGGGGGGCGGGGCCCGCACGAGTGACGGGAGTGGCGGCCAATGGGGGGAGGGGGTGAGGAGAACTCTCCAGCTGCTGGCCGCAGGAGATGGTTGCCGGGCCCGCAGGGGAGATTTGGACCCAATGGGTCCATGCCCGTCCAGTATATATATATATATATCTAAGATGGCTGGATGCGCATTTTGTTTAGTTTAGAGATACGGCATGGAGATAGGCCCTTCGGCCCATCAAGTCAATTCCATCGGGGGGATCTTATAGAAACATATACAATTCTTAAGGGATTGGACAGGCTAGATGCAGGAAAAAATGTTTCCCATGTTGGGGGAGTCCAGAACCAGGGGTCACTGTTTAAGAATAAGGGGTAGGCCATTTCAGACTGAGATGAGGAAAAACATTTTCAGCCAGAGAGTTGTGAATCTGTGGAATTCTCTGCCACAGAAGGCAGTGGAGGCCAATTCACTGGATGTTTTCAAGAGAGAGTTAGATTTAGCTCTTAGGGCTAACGGAATCAAGGGATATGGGGAAAAAGCAGGAACGGGGCACTGATTGTGGATGATCAGCCATGATCATATTGAATGGTGGTGCTGGCTCGAAGGGCCGAATGGCCTTCTCCTGCACATATTGTCTATGTTTCAATGTTTCTCATCCAACCGTGGATCATCCCCGCACGGGTTTCACGTTATCGCATCCTGCACACACGGGACAATTTACAGAAGCCAATAAACCTACAAACCCGCACGTCTTTGGAGTGTGGGAGGAAACCGGAGCACCTGGAGAAAACGCACGTGGTCGCGGGCTAACATACAAACTCCATATAGACAGCACCCCAAGTCAGGATCAAACCCGGGTCTCTGACGCTCTGAGGCATCAACTCAGCCACTCCCCAACACCCTAAAGTCAGTCCATTGCACCATATGCACCTTTCCAGCCGCCTACCCACCTGTGACCAAGATTCCTGTCTAGGTACAAAACGAGATAAAAACTACCAGCACAGTGGTCGGCACGATGGCGCAGCGGGTAGAGCTGCTGCCTCACAGCACCAGAGCCCCCGGTTCAATCCTGACCACGGGCGCTGTCTGTACAAGCTTTGAACATTTCCCCTGTGACCTCATGGGTTTCCTCCGGGTGCTCCGGTTTCCTCCCACATCCTAAAAGGTAAGATGGCCTCTGTAAATTGCCCCCAATGTGTGGGTGAGAAAGTGGAATAACATAGAACTAGTGTGACCAGGAGGTTGACGGTCAGCGTGGACTCTGTGGGCCAAAGGACCTGTTTCCATAGCCATCACTCTGAACTCTAAACTCTAAAATCTGCAGCCCAGCTTTGCAACAAAATTCTACGCCCTACATTCATTGAATAGTGTGCCAGTTGGCATACCAAGGGAAATGACTTAATGAACTTTTAATTAACTTTGCGTTTGCAATTAAAACTTATAACTGGCATTCACACTTGTAGGAGGAGATGCGCAAGTCATAAAGACATAGTCAGACAGCACAGAAACAGGCCCTTCAGCCCAACTCATCCATGCTAACCAAGATGCCATTTTGAAGCTCGTCTTATTTGACCACATTTGGCCCATAACCCTTTCTTATCAATAGAGTCAGAGTCATCAAGTGATCCAGTGGTGGAAACAGGCCCTTCGACCCAACCTGCACACACCGGCCAACATTGTCCCAGCTACACTAGTCCCACTTGCCTGCGTTTGGTCCATATCCCTCCATACCTGTCCTATCCATGTACCTGTCTAACTGTTTCTTAAACGTTGGGATAGTCCCAGCCTCAACTACCTCCTCTGGCAGCTTGTTCTATACACCCACCACCCTTTGTGTGAAAAAGTTACCCCTCAGATTCCTATTGTCTTTTCCCTTTCACCTTGAACCTATGTCCTCTGGTCCTCGATTCCCCTACTCAGGGGCAAGAGACTATGTTGTTTTTTCTTACCTGCTTCAACTACCTCCTCTGGCAGTTCGCACCATACACCCACCACCCTCTGGATGAAAAAGGTTGCCCCTCAGGATCCCATTAAATCTTTCCCCTCTCACCTTACAACTTGAGAGTCACACAGCACGGAAACAAACCCTTCGGCTCAACTCCCCCAAGCCAACCCAGACCAAAGAGATTGGTGCAAGCTAATTCAATTCTAGAGTCACAGCTTCATAAGTTATAGGAGTAGAATTAGGCCATTCGACCCATCGAGTCCACTCCGCCATTCAATCATGGCTGTTCTCTGCCTCCAAATTCCATTTTCCTGCCTTCTCCCCATAACCCTCGACGCCCATTCTAACCAAGAATTTGTCTATCTCTGCCTTAAAAATACCCACTGACTTGGCATCTACAGCCCTGTGTGGCAATGAGTTCCACAGATTAAAGATCCCAGTTCGGTGATTTTTTAGGCGACTACAGGCGACGAGGCTGTCGCCACACGGTTGCCTCGGGTGTCGCGGGCACGGTCGCGAGCAGCCTCCAAAGAGTCGTAGCGTCTTTCTGGTCGTCGCTGGATTTTGTGAAGGCATGACATATATGTTGGCGACTGTTGGTTTGACGCCAATGAGCATAGCTTGACGTCTCCTGACGGGGGCGCTGTCGTAGGTTGTCGCCAGGTGACGCAGGTTGTCGCTGGTGCTGACTTCGTGGACTTGATCCGATCACCCATCAGTGTAATGTGTCCATAAATGATGTTCGGTTTTGTATGTTTTTGCACTTGTATTCTGTTTAAAGTTTGAATTTTAAAGTTTGAAGTTTATTGAAATTTATTGAAGTTTATCACAATATTTTTGCAAGCACTGTTGTATGTTCTTATCAACCTTTTTAAAACATTTTGTTTGTATATCAATAAAGGAAATTCTTGACATTTTGACGGAAAATTGATGTATGAAGTTATTGTATTTCAGAGTAGTTTCTCATGGCATCACTTTCAAATAGTCATGATGCAGAATGATTGGAAACCCTACCGTACACCCCCTTTTATAGAGAAAGTGGGTGAAACGTGAATTGTCTTCAGTTGTCTTCAGTATTCAGGGTCATAGCTTGTCGTAGCTTGTCGCTGGCGGACGTAGGTTGACCTCGGTTGTCGTAGGTTGTCGCCTCTGTGGTGGTAGGTTGTCCTAGGTGCGGTCGTAGGTGGACGTTCTACTTGCGACGATTGGGTTGCCGGTCTTCGGTAGCTTGCCGTAGCTTGACGTCGACTAGGTGGTAGGTTATTGTAGCTTGTCATAGACATTGTCGTAGGGGGGGTCCAGTCACCGTTTTTTCTGCGACCTGCTATGACAATGACAGTCGCCGGCAGTCGCCTTAAAAAACGCCTAACTGGGACAAGGCCTTAACTACCCTCTGACTAAAGAAGTTCCTCCTCACCTCCTTTCTAAAAGAGCGCCCTTTAATTCTGAGGCTGTGACCTCTGGTCCTAGACTCTCCCACCAGTGGAAACATCCTTTCCACATCCACTCTATCTCTGCCTGTAAGTTTCAATGAGATCCCCCTGCAACCTTCTAAACTCCAGCAAGTACAGGCCCAGTGCTGTCAAACGCTCATCATATGCTAACCCACTCATTCCTGGGTTCATTGTTGTAAACCTCCTCTGGACCCTCTCCAGAGCCAGCACATCCTTCCTCAGAGAATCATGGTGGGACCTCAGTACTGAGTACTGTTTAGAGGGATATGTGCCAAGGACAGGCTGGTGGGACCAGTGTAGATGGAGCACTTTGGACAGCATGAGCATTTGCCTGCCTATCACAAATCCTCAAATGAATGAATGAATGAATGAAATGAAATGAAATTAAATGATGGAATACATGTTGCATGTGACAAGCCACAGTGAAGTTCTTTGCTTGCGTACCCAAGGTATGCAAATAGTCGTCACATAAAGGGCGCTGCCAAAGTTACAAAGTGTCCTGTGCCAGGTCTACCTTTGATCTTCCCCTCTCCCCCCTCCCTCACGGCTGTTCCCCCCACGCTGGGTCCCCATTGTCCATTGTCCTCCCCCCTCCCTCACGGCTGTTCCCCCCCATGCCAGGTCCCCATTGTCCATTGTCCCCCCCTCCCTCATGGCTGTTCCCCCCACGCTGGGTCCCCATCGTCCATTGTCCTCCCCCCTCCCTCACGGCTGTTCCCCCCACGCCAGGTCCCCATTGTCCATTGTCCCCCCCTCCCTCATGGCTGTTCCCCCCACGCTGGGTCCCCATTGTCCATTGTCCTCCCCCCTCCCTCACGGCGGTTCCCCCCTTCCCCCGGCAGCAGCGTCCTCACTTCCACGTGTCCGTCCTCGTCCGCCCGGCCGTCGGCACCATCATCGACCCCCGCACCGACCTCTCCACTAACGCCGCCATGCTGCCGACCCGGGCCCCAGCCGCGGGCTCTGCCCACGTACGCCACTATCGTATCTGCCTCCGCCACCACCCCTGGCAGTGTGTTCCAGGCCCCACACCACTCTCTCGGCCGGTGTGGGCAAGTTAGGCCAAAGGTCCTGCTTCCACGCTGTATCACTCTATGACCGCTATAAGATCATCGCTGAAATGCCTGCACTCCAAGTGATTTAAATCATGCAGCTATTTTGGAAATGTGCTATTATTCCTTCTTTATTCATTTCACGGCCTATATATAACGGGGCCAGTTGATGATAGACACAAAGTGCTGGAGTAGCTCAGCGGGTCGGGCAGCATCTGTGGAGAAAAGGAATTGGTAAAACTTCCGATTCGAGACCTTTTCTTCAAATTTAGAATCAGGGGAGAGGGAAATGAGAGATACAGTAGAGACGGTACAGGGAACGATAGAAATGCAAAAAGCAAGGATGATCAAGGAAAGGTGGAGACCATAATGGTCCATTGTTGGCTGCGGGTTAGGTGATAACGAGTTATACAGACAGTGAAACTCAACAGGGTGGAAGTGAAACTAGTACAACTACGTTTCAGAGGGTAGATGGAGAGAGAGGGAAAACAAGGGTTACTTGAAGTTAGAGAAATCAAAATCATGCCACTGGGTTGTAAGCTGTCCAAGCGAAATATGAGATGCTGTTCCTCCAATTTGTGTTTGGTCTCACTCTGACAATCATAAGATCTTAGTTCGTAAGTGATAGGAGCAGAATTAGGCTATTCGGCCCATCGAGTCCACTCTGCATTGAATCATGGCTGATCTCTCTCCCTCCTTCCTAACTCCATTCTCCTGCTTTCCCCCGTAACCTCTTCAGATAGTTCCTCTGTCCTCCTCTTTCCCCTCCCCTTCCCTGTTCTCCCACCGTCTTCCTGTCTCCCACTACATCCTATCTTTGTCCCGCCCCCTCCCCTGACATCAGTCTGAAGAAGGGTCTCGACCCGAAACGTCACCCATTCCTTCTCTCCTGAGATGTTGCCTGACCCGCCAAGTTACTCCAGCATTTTGTGTCCACCTTTGATTTGAACCAGCATCTGCAGTTATTTTCCTACCTGTACTAATCAAGAATCTATCTATCTCTGCCTTAATGACTTGGCATTCACAGCCTTCTTGTGGCAAAGAATTCCACAGATTCACCACCCTCTGACTAAAGAAATTCTTCCCCATCTCCTTCCTAAAAGAACGTCCTTTAATCCTGTGGCTGTGACCTCTGGTCCTCGACTCTCCCACTAGTGGAAACATCCTCTCCACATGCACTCTCTTTCACTATTCTGTACGTTTCAATGAGGACAATGGGCAGAAAGTATAAGAAAATAACTGCAGATGCTGGTACAAATTGAAGGTATTTATTCACAAAATGCTGGAGTAACTCAGCAGGTCAAGCAGCATCTCGGGAGAGAAGGAATGGGTGACGTTTCGGGTCGAGACCCTTCTTCAGACTGATGTCAGGGGGGTGGGACAAAGGAAGGATATAGGTGGAGACAGGAAGATAGAGGGAGATCTGGGAAAGGGGAGGGGAAGAGAGGGACAGAGGAACTATCTAAAGTTGGAGAAGTCAATGTTCATACCACTGGGCTGCAAGCTGCCCAAGCGAAATATGAGGTGCTGTTCCTCCAATTTCCGGTGGGCCTCACTATGGCACTGGAGGAGGCCCATGACAGAAAGGTCAGATTGGGAATGGGAGGGGGAGTTAAAGTGTTTGGCAACTGGGAGATCAAGTTGGTCCAGGCGGACTGAGCACTTGATGAACTGGATGCTTTCCACTGATCAATTCATGTTGTTTCCCCAGCCAGAGGCAGTGTTTCTCCATTCATTCGAGGAGCCTCCGTCATTATTATTCCCTCCACCGCTCTCAGCTGCCAACGCTGAGAAAATGCGTTTCCTCCTCAATGGCCGGGGCAGCGATCTGTCTTTCTTCGTCTTGCTGTGAGACGCTCTGTGCCAGGAAAGATAAACATGGACCTCATTCAACACTGAGCTTGCTGCTCCAGTTTATCCTCTGCCAACTTTAAAAACACCAGCTTCGCTCTCCAATTTCCACTCCCTCATCTTACGTGTTTGGGTTAACGTACGAGGAGCTTTTGACGGCACCGGGCCTGTGCTCGCCATGATTGAACGGTGGGGTAGATGATGGGCCGAATGGCCTAATTATTCTCACATCCCCTGTGACCTTAAAGCTGAGTGGATCCGTTTCAGCTTTACAGAGCAGCCCCGACTCACTTGCTGAGAAGGGCTTTGTGACTCCTTATGCTTCTGGCCGCATCTCTGATCTTGCTCAGTTTTGTTGGCAACACGTTTGCTGAGTATTGCGGCTTCATGCCAGTTCTCTCACCTCACTCTTCCTCTGCGGTGACAGATGCGATAGTGTGCGTGAGGGCGCTAAGGTCATCTTTAGTTTATTTAGTTTCGTTTAGAGATACCAGGGCCCTTCGGCCCACCGAGTTCACACCCACCAGCGATCACCTGTACACTAGTCTCACCCGACACACTGGGGACACTTTGCAGAAGCCAATTAACCTAAAAAACCCACACGCCTTTGGAGTGTGGGAGGAAACCGGAGAACCCGGAGAGAACCCACGCGGGTCAGGGGGATGACATACAAACTCCGTGCAGGCAATAGACAATAGGTGCAGGAGGAGGCCATTCAGCCCTTCGAGCCAGCACCGCCATTCAATGTGATCATGGCTGATCATTCTCAATCAGTACCCCATTCCTGCCTTCTCCCCGTACCCCCTGATTCCGCTATCCTTAAGAGCTCTATCTAGCTCTCTCTTGAATGCATTCAGAGAATTGGCCTCCACTGCCTTCTGAGGCAGAGAATTCCAGGCAGCCCCCTTAGTCAGGATTGAACCCGGATCTCGGGCGTTATGAGGCAGCAACTCTACAACTGCAACACTGTGCTGCCCTTAAATTAATTAGGTGCTTATCAAATTACCCCTCAGTGAGTTTAAGGTGGCTCAGCTATTAGCAATACACATGGATTGCAATGATACACTTTCTAATGTACTGTACAATATTCTAGCTGGTTGCTAAGTCGTTCACTTAATTTAACAACACCTGCAGAACAGATGCTATTACTGCAATACTGACTTGAAGCCATGTGTAGGCATGCTAATCTTTAATATGTGTCTACAATAGTCTGATAATAAGGAGAAAAGTAACAAGGGAACAGAAGTTCAAAAGATCATGTGATAGGAGCAGAATGAGGCCATTCGGCCCATCAAGTCTACTCCGCCATTCAATCATGGCTGATCTATCTCTCCCTCCTAACCCCATTCTCCTGCCTTCTCCCCATAACCTCCAACACCCATTTTAATCAGGAATCTATCCATCTCTGCCCTAAGAAAAGCCACTGACTTTGCCTCCACAGCCGTCTGTGGTAAAGAATTCCACAGATTCACCACCCTTTGAGTAAAGACATTCATTCTCATCTTCTTCCTAAAGGAACGTCCTTTAATTCTGAAGCTATGACCTCTGGTCCTAGACTCCCCCACTAGTGGAAACATCCTATCCACATCCACTCTATCCAGGCCTTTCACTATTCTGTATGCTTCAATGAGATACCACCTCATTCTTCTAAACTCCAGCGAATGAATACATGTGTTAATTAACTTTCAACCCTGTACATATTTGGAGTGTGGGTGGGCGCCTCTTGCCTGATGGGCGAGGGGAGAAGACGAAGTGTCTACTGTGTGACTTCCGATGAGCATATTGATGGTCGGCCACAGTCTGGTCTGATCTTGTGACCGGTGTGGTCTGACCCAGAATTGGACGTCAATGCAATTTATTGGTTGGCTGGTGCTGAAAAACATCCCCACTCTAAGATCCAATTTCCAAACAAGTATTTTCTCAGAAAAGTGTTCTCATCAAATTTGCAAAAGTAACTGAATGCCAGGAATTTGAGTTATTTTCCTCTGACTCTGCAAAATCCATCAAATGCGAACAGATGTCTGGCGCAGTGGTAGAGTTGCTGCCTCACAGAGCCAGAGACCCCGGTTCGATCCTGACTACGGGTGCTGTCTGTATGGAGTTTGCATGTTCTCCCCGTGACCTGCGTGGGTTTTCTCCAGGAAGCTCCAGTTTCCTCCCACACTCCAAAGACAGGTTTCTTGGTTAATTGGCTTGATATAAGTGTAAATTGTCCCTAGTGTGTGTAGGTGTAATGTCCCGTCATATCTGTTAGTCTTGTGTCATGTTCTGTGTTTAGATTCCCATGTCACGTCACGTCACGTCATGTCCACGTCTTGTCCTTAGTGCGGTTCGTCAAGTTAAAATCACTCATGTCAAGTCTCGTGCTGACTTCCTGTTTTAAGGTGAAACTTACCTCTTATCTCATTTCAGGTCCCTTGACTTCCTGCCATTGTAATTGTCAGCCCCGCCTTGATTGTTTCCACCTGTGTGCCCTTACCTCATGTATATATAGTCCACGCCTCCCTTTGTCCTGTGCCAGTTCGTCTTGTGATTCATGTGCTCTCGGTCATTGATTCTCGACTTACCCGCATTGTTTCCAAGCTCTTGTCAAGCGTAGTATAGTTAGTGAGTATCCTAGTAAGTATTTTTGTAACTAATGTTTTTGTAGCTAAGTAAGTTTAGTGTTTTGGTTTGTATCGCAGTGTTCTTTAATTTGGAAATTAAAGAACGCCTTTTTTTTCTCCAAATTGACTCTTGTGTGTGAGTCGTGCGTTTGAGTCCAGTTCCTGTGAGCCTCAGAACCTAACAGAACGAACTGGCCATAATATGGACTCAGCCGACTCTAAGATTTGGAAATCAGCCCTTGCCAACCAGGGCACTAAGATCCAGCACCAGGAGGAGCAGCTGCGCTCAGTCAGTCACGGGGTGCGCGAGCTGAACGATAGACAGGCGAGTTCCAGTCATCAGTGACGACCCAGATTAACCACCTCGCTGTACAACTCCATCAGGTTCTGGCTCGTCTCGACCAAACCTCGGCAGCTTCTCCACTGGCTCACGTTGAACCTTCAGCCGGCCATCCGCCTGCTGTTCCGGCCACACCTGCGAACCCCACGCTGATTCTACGCCTGGCTTCACCAGATAAGTTCTCTGGAGACTGAGAATTGTAGATCATTCCTTGTACAATGTGATCTCCACTTCAAGCACAACACTGCACACTTCCCCTCAGACCAGGCCTGTGTAGCATTTATTGTGTCCCATTTGACGGGACGAGCCGCAGCATGGGCCACTGCGGAGTGGTCTCGGGGCTCCAGTCTGCCAGGATCTAGACCTCTTCCAAAGAACATTTAGCAGTATTTTTGATCACACTTCCTCTGCTAGGGAAGCTTCCCGAGTCTTACTGCAGCTAAAACAGAACACTCGCCCAGTGATAGACTATGCCATCATTTACTTCCGAACCCTTGCAACAGACAGTGGGTGGAATATGCCTGCACAAGTGGATGCATTCATGAATGGGTTGTCGGAGGCTATAAAGGACAAACTTTCACCTTTTGAGTTACCCAGTGATCTAGAGACATTAATTACCAGGGCTACTCGTGTCGATAACAGGATAAAGGAAAAGGAAAGACACCAGGCTGCTGATCGTCCTCCCAATCACCAGGGGCGCTCCTCCGGGTCCTTCACACCGAAGAAGTCATCGTTCCCTGTCCATCGCTGGCCGGAGAAAACAGCGTCCTCTCAGCCGTCGGAGGAACCCATGCAGCTAGGACGAACCAGGCTGACTCCGGAGCAGCGACAGCGCCGCCTGAAGGACGGAGCCTGCTTTTACTGCGGTCAACAAGGACACCGTCTGGCCGACTGCTCGGTAAAAGGGGGTAGCTCACCAGTGAAAAGGAGGACACTGGTGAGTCAATTCCCCGTTTCGGACTTACCTCCTCGACCTCTGACACAGGTAACCCTCACTCTGAATCAGCAAATTGTGACTCGGGGGGTTTTGATCGACTCCGGAGCCGACGAGAGTCTCATGGACTGGACTCTAGCTCGATCGTATAAGGTTAAATCTGTGCCCTTGTTGCAACCTATTGTGGCGAGCGCTTTAGATGGACGTCAGTTGTTTGAGATAACTCATCGTACAGAACCTGTCAAAGTCATGTTCAATGCTAACCATGTGGAGATAATGTCTTTTCACTTGTTTGACTCAGCTCAACATCCCTTGGTCTTTGGTTTCCCTTGGCTGCAGAAACACAATCCTCAGATTGATTGGCGATCTGGTAAGATCAGACGATGGGGGATTGAGTGCACACAATCATGTCTTGTTGAACCAGTGAACAAAGGGGTGAGTTACGGGAAGATCGGGGCGGTTTTGGGAATAAATGTTCTTAAATCTGAAGAAATAAAGATTTTTAATGATGATGATGACTATCCCGATCTGTCGAAGGTTCCACCCTGTTACCATGAACTGAAGGAGGTGTTCAACAAGTCCAGGGCCACCACCCTACCTCCTCATCGACCTTTCGACTGCGCTATCAACCTGCTGCCGGGGGCCCCTATTCCCAAGGGGCGACTGTACTCCATATCCGGCCCCGAGAGGAAGGCGATGGATGAGTACATTGAGTCCTCCCTGAGGACGGGCATTATTCGCCCGTCCTCCTCGGCAGCAGGCGCGGGGTTTTTCTTTGTGGGCAAGAAAGATGGGTCACTTCGTCCCTGCATAGATTACAGCTTCCTAAACGAGATTACGATCAAGAATCGTTACCCACTTCCTTTGATGTCTTCTGCTTTTGAACTGTTGCACAAAGCCAAAGTATTCACTAAACTAGACTTAAGGAATGCATACCACCTAGTGAGAATCAGAGAGGGGGATGAGTGGAAAACTGGGTTTAACACCCCTAACGGGCACTACGAGTATTTGGTGATGCCGTTCGGGTTAACCAATGCCCCCGCAGTCTTCCAAGCTTTTATGAACGAGGTCCTCAGGGAATTTCTCAATGAGTGTGTTTTTGTCTACCTTGATGACATTCTTATCTTCTCTCCAGACATACAGTCTCATGAGCGTCATGTCAAGTGTGTATTGCAGAATCTCTTAGCTAACCGTCTGTATGTGAAGGCCGAGAAGTGCGACTTCCACGCAGACACAATGTCCTTTCTGGGCTACATTATATCGGCCGACCACATCCAGATGGACCCTGGTAAGGTCAGTGCGGTGGCCGATTGGCCCACCCCCACTAACAGAAAGAAGGTGCAACAGTTTCTCGGATTTGCAAACTTTTACAGACGTTTTATTAGAGACTTCAGTGCTGTTGCTGCTCCTCTGCACTCTCTCACGTCTTCCAAGACCCAGTTCCAGTGGAATCCTCAGGCCGAAGCCACCTTCCAGCGCCTCAAAACATTGTTCACCAACGCTCCTGTTCTGACCATCCCAGATCCCCAGAGACAGTTCATTGTGGAAGTGGATGCCTCCAACGAGGGGATTGGGGCGGTACTTTCCCAGAGAGCGGAGAAGGACAACCGGATTCATCCCTGCGCCTACCTGTCACGTAAGTTGACCCCAGCAGAAAAGAATTACGATGTCGGAAACAAAGAACTGCTGGCGGTCAGAGCCGCATTGGGGGAGTGGAGGCACTGGCTGGAGGGGGCCGAGCAGCCTTTTCTGGTATGGACAGATCACAAGAACCTGGAATACATCCGTAAAGCCAAGAGACTCAACTCACGTCAGGCCAGATGGACTCTGTTTTTTAGTAGGTTCAACTTTTCTCTGTCTTACAGGCCCGGTTCCCAGAACACAAAACCAGACGCCCTGTCCCGACTTTATGACCCTGAACCTGATACCAGAGAACCCGAACCCATCCTGCCACTTAACCGTGTGGTAGGAGCGGTGTCTTGGCAGATCGAAACAGATGTGAAGCAGGCTAATGATGAGACTCCAGCACCGAGTGGCTGTCCTACTAACTGTTTGTTTGTTCCTGTGACATTGCGCCCCCAGGTAATCCACTGGGCTCACACGTCCCTGCTCACATGCCATCCAGTTGCCAAGAGAACTGTTTTTGTGGTTAAACAGTGTTTTTGGTGGCCTTCACTTGAGAAGGATGTAGCTGAATATGTGGCCGCCTGCCCTGTCTGTGCAAGGAGCAAGCCCTCCAGACAAGCCCAAGCGGGCCTGCTGCACCCACTTTCAGTCCCTCAGAGGCCCTGGTCCCACATCTCCATTGACTTTGTTACTGGGTTGCCGGCCTCCAAAGGTAACACAACTGTCCTGACGGTGGTAGACCAATTTTCAAAGATGGTACATTTTATCGCTGTGGCCAAGCTCCCCTCTGCCAAAGAGACGGCAGAGGTAATGATGTCTCACGTTTTCCGTATCCATGGTTTCCCTACAGACATTGTCTCGGACAGAGGCCCTCAGTTTGTGTCCAAGTTTTGGAGTGAGTTTTGTTCCCTCATAGGTGCCACCGTCAGCCTGTCTTCTGGTTACCATCCGCAATCCAATGGCCAGACTGAGCGGATGAACCAGGAGCTCGAGACCTGCTTGCGCTGTCTGGTCGCGCAGAACCAGACCACCTGGAGCGACCATCTCATCTGGGTCGAGTACGCACGCAACACGCTTCCTACGGCTGCCACGGGACTCACACCCTTCCAGTGTGCCTACGGCTATCAGCCCCCCTTGTTCTCGGCTTATGAGGGTGAGGTGACGGTGCCTTCTGCCCACGCCATGATCCGACGCTGTCGCCGAATCTGGGACGGAGCTCGGAGGGTTCTACTCCGGGGTCAGTCCCGGATGAAAGCGGCAGCCGACCGCCACCGCAGATCCGCTCCGCATTATTGCCCAGGCCAGAAGGTATGGCTGTCTACAAAGGACTTGCCACTTCACGTCCACGCCAGAAAGCTGGCTCCAAGGTTCGTGGGTCCATTTCCCATTTCGAAAGTCATTAACCCTGTTTTGGTCCGTCTACAACTCCCCAGGTCATTAAGGGTTCACCCTACATTCCACGTCAGCAAAATAAAACCGGTCAAGGAAAGTGCACTTGTGCCCGCCTCCAAGCCCCCTCCACCCCCCCCGGCTCGTCGACGGTGGTCCGGTCTACACAGTTAAGGCACTTCTTGCAGTCCGCAAGAGAGGTCGCGGTCGCCAGTTTCTGGTCGACTGGGAAGGCTACGGTCCTGAGGAGAGGTGCTGGATTCCTGCCAGCTTCATTTTGGACAAAACTTTGATCAAGGACTTTGACAAGACTCATCCTGACCAGCCTGGACCGTCAGGAGTCGGTCGTAAAGGGGGGGGGGTACTGTAATGTCCCGTCATATCTGTTAGTCTTGTGTCATGTTCTGTGTTTAGATTCCCATGTCACGTCATGTCCACGTCTTGTCCTTAGTGCGGTTCGTCAAGTTAAAATCACTCATGTCAAGTCTCGTGCTGACTTCCTGTTTTAAGGTGAAACTTGCCTCTTATCTCATTTCAGGTCCCTTGACTTCCTGCCATTGTAATTGTCAGCCCCGCCTTGATTGTTTCCACCTGTGTGCCCTTACCTCATGTATATATAGTCCACGCCTCCCTTTGTCCTGTGCCAGTTCGTCTTGTGATTCATGTGCTCTCGGTCATTGATTCTCGACTTACTCGCATTGTTTCCAAGTTCTTGTCAAGCGTAGTATAGTTAGTGAGTATCTATCCTAGTAAGTATTTTTGTAACTAATGTTTTTGTAGCTAAGTAAGTTTAGGGTTTTGGTTTGTATCGCAGTGTTCTTTAATTTGGAAATTAAAGAACGCCTTTTTTTTCTCCAAATTGACTCTTGTGTGTGAGTCGTGCGTTTGAGTCCAGTTCCTGTGTGCCTCAGAACCTAACAGAACGAACTGGCCATAATATGGACTCAGCCGACTCTAAGATTTGGAAATCAGCCCTTGCCAACCAGGGCACTAAGATCCAGCACCAGGAGGAGCAGCTGCGCTCAGTCAGTCACGGGGTGCGCGAGCTGAACGATAGACAAGGCGAGTTCCAGTCATCAGTGACGACCCAGATTAACCACCTCGCTGTACAACTCCATCAGGTTCTGGCTCGTCTCGACCAAACCTCAGCAGCTTCTCCACTGGCTCACGTTGAACCTTCAGCCGGCCATCCGCCTGCTGTTCCGGCCACGCCTGCCAACCCCACTAGGATAGTGTTAGTGTACACGGACTCAGAGGGCCTGTTTCCGGGCTGTATTTCTAAACTAAACCAAACTAAGCTAAGCTAAGCTAAATGAAACTAAACTGAATACTTGTCAATGTCTTCGTGCAGCACAAAGTTCAGCGTGTGTCAAATGAACTGGAGAAAGCTCCATATAACAACAGGCATGGAACAAAATGGCCGCTGCTGGTCCTTCAGTCCTGGAAGCTTCAGAAGGAGGGGCAACCAAGGACTGAGGAAGGGTCAGGAGATACAGGTCAAAAGGATGTACCTTTAGAAAGGAGATGAGGAGGAACTTCTTTAGTCAGAGAGTGGTGAATCTGTGGAATTCATTGCCACAGACGGCTGTGGAGGCCCGGTCAATGGGTATTTTTAAGGCGGAAATTGACAGATTCTTGATTAGTACGGGTGTCAGGGGTTATGGGGATGGATATGGACCAAACGCAGGCAAGTGGGACTAGTGTAGATGGGACTTGTTGGTGCGTATGGGCAAGTTGGACTTGTGGGCATGTTTCCACGCTGTAAGACTCTATGACTCCATGATTCCATAACTCTATGACATATACATAAACTAGTTTGAGTTAGAAACATTCTTTCCCATTGGAGCCGCAGAACCTAAAACCAGAAACCAAAAAGAAAATAAGAATACTCAATGGTGTGTTTGTGACATAATGCGTTAGTATGGTGAACCAGCACCTCAGACCAGTTAAAAACTAGATTTTCACAATTTATACGTGCTAATTTTGTACTTGAATTTTAGACTTTAAATTTATTAGATTGATAACTATTAAATTGGAAGCTGATTGGTCACAAAATCAAAACAGAAGGGGGAAGGGGACATGTATATTGATGGAAATAAATGTTGATACATTTTTTAATTGATTTATTTTAATGAAGATTAATTAGCTTAATTTCTTATTGATATGCTCACCAGCAACGTTTTGTCCGAGAAAGCACCGAGCCTAATAATAAAGGTCACAAAGTGCTGGAGTAACTCAACGGGTCAGGCAGCATCTCTGGAGAACATGGATAGGTGACGTTTCAGGTTGGGGCCCTTCAGTCTGATTTTTTTTGGGGAGGAGGTGGGAGAGAGGAGAGGCAGGATAATGCGTGGCAGGTAATGATTAGCATAACATAAAGGGGGCGGCACGGTGGCGCAGCAGCAGAGTTGCTGCCTTGCAGCACCAGAGACCCGTGTTCAATTCTGACTGGCTGTACAGAGTTTGTACGTTCTTCCAGTGACTGCGTGGGTTTTCTTCGGGTGCTCCGGCTTTCTCCCAAACTCCAAAGACGTGCAGCTTTGTAGGTTAATTGGCCTCTGTAGATTGTGCTGAGTGTGTAAGATAGTGCTAATGTATTGGTGTTTGCTGGTCGGTGCAGACTCAGTGGGCCAAAGGGCCTGTTTCCACACTGTATCTCTAAACTAAACTAAACTAAACTAAAATATGTTGACTTGGACTAGTTTAGTTTAGCTTAGTTTAGTATAGTTTAGTTGAGAGATACAGTGTGGAAACAGGCCCTTCGGCCCACTGAATTATCTTCTGTCCCTTTAAACACCTGCAATGATGTTGTAGTTTAATTTCCCAAGACAGCATTACAATGCTGGAAAATTCCAGGAATACTGCGTAATAATTTGTAATTTGGGATTTTCACAAGGTTCAGCAAAGTCCCTGGGTAACCGAGGCTCCATTGAATTGTAAGCTGGAAAAATAGCGACTGTATGTGAGAGCTCTGTGCTTGGCCTTCAGTTCAGTTCCGTTTAGTTTAGTTTAAAGATACAGCGCAGAAACAGGCCCTTCGGCCCACCGAGTCCGCGCCGACCAGCGATCCCCGCACATTAACACTACCCTATGCACGCTAGAGGACAATTTACAATTTTACCAAAGCCAATTAACCTACAAACCCGCACGTCTTTGCAGTGTGGGAGGAAACCGGAGCAACTGGAGAAAACCCACCCAGTTCATGGGGAGAATGTACAAACTCCACACAGACTATTTACTTCAATCATTCCGACTGTGTGAATGACTGTGTTGGAAAAAAATTGCAGATGCTGGTCTAAATCAAAGGTAGACACAAAATGCTGGAGTAACTCAGCAGGTCAGGCAGCATCTCGGGAGAGAAGGAATGGGTGACGTTTCGGGTCGAGACCCTTCTTCAGACTGATCTTTTCAGTCTGACCCGCTGAGTTACTCCAACATTTTGAGTCTACCTTTGTGTGAATGACTGTCTGTGTGAGCCCTCATTTTAAACCATCCAGCCTGCAAATTCACCATGACCCTCGGTGTCACCATGTTGGTCAGCAAGGCCACTTACCAGCTATTGATTCAGCAAAGTGACCCTTTATAAGTGAACCCACATTAGAAGAGCACAAAACCACTTGATACAGTAAAGACGAATCCAAATATTCAGATTGAATTTATGGCTTTGAATGACTCATTTTCAAAATAAGTTTGTATTTTTATCAATACTGGGAAAGGAAACCGTGAACCAAGGATGTGGTTGGACCAGATAGAAGTTCATAAATGATGAGAGGCATAGATTGGGTAGACAGTCAGAACCTTATTCCCAGGGTGGAAATGTCAAAGACGAGCAGGCACAGCTTTAACATAGACTAGTGGGCACAGCTTTAACACAGACTAGCGGACACAGCTTTAACATAGACTAGTGGGCACAGCTTTAACATAGACTAGTGGGCACAGCTTTAACATAGACTAGTGGGCACAGCTTTAACATAGACTAGTGGGCACAGCTTTAACATAGACTAGTGGGCACAGCTTTAACATAGACTAGTGGGCACAGCTTTAACACAGACTAGTGGGCACAGCTTTAACATAGACTAGCAGGCACAGCTTTAACATAGACTAGCGGGCACAGCTTTAACATAGACTAGTGGACACAGCTTTAACATAGACTAGCAGGCACAGCTTTAACATAGACTAGCGGGCACAGCTTTAACATAGACTAGTGGACACAGCTTTAACATAGACTAGTGGGCACAGCTTTAACATAGACTAGCGGGCACAGCTTTAACATAGACTAGTGAGCACAGCTTTAACATAGACTAGCGGGCACAGCTTTAACATAACATAGTCTAGTGGGCACAGCTTTAACATAGACTAGTGGGCACAGCTTTAACATAGATTAGTGGGCACAGCTTTAACATAGATTAGTGGGCACAGCTTTAACATAGACTAGTGGGCACAGCTTTAACATAGACTAGTGGGCACAGCTTTAACATAGAAATGTAGAAACATAGAAAATAGGTGCAGGTGGAGGCCATTTCGGCCCTTCAAGCCAGCACCGCCATTCATTATGATCATGGCTGATCATCTATAATCAGTAACCCGTGCCTGCCTTCTCCCTATATCCCTTGATTCCGCTAGCCCCTAGAGCTCTATCTACCTCTCTATTAAATCCATCCAGTGAATTGGCCTCCACTGCCTCCTGTAGCTGAGAATTCCACAAATTCACAACTCTCTGGGTGAAAAGGTTTCTTCTCACCTCAGTTTTAAATGGCCTCCCCTTTATACTTAGACTGGTTCTGGACTCCCCCCAATAATGGGAACATTTTTCCTGCGTCTAACTTGTCCAGTCCTTTTATAATTTTATATGTTTCTACAGTGTAAGATCCCCTCTCATCTTTCTAAATTCCAGTGAATACAAGCCCAGTCTTTCCCATCTTTCCACATAAAAGAAAATTCAATCCACTCCTTGACGTCAAAAGCCCAAGGAACAGATGAGATGAAGCACTGATTCAGAATCTCATTCTGCAGGTGAATGAGTCAGTTGTACAGCTCTCCGTGGGTCAGGCAGGATTGTTGCAGCCTACGTAACAAACTCTGACGCTGGCTAATCCTTGGCTGACTCAACATGTGGTGCACCAATCTGATGTTCCCACTTCTATTTTTGATAAAGCTGCTTTTTGTAAATGAAGCTCAAGACTGATATCTCTGATAAAACTGCATCCCCTGCCAGAAGATAGACACAAAATGCTGGAGTAACTCAGCAGCTCAGCAGGGCAGGCAACGTCTCTGGAGAAAAGGAATCGGTGACGTTTCGGGTCGAGACCCTTATGGCGAGTCTGGAGGCTTGTTCTTTGTTAAAGAAGTTTATTATCATCATCATCATATCATATACATACAGCCGGAAACAGGCCTTTTCGGCCCTCCAAGTCCGTGCCGCCCAGTGATCCCCGTACATTAACACTATCCTACACCCACTAGGGACAATTTTTACATTTACCCAGCCAATTAACCTACATACCTGTACGTCTTTGGAGTGTGGGAGGAAACCGAAGGTCTCGGAGAAAACCCACGCAGGTCACGGGGAGAACGTACAAACTCCTTACAGTGCAGCACCCGTAGTCAGGATCGAACCTGAGTCTCCGGCGCTGCATTCGCTGTAAAGCAGCAACTCTACCGCTGCGCTACCGTGCCGCCCATACCGTGCGGCAGCAATATTCGATTACAAAGTATAACAAACAAGATTACAGACAACCATTAAATCAAACTGTTCGCTTCGAAGTCCTCTTCCCGCTGACTGGTTTTGGGCGCCAAAACCACACGTGACCTCGCTGGCCAATCAGCGGGCTCGACTCCCAGGACCAATCCCTACGGTCGCACCACCATGTGACCTTGCTGGCCAATCTGAGCGTTCGACTCTCGGGACCAATCCCAATGGTCGCTACACCCATCTTCAGACTGAGAGTTGGAGGGAGAGGGGAACACGAGATATAGACGGTGATGCAGAGAGATATCGAACAAATAACTGAAAGAAATGCAAAAAAATAACTATGATAAAGGAAACAGGCCGTTGTTAGTTGTGGGCGAGGTGAAAACAAGTTACAGATAATGAGACTCAACAAGACGACTTTAAAGCTAGTACGACTTGAGTGGGGGAGGGATGGAGAGAGAGGGAATGCATGGGGTTATTTAAAGTTAAAGAAATCAATTTTCATACCCCTGGGCTGTAAGCCGCCCAAGCAAAATATGAAATGTTGTTCCTCCAGTTTGCAACCGTGAGTTCAGGTAGGTCCAGGCAGGCTGACCGCCTCCAGCCTTGGTGTGGTCTGCCACCCTGCCTTCTTTCCATTCCATGTCATATTGGAGACTTTTATTATCAAGTTGCTTATAGACAATAGACAATAGAGGCCATTCGGCCCTTCGAGCCAGCACCGCCATTCAATGTGATCATGGCTGATCATTCTCAATCAGTACCCCGTTCCTGCCTTCTCCCCATACCCCCTGACTCCGCTATCCTTAAGAGCTCTAGCTAGCTCTCTCTTGAATGCATTCAGAGAATTGGCCTCCACTGCCTTCTGAGGCAGAGAATTCCACAGATTCACAACTCTCTGACTGAAAAAGTTTTTCCTCATCTCAGTTCTAAATGGCCTACCCCTTATTCTTAAACTGTGACCCCTTGTTCTGGACTCCCCCAACATTGGGAACATGTTTCCTGCCTCTAACATGTCCACCCCCTTAATAATCTTATACATTTCGATAAGATCCCCTCTCATCCTTCTAAATTCCAGTGTATACAAGCCTAGTCGCTCCAGTCTTTCAACATATGATAGTCCCACCATTCCGGGAATTAACCTAGTAAACCTACGCTGCACGCCCTCAATAGCAAGAATATACTTCCTCAAATTTGGAGACCAAAACTGCACACAGTACTCCAGGTGTGGTCTCACTAGGGCCCTGTACAACTGCAGAAGGACCTCTTTGCTCCTATACTCAACTCTTGTTATGAAGGCCAACATTCCATTGGCTTTCTTCACTGCCTGCTGTACCTGCATGCTTCCTTTCAGTGACTGATGCACTGGGACACCCAGATCTCGTTGTACGTCCCCTGTTCCTAACTTGACACCATTCAGATAATACTCTGCCTTCCTATTCTTACCACCGAAGTGGATAACCTCACACTTATCCACATTAAACTGCATCTGCCATGCATCCGCCCACTCACACAACCTGTCCAAGTCACCATGCAACCTCATAGCATCTTCCTCACAGTTCACACTACCACCCAGCTTTGTATCATCTGCAAATTTACTAATGGTACTTTTAATCCCTTCATCCAAGTCATTAATGTTTCTTGTAAATAGCTGCGGTCCCTTGTTTTAAAGTCATCAGTCATAAAGTCATATGGGATAGGAACAGAATCAAGTTCACTCCGCCATTCAATCATGGCTGATCTATCTCTCCCTCCGAACCCCATTATCCTGCCTTCTCTCCATAACCCCTGACACCCGCACTAACCAAGAATCTATCCATCTCTGCCTTAAAAATATCTATTGTTATCCCAGTTCCACATCCTACACACTAGGGGCAATTTACAGAAGTCAATTAACCTAAAGACCTTTGGAAGGTGGGAGGAAAGCGGAGCACCCGGAGAAAACCCCCGCGATCACAGGGAGAATGTACCAACTCCACACAGACAGCATCCGTGGTCAGGATCGAACTCTGGTCACTAGCGCTGTGAGACAGCAGCTCTGCTGTTGTGCCACTGTCCCGCTGGTTGGTATGATTTGATGGAGGCTATGATGTAGGTTAGGAAGTTTATCATTAGTGATCACACTTCCAGCATCCTTGCTTGATAGACTCCCCTGACATCAGTTTGAAGAAGGGTCTCGACCCGAAACGTCACCCATTCCTTCTCTCCAGAGATGCTGCCTGTCTCGCTGAGTTACTCCAGCATTTTGTGTCCACCTTCTATTAAAACCAGCATCTGCAGTTCCTTCCTACACAATGCTTGATAGCAGGTCCATGTGAGCATCAGAACACAAGTGTACAAAATCGTCACAAGGTCTTGTGATAGGAGCAGAATGAGGCCATTCGGCCCATTAAGTCTACTCCACCATTCAATCATGGCTGATAACAGTATAACAGTATAACAGAGCTTTATTTGTCGTTCGGTACCGAAGTACATAGCAGTCATAGAAAAAAAGAACACAAGACACACAACCCCAACACAAACGTCCATCACAGTGACTCCAAACACCCCCTCACTGTGATGGAGGCAACAAAACTTCCACACACTTCCCCACGCCCACGGACAGACAGCTCGTCCCCGACCGACCCGCACAGTCCCCGCAAGGGGATGGAAGTCCCCCCGGCCGAATCGCACCGGGCGCTGAAACGTCTCGTGGCCGAGCCGGGCGATGAAAGGCCCCGCGACCAAGCCTTGCGCAGCTAAGTCCCGTGGTCGAGCCGCACCAGCGATGTAAAGTCCCGCAGCCGAGCCGCTCCGGGCGATGTCAAGTCCCGCATCCGAGCCGCACCGGGCGATGTTAAGTCCCGCAGCCGAGCCGCACCAGCGATGAAAAGTCCCGCAGCCGAGCCGCACCAGCGATGTTAAGTCCCGCGGCCGAGCTGCACCGGGCGATGTAAAGTCCAGCGGCCGAGCCGCACCGGGCGATGTTAGGCCCCGCAGCCGAGCCGCACCCCGCGCCGTGAGGAAGAGAAAAGTTTCCCCCACCCCCCCCCCCGCCACCCCCCACCCACACCACCACCCCCCACACATACACAACCAAAAAAAAAACAAAAACCATCCCAACACCGACACACAACAAAAAAAAAAAGGAAAAAAGATGAACAGACTGCTAGCGAGCCGCTGCCGTTAGGCGCCGCCACTTCCGTAATCTAACTCTCCCTCCTAACCCCAATCTCCTGCCTTCTCCCCATATCCCCCTGACACCCGTACTAATCAAGAATCTATCTCTCTTCCTTAAAAATATCCATTAATGGCCTCCACAGCCTTCTGTGGCAATGAAATCCACAGATCTTGAGAGGAATAGATCGGGTAGAAGCATAGAAGTCTCTTGCCCAGAATAGGGGAATCGAGGACCAGAAGACATTTCAGATAAGGAGGGGAAAGATTTAAAAGGAACCTGAGGGGTAACATTTTCACACAAAAGGTGGTGGGTGTATGGAACGAGCAGCCGGAGGAGATAGTTGAGGCTGGGACTATCCCATTGTTTAAGAAACATTTAAGCAGGTACATGGATAGGACAGGTTTAGAGGGATGTAGGCCCAATGCGGGCAGGTTGGACTAGCGTAGATGGGACATGTTAGTCGGTGTGGGCAAGTTGGGCCAAGGGGCCTGTTTCCACGCTCTAAGACTCTGTGACTCTATGACCAACAGACAACCTGCTGAAGCGTTTAAAAATGAGTCCCAAAGGTTATGACACAATTTTTTTTCTAGAGTTTCCTTTTGTTCACATAACATTTAAAAGTATTCTTTTTGTTAATGCTTTGGATGCTAAGGTCACGCTGACACAAAATAATGGCGTCAATTCCAAAGTGGGACAAAGAAAACAAGATCACGGTGTCACAGCTAATTGAGCCGCTGCCTGTCAGTGCTGTCTGCGTGGAGTTTGCATGCTCTCTTCGTGACTGAAGTAGGGTCCCGACGCAAAACGTCTCCTGTCCTTACCCCCAGAGATGCTGCTTGCGGTCTTAGATGGAGCTGTTCCAAAACCATGTGTTTAATGCATTTTAATATATTTCTGTGCTGTATATTCAAAGTACAAAAATGTACTTTAATAAACGTGTCATTAGTCAATAGGGAGGGTAAAATGTTCCCAATGTTGGGGGAGTCCAGAACCAGGGGCCACAGTCCAAGAATAAAGGGGAGGCCATTTAAAACTGAGGTGAGAAAAAACCTTTTTCACCCAGACAGTTGTGAATTTGTGGAATTCTCTGCCACAGAAGGCAGTGGAGGCCAATTCGCTGGATGAATTTAAAAGAGAGTTCGATAAAGCTCTAGGGGCTAGCGAATCAAGGGATATGGGGAGAAGGCAGGCACGGGTTACTGATTGTGGATGATCAGCCGTGATCACAATGAACGGCGGTGCTGGCCCATAGGGCCGAAAGGCCTCCTTCTGCTCCTATTTTCTATGTTTTCAATGCAGGAAGGAACTGCAGATGCTGGCTTACACCAAAGATGCTGGAGTAACTCAGCGGGACAGGCAGCATCTCTGGAGAGAAGGAATGGGTGACGTTTCGGGTCGGAAAACCTTCTTCAGACTGAAAATCACGGGAAAGGGAAACGAGAGATATCGACGATGATGAAGAGGGACAAATATATGAAAGATATGCAAAAAGGGAGCAGTGTGAGAGGACGTTGCCACTGGTTTGTAAGCTGCCTGAAACGTCACCCATTCCTTCTCTCCAGAGATGCCGCCTGTCCCGCTGAGTTACTCCAGCATTTTGTGTCTATCTTCGTTGCAAACCAGCATCTGCAGGTCCTTCCTACACAAGCTGTTCCTGAACCTGGACGTTGCAGTTTTCAGGCTCCTGTACCTTCTTCCCGATGGCAGCGTGGCCAGGGTGGTGAGGGTCTCTGATGATGCTGGCTGCCTTTGTGAAGCAGCGACTCCTGTAGATCCCTTCGGTGGAGGGGAGGTCAGTACCCGCGATGGACCGGGCAGTGTCCACCACCCTTTGTAATCTCCCTTATTCTTGTGTGCGGTTCTGGTCACCCCACTAGAGAGAAGCCATGGTAACATGAGAAAGAGCGCCAAAGGGATCCATCAGAGTGGGTGGCCAGGGTGGTGTGGGCTCACATTCACAAGTTCATAAGTTATAGGAGTAGAATTAGGCCATTCTGTTCATCCAGTCTACTCCGCCATTCATCTCTGCCTCTTAATCCCGTTTTCCAGCCTTCTCCCCATGACACCCGTTCTGATCAAAAATTGTTCTATCTCTGCCTTAAAAATATCCACTGACCTGGCCCCCACAGCCCTCTGTGGCAATGAGTTCCACAGATTAACTACCCTCTGACTAAAGAAGTTCCTCCTGACCTCCTTTCTAAAAGAGCGCCCTTTAATTCTGAATCTTGGATGGCCTTGGATGATGCTGACTGCCTTTTTGAGGCAGTGCCTTCGATGAATGACTGTACTCTGTGTAAAAAAAGATGCCCCCCCTAGATTATTAGTGAATCTTTCCCCTCTCATCTTAAAACTTCCCCCTCTAGTTCCTGACTCCCCTACCCTGGGAAAAGACCCTGTGCGTTCACCCTATCTATTCCCCAGCATGATTTTGTACACCTCTACAAGATCACCCCACAGCCTCCTGCACTTCAACTAATAAAACCCCAGCCTGCCCAATCTCTCCCTGTAGCTCGGGCCCTTGAGTCCCGGCAACATCCTCGTAAATCTTCCCCACACTCGTGCCAGCTTAATGGCATCTTCCCTCCAGCAGGGTGGCCAAAACTGAACACAATAATACAAGCATAGCCTCATCAATGTATTGTGTAACTAATCTTTCAATCTGAACAACTATCCACCTCATTGGTAACCCTTGGACTGATCGGACTTTACCTTACCCGAAATGTTATTCCCTTATCATGTATCTATAAACTGTAAATGGCTCAATTGCAATCATGTATTAAGGTCATATGGAATAGTAGTGTAGAATTAGGCCATTCGGCCCATCAAGTCTCCTCCGCCATTCAATCCTGGCTGGTCTATCTCTCCCTCCTAACCCCATTCTCCTGCCTTCTCCCCATAACCCCTGACACCTGTACTAATCAACCTCTCCGTTGACTGGATAGCATGCAAAAAAAGCTTTTCACTGTACCCCGGTACACATGGCAATAAACTAAACTGAGTTCAACTGAAAAATTCAATAAATTAGAAACCCCAATGAGGTAGATAGTTGTTTGTGACAATAAGCAAAAGTCAACTAAAAATTGTATGGACACAAACTAGTCTGAAGAGGGGTGTCGACCCGAAACCTCACCCATTCCTTCTATCCAGAGATGCTGTTTGACCCGCTGAGTTACTTCAGCATTTTGTGTCCATCTAAGGGGTTAAATGTCCCTTTAAAGAAACAAAAAGGTGCATATTATTCACTGCTAATTTTGCCGGCCAATGAAGTTAAATTGATTTGTGGCGTGGGATCTCTTGAGGAAGTGATTTTTATTAGACAATAGACAATAGGTGCAGGAGGAGGCCATTCAGCCCTTCGAGCCAGCACCGCCATTCAATGTGATCATGGCTGATCATTCTCAATCAGTACCCCGTTCCTGCCTTCTCCCCATACCCCCTGACTTCGCTATCCTTAAGAGCTCTATCTAGCTCTCTCTTGAATGCATTCAGAGAATTGGCCTCCACTGCCTTCTGAGACAGAGAATTCCACAGATTCACAGATTCACAGTTAGCGGGTCATTGTACAAATATCTTCGGTCCAACCCAGCATCTGCAGTTCCTTCACACATTAAAAGTTGTATGGGCCAGCTTGTGGGCCATTGCATTTAAAACAAAGGACAAGCATCTGTGGAAGATTCTCCCAGGAGATCACAGGTTCCACACCGGCGGAGGGGAGGATAGGAATGCTCGCTGCTCGTGACGGGGAGAGAAGAGGAGATGCTGGAGGTGCCACAACGTGTGGGCGAGGGCAGACTGAAGCTGACCACAGGCCCGGGTATGTGAACAGTAAACAGACTGGGGGCTGGAAGGGAGCCTGCACTCAGAAACCTGGCTCGATTTGCCAATGGAAACAAGATGCATCCACTAAGTAAACCCGAGAGGTTGAAAAACAATGTGCAGGAAGGAACTGCAGATGCTGGTTTAAATGGAAGGCAGACACCAAAATGCTGGAGTAACTCAGCGGGACAGGCAGCGTCTCTGAGAGAGAAGAAATGGGTGACGTTTCAGGTCGAGACCCTCCTTCAAAAGTCACCCATTCCTTCTCTCCAGAGATGCTGCCTGTCCCGCTGAGTTACTCCAGCATTTTGTGTTTATCTTCAAGTTCAAACGGAATTTGGATCATGGCCATCCTCACGCGTTTCAGTTATAGTTTTCAGGTTTTATTTGGATTTAGAGATACAGCACGGAATCAGGCCCCCTCGGCCAACGGAGTCCACACCCACCAGCGATCACCGCACATTAACACTATAACACACACACACACACACACACGGGACAATTTACACTTATACCAAGCCAATTAACCTACAAACCTGTACGTCTTTGGAGTGTGGGAGGAAACCGAAGATCTCGGAGAAAACCCACGCAGGTCACGGGGAGAACGTACAAACTCCGTACATCCATTTCTGATCTGGGCAATGGGTGGAAACTAGTGGAAACATCGAGTGTATAAGATCATGTGAGGAATAGATCGGGTAGAGGCACAGTCTCTTGCCCAGAGTAGGGGAATCGAGGACCAGAGAACATAGGTTTAAGGTGAAGGGGAAAAGATTGAATAGGAATCTGGGGGGTAACTTTTTCACGCAAAGGGTGGTGGGTGTCTTGAATGAGCTGCCAGAGGAGGTAGTTGAGGCAGGGACTATCCCAATGTTTAAGAAACATTTAGACAGGTACATGGATTGAACAGGTTTGGCGGGATGTGGGCCAAATGCAGGCAGGCGGAACTAGTGCAGATGGGACATGTTGGCCGGTGTGGGCAAGTTGGGCCGAAGGGATTGTTTCCACGCTGTATCAGTCCATGACATCCTCCAAACGAAACTATAAACTAAGCTAATTAGCGTGGGTGCAGGGCAGGCCAGGCCAATGGAATCAAGGGATATGGGGAGAAAGCAGGAACGAGGTACTGATTCTGGATGATCAGCCATGATCATATTGAATGGCAGTACTGGCTCGAAGGGCCGAATGGCCTACTCCTGCACCTGTTTTCTATGTTTCTCGCAGTGTTTGGGACCACATTCCCCAGGCATGGTTAGCAGGCAGTGTTGGCTGGCATGTCTGTCAGGGTCAACATTGAAGAACTGCATAGACATCAACGTCACCAAATGCCTGCTCGGACCACTGAATGGTCCTCTCAGTAGTGAAGGGTACGGCTCACAACTGCCCCGCGTTGGTGCTAATTAAAGGCGGCATGGTGGCGCAGCGGTAGAATTGCTGCTTTACAGAGCTTGCAGCGCCGGAGACCCGGGTTCCATCCCGACTACGGGTGCTGTCTGTACAGAGTTTGTACGTTCTCCCCGTGACCTGCGTGGGTTTTCTCCGAGATCTTCGGTTTCATCCCACACTCCAAAGACGTACAGGTATGTAGGTTAATTGGCTTGGTAAATTAAATTGTCCCTAGTGTGTGTAGTGTGTGTAGTATGTGTAGTGTGTGTTAGTGTGCAGGGATCACTGGTCGGTGTGGACCCGGTGAACCGAAGGGCCTGTTTCCGCGCTGTATCTCCAAACTAAACTAAACTAAAGGACCACAGAGTTATTTGTAGGTTTGCTGAAGATGGAGTGGGAGGTTGTAAACAAGTAGTGTTGATTCCTGTTTGACCAAGTCATGAAATTGTGCTGAGACTAAAAATAAAGTCCGTCTGAAGAAGGGTCCGGACCCGAAACGTCACCCATCTTTTATCTCCAGAGATGCTGCCTGTCCCGCTGAGTTGCTCCAGCACTTTGTGTCTATCTTTGGTATAAACCAGCATCTGCATTTCCTTTCTACACACTAAAAATAGAGTGTCAGTTAGACTTTAGACTTTAGAGATACAGCGATGGAAACAGGACCTTCGGCCCACTGAGTCCGTGCTGGCCAGCGATAACCCTCTATGCTAACACTTTCATACACAGAAGCCAATTAACCTCTCCATGTCTTTGGAATGTGTGAGGAAATGGTGGCAGTGGTAGAGTTGCTGCCTTACAGCACCAGAGACCTGGGTTCAATGCTAACTATGGGTACTGTCTGTACGGAGTTTGTACGTTCTCCCCGTGACCTGCGTGGGTTTTCTCTGGTTGATGCTGTTTCCTCCCACACACCAAAGACGTGCAGGTTTGTAGGTTAATTGGCTTTGGTGAAAAATTGTAAATTGTCCCTAGTGTGTGTAGGATGATCGTGTTAGTGTACGGGGTGATCGCTGGGCGGCGCGGTCTCGGTGGGTGAAGGGTCTGTTTCCGCGCTGTACCTCCAAATCTAAGAAAAAAGAAACCGGAGCACCCAGAGAAAACCCACGCGGTCACGGGGAGAACGTACAGACACCACCCATAGTCGGGATCGAACCCGGGTCTCTGGCGCTCTAAGGCAGCAACTCTACCACTGCGCCACCATGCTGTCCCTTAAGGAGGCACAGTTGAGTTGGCACACAAGAAGCAATGCACATTTGACCCTGTCACCCCTGTTGCCATGTAGTGGATGTACTGGGAAGCACTAGTCTTTGATGGTCGTGTATACTGAGACAGTGATAAATTCTGTGTGTGTGCTAACCTGTTAAATCCGTTAGATGTAGGCTGGTCTACGTGATGGACTGTGCAATATCCACAACTCTGTAACCTCTGTGTTGGAAGGGACTGCAGGTGCTGGTTTAAACCGAAGATAGACATGAAATGCTGGAGTAACTCAGCGGGACAGGCAGCATCTCTGGAGAGAAGGAATGGGCGACACTTCTCCTGGACCAGCTACAGATGCACTGTAGCAAAACAGTCCACTGGTGATGCATCACAGCTTGGCTTGGCAACAGCTCTGACCACAACCGCAAGAGGTTGCAGAAGATGGACACAGAATGCCGGAGTAACTCAGGCAGCATCTGATATTTAATGATATTTAAGCCTAGGAACCTGAAGCTCTCGACCATTTCTGCTTCGGCACCACCGATGCTGGCAGGACCATGTACTGGAAGGAGATGGAGTCATAGAGTGATACAGCGTGGAAACAGGCCCTTCGTCCCAACTTGCCCATGCCGCCCATCCTCGATTCCTGGGGTCAAGAACTATCTCCTTCATACTGCTGACATTGAGGGGCATCATAACCACTAGGTTCTATACCTCAGTCTACTCTCACAACACTTAAGAAACATTTAGACAGGGGGTACATGGATTGGACAGGTATAAAGGGACATGGAGCAAACACGGGCAGGTGGGACTAGTGCAGATGGGGCATATTGGTCGGTGTGGGCAAGTTGGGACGAAGGGCCTGTTTTCACACTATATCACTCTATGACTCAAATGACTACTCTCTGGAGGCATTTATTCACAAAATGCTGGAGTAACTCAGCAGGTCAGGCAGCATCTCGGGAGAGAAGGAATGGGTGACGTTTCGGGTCGAGACCCTTCTTCAGACTGATGTCAGGGGGGGCGGGACAAAGGAAGGATATAGGTGGAGACAGGAAGATAGAGGGAGAACTGGGAAGGAGGAGGGGAAGAGAGGGGCAGAGGAACTACCTAAAGTTGGAGAGTAGGAGGGCGGGAGGAATCACAGAGGGGGAGCATCGAGAGAGCATGTTGCTAAACTCTCGTCGAAGAGAGGAGGAGAACTTCTTCAAAGTGGACATACCTTGAGGAGAAATCGCAGTGGAGCAACAAGTAGTGTAAGAAAATAACTGCAGATGCTGGTACAAATCGAAGGTCTGGAGGCCATGACCTCTGTTGTTCCGGCAAAACGGATAATCCGGCAAGGCTCTGGAACCAAGGGTGCCGGAATATCGGTGATGGATCCACACCTTGGAAACAGAACCTTCGAGAGGCTAAAGACGTCCACGGACATTCCATCCACCTGGTCCACACAGGTTCTGAGGATGTGGCCAGGGACTCCATGGCTAAGTCCTCAGTGGAATTTCACTGGAATTTAGAAGGATGAGAGCGGATCTTATAGAAACATATAAAATCCTTAAGGGATTGGACAGGCTAGATGCAGGAAAAATGTTCCCCATGTTGGGGGAGTCCAGAACCAGGGGATCACAGTTTAAGAATAAGGGGTCGGCCATTTAGGACTGAGATGAGGAAAAACATTTTCACCCAGAGAGAGAAGAGACAGAGAGAGAGAAACACAGAGAGAGAAACACAGAGAGAAACAGAGAGAGAGAGAGAGAGAGAGAGAGAGATGCTGCTGTAATACCAAGAGACTGTGCATACCAAGACAAGTGTTGTTTTTGTTCTCTCTTGCCAATAAAACTGATTTGCAGCTAAACAGACGAGTGAGCCTTTTTCTGTTCTACTCGTCAGACCCTTCACCCTGTCCCCTTGTTATGCTTTTAATCTCTAACAAGCAAAGCTTTTGCTCTAAACAATCAGGAATTATATCTTTTCCAGTTAGTTTAGTTTAGTTTAGTTTAGATTAGTTTAGAGTTTAGAGGTACAGCAGATGACCTGGACCACCGAGTCCACGCTGACTAGCGATCACCCATATACTAGTACTACACTACACACTAGGGAATGTGCAGAAGCCAATTAACCTACAAACCCGCACGTCTTTGGAGTGTGGGAGGAAACCAGAGCCCCCGTGGTCAAATCGAACCCGGGTCTCCGGCGATGCAAGGCAGCAACTCTACCGTTACTGTGCTGGGATACTTTACATACAAACGGAAAATATAGCCTAGTTTAGTTTAGTTTAGTTCAGAGACACAGCATGGAAACAGGCCCTTCGGCCCACCGAGCCTGCGCCGACCAGCGATCATCTAGTTCTATCCCACACACTAGAGACCATTTACAGAAGCCAATTAACCTACAAACCTGCACGTCTTTGGAATGTGGGAGGAAACCAGAGCACCCGGAGAAAACCCACACTGTCACGGGAAGAACGTACAAACTCCGTACAGACAGCACCCGTAGTCAGGATCAAACCCGGGTCTCTGGCGCTGTGAGGCAGCAACTCTACCACTGCGCCACCGTGTCGCACCAGTTACTTGAACATTATTAATCATACAGTCACTGCCTAATTTCAGTAGTGACAATGGGAATAAATATGTAGTAGATGATATTAATATTAATTATACCTACTGGTTTAATGTTTTCGACAATAAAAAGTAATTTAGTGCCATCGTTCTGAACCCCTGCCAACACCTCCGAACAGTCTTTAAATGGATAAAGATTCTTTTGAAATGAAGAATGAAAAATTGCAAATGAGACAAATGACCAAATTAAGATTGAAAATAACTGTTTTGAGTTGTAGTGGCGGCAGGGTGGTTCAGCAGGTAAAGCAACTGCCTTACAGCACCAGAGACCCGGGTTCAATCCTGACTTCAGCTTTACCTTTGAGGGCTCACACAGAATGATCAGTTATCAACACAAGGCCCAATGCAAATGCCAGTTCCACTTAAGCCAAGGCCCCATTTGGGTGGCACGGTGGCGCAGTGGTTGAGGTGCCGCCTTACACCACCAGAGACACAGATTCTTAAGGGGTTATGGGGAGAAGGCAGGCGAATGAGATTGAAAGGGAGAGATAGATCAGCCATGATTGAATGTCGTCAAGTCAAGTCAAGTCAAGTCAATTTATTTGTATAGCACATTTAAAAACAACCCACGTTGACCAAAGTGCTGCACATCTGACTAGGAAAAAAAAGAAACATACAGTGGCAGGCAGCCAAACACAACGGCGCGGCCATCTTGAACAAAATGTTAATTCAATCACCCACAGTCCAACAATAAAAGCACTAAACAGGCACCCAAATTACCCAACCCCAAAAACCCCTCAAAACACAGTCCAACAATACAAGCATTAAATAGGCATTCAAATCACACACCCCAAAACCCCCAAAACACAGTCCAACAATAAAAGCATCAAACAGGCACTCAAACCACCCAACCACCCAACCATCCAACCACCCAAGTGACACAGTGTGGAAACAGGCCCCTCGGCCCAACCTGCCCACACCGGCCAACATGCCCCATCTGCACCAGTCCCACCTGCCAGCATTTGATCCATAGCCCTCCAAACCTGTCCTATCCATCTACCTGTCTAACTGCTTCTTAAATGTTGGGATAGTCCCTGCCTCCACTACCTCCTCTGGCAGCTTGTTCCATACACCCACCACCCTTTGTGTGAAAAAGTTACCCCTCAGATCCTTATTAAATCTTTTCCCCTTCACGTTAAACCTATGTCCTCTGGTCCTCGATACACCTATTCTGGGCAAGAGACTCTGCGCATCTACCACGTCTATTCCTCCCACCTCTATAAGAGCATTCTTTTGCGCTCCAAGTAATAGGGACCCAGCCGACTCAAGCTCTGCCAAGAGCTCGGATCCTCTAGTCCTGGCAACATCCTCATAAATCTTCTCTGTACCCTTTCCAGCTTGACAACATTGGCCCAATTCTGCTCCTATCACTTATGAACTTATGAAAGTCCGGGTTCAATCCTGACTACGGGTGCTGTCTGTACGGAGTTTGTACGTTCTGCCCGTGACCTGCGCGGGTTTTCTCCGGGTGCTCCGGTTTCCTCCCACACTCCAAAGACGCACGGGTTTGCAGGCTAATTGGCTTTGGTTAAATTGTAAATTGCCCCTAGTGTGTGTCGGATAGTGTTAATGTACGGGGTGAATCACTGGTCGGCGCGGACTCAGTGGGCCAACTGGCCTGTTTCCACGCTGTGTCTCTAAAGCCTAAAAGTGAAGTCTAAAGTCTAAAGTACTTACCTTGCAGCCTCGCTCCACTTTGGCTGCTCAGAGCAAATTCACAATTTATTCATAATAAAAATCCATCTGCACTACTTCTATTCATGAGAGGAATTCATCCAGTTCCCTCTCATTGTCATCATTCTCCCTTCCACTTGTCATCTAGTCGTAAAGTTACTTGTCCAAAGCAAATTTCATCTTGTTAAAAGAACTGCTGTTCTCCATGTGATTAATAAAATTTGAACATCGTGCAAACGTATAACCTTGTTGAGGACCATTAATCATTGACTCTCTCTCCAAAAGAGAGAGCATTTTATTGTCTGTCATTTCAACTAGTTTCAGCAGCTTTTCAGCTTAGTTTTGAGATACAACGTGGAGCCAGGCCCTTCTGCCCTTTATTTCATGATATGTCCGAACACATTCACATCAATGTATAGTGGTGCAGCGGTAGAGTTGCTGCCTCACAGCGCCAGAGACCCGGGTTCAATCCTGACTATGGGCGCCGTCTGTACGGAGTTTGTACGTTCTCCCCGTGACCTGCGTGGGTTTTTTCCGAGATCTCCGGTTTCCTCCCACATTCCAAAGACGTGCAGGTTTGTAGGTTAATTGGCCTGGTATAAGTGTAGATTGTCCTGAGTGGGCCGAAGGTCCTGTATCTGCGCTGTATCTCTAAACGAAATGAAACTAAAATAAGGTCATAAGGCCATAAGTGGTAGAATTAGGCCATTCGGCCCATCAAGTCCACACCGCCATTCAATCATGGCTCCTCTATCTCTCCCATTCTCCTGCCCTTTCCACATAACCCCTGACTAATCAAAAATCTATCTGCAGTATCTCTGCCTTTGGAATATCCACTGACTTGGCCTCCACAGCTTTCTGTGGCAAAGAATTCCACAGATTCACCACCCTCTGACTAAAGAAATTTCCCCTCATCTCCTGAATAAAATAGCATTCTTTAATTCTGAGGCTGTGACCTCTAGTCCTAGACTCTCCCACTAGTGGGAGCATCCTCTCCACATCCTCTCCACATCCACTCGATCCAAGCCTGAAATAGTTGTGTCTATTTAATGGTCATTTTGTGACGCGTCGAGAGAGGCCCGAAATAAAGGCGAGGAGCCGGGTATTTCGGGACGTTCGGTTTATTTCACAGTTATCAGACTGGTCAAGTCTGCTGGAATAGCTTCGCACCCAAAATCTTGTCCTTATATACCTAGTACAGGACCGCCCCCCTGGACTGGTCCATCCCCGTGCCGAGGGGTCGGTAGTGGTATGGCCCGACCCTTGGGAGCCGCCACAGGACCCCCCCCCCCAGAACCGGAGGCACGAAACTCACTGGTGGTCGCACAACCCGACCGGACCGCGTACAGTAATCGGTCGACAGAGGGGCGGCGGAGGCACAGTTGGAGGGACAGGTGGTGGGACCCGCAAAGGTGGGCGACCTCTTGGCCGAGGCTGGGCAACCCGCACCGGTTGGTCGATGTCTAAGTGGGCCGGCTTCAGGCGGTCAATTGACACTGCCTCCGGCCGGCCCCCCCATGTCCAAGACAAAGGTTGTCTGTCCGTGCTCCAACACCCGGTACGGGCCCTCATACGGCCTCTGGAGTGGCGTCCGGTGGGCGTCACGGCGCAGGAACACAAAGGCGCAGTCCCGGAGGGCCGATGGCACGTAAGGGCGGAATGTCCCATGGCGGGACGTCGGCATGGGTGCGAGCTTGCCAACTCGCTCTCGGAGGCGCTGTAGGGTGGATGAGGGCGGTTCCTCTCAACCCGGCAACGAGGGCACGTACTCCCCGGGCACCGTGAGCGGGGACCCGTATAAGAGCTCCGCTGATGATGAAGCCAGGTCCTCCTTGGGCGCAGTCCGGATGCCCAGCAACGGGACGGGAATGGACCAGTCCAGGGGGGCGGTCCTGTACTAGGTATATAAGGACAAGGTTTTGGGCGCAAAGCTATTCCAGCAGACTTGACCAGTCTGATAACTGTGAAATAAACCGAACGTCCCGAAATACCCAGCTCCTCGCCTTTATTTCGGGCCTCTCTCGAAGTGCCACAATTTCACCATTCTTCTCCAAAGGCACACGCGGGAGAGGTTGGGCAAACCCGGATCCTTTTCCCGAGCGCGTCAGAGGTTGAGGGGAGACCTGACAGAAGCAAACAAAATTTTGAGGGGCAACGACAGGGTAGACAGCCAGAACCTTTTCCCTAAGGTGGAAATATCAAATCCGAGAGGGTGCAGCTTTAAAGAAATGTTGATGGCCATGTGCGGGGGATGTTTATACACAGAGTGTGCTGAGTGCTGGGAGACGCTGCCAGGGGTGGTGATGGAGGCAGGTACGATAGTGGCACCTAAGAGGCTTTTAGGTAGGCACATGGAAGTGCGGGGAATTGAGAATTTTAGAAGGATGAGAGGAGATCTTATCGAAACGTATAAGATTATTAAGGGGTTGGACACGTTAGAGGCAGGAAACATGTTCCCAATGTTGGGGGAGTCCAGAACCAGGGGCCACAGTTTAAGAATAAGGGGTAGGCCATTTAGAACTGAGACGAGGAAAAACTTTTTCAGTCAGAGAGTTGTGAATCTGTGGAATTCTCTGCCTCAGAAGGCAGTGGAGGCCAATTCTCTGAATGCATTCAAGAGAGAGCTAGATAGAGATCTTAAGGATAGCGGAGTCAGGGGGTATGGGGAGAAGGCAGGAACGGGGTACTGATTGAGAATGATCAGCCATGATCACATTGAATGGCGGTGCTGGCTCGAAGGGCCGAATGGCCTCCTCCTGCACCTATTGTCTATTGCAATAGAGCTTAACGTCTATACAAGCAGATGAGATCGGTTTGACTTGGCAGCATATTCAGCACAAACATTGTGGGCCGAAGGGCCTGTTCCTGTGCTGTACTGGTTCTACGTTCCATGTTCAATATTCTATGTTCACAGTTCAAAGATATTAAAATGAATGGACAGAAAATTCTGACCAGATTAATACCATTCTCATCCTGCCAGTGGAGGCCAAGTCATTAAAGCGGAGATTGACCGATTCTTCATCAGTACGGGTTTCAAGTGTTATGGTGAGAAGGCCGGAGAATGGGGTTGAGTGGGAAAGACAGATCAGCCATGATTGAATGGCGGATTGGACTTGATGGGCCGAATGACCTTTATCTGCTCCTGTGACTTTTGAACCTACGAATGAAAAATTATTGCCGCATGTGATCTGTGGTGGTCCAAACTGGGGAAGAAGGGTCTCGACCCGAAACGGCATCCATTCCTTCTCTCCGGAGACGCTGCCTGTCCAGCTGAGTTACTCCGGCACTTTTTGTCTGTCTTCGGTTTAAACCAGCATCTGCAGTTTCTTCCGAGCCATGTATCAAATTTTATCTCTGCCACCTTTCACATTGACAGCAACTCCCCCTCCCATTCCCAGTCTGACCTTTCTGTCCTGGGCTTCCTCCATTGTCAGTGTGAGGTCCAGCGCAAATTCAGGAACAGCATCTCATATTTCACTTGAGCAGCTTACACCCCAGCGGTATGAACGTTGATTTCTCTAACTTCAAGTAACCATTGCATCCCCCTCCCTCCCCCACCGTAGTTGTACTAGTTTCACTGTCGCCCTGTTGAATTTCATTGTCGGTATAACTTATCACCTATCCCACAGCCAACAATGGACCGTTGTGAGCTCCACCTTTCCTTGATCACCGTTACTTTTTTGTATATCTTTCATTCATGTGTCCTATATCTCTCTATATCACTGTCTATATCTCTCCTTTCCCTCTCCCCTGACTCTCAGTCTGAAGAAGGGCTTCAGGGAAAATGCTGGGAACTATAGGCCGGTGAGCTTAACATCTGTAGTCGGTAAGTTACTGGAGAGTATTCTGAGGGATAGGATATACAGGCATTTGGATGGGCAAGGGCTGATTAGGGACAGTCAGCATGGTTTTGTACGTGGGAGGTCGTGTCTTACAAATCTGATTGATTTTTTTGAAGACGTGACCAAAAAGGTTGATGAGGGCAGAGCTGTAGATGGTGTGTACATAGACTTCAGTAAGGCGCTCGACAAGGTTCCACATGGTAGGCTGCTCTGGAAGGTTAGATCACATGGGATCCAAGGAGAGATAGCTGAATGGATAACAAATTGGCTCCATGGAAGGAAGCAGAGGGTGATGGTGGAAGGTTGCTTCTCAGACTGGAGGCCTGTGACTAGTGGTGTGCCTCAGGGTTCGGTGCTGGGCCCGTTACTGTTTGTCATCCACATCAATGATTTGGATGAGAACATACAGGGCAAGATTAGCAAGTTTGCTGATGATACAAAAGTTAGTGGTTTTGCAGATAGTGAAGATGGTTGTGAACGATTGCAGCAGGTTCTGGATCGATTGGCCAGGTGGGCTGAGGAATGGTTGATGGAATTTAATACAGATGTGTGAGGTGTTGCATTTTGGGACATCGAACAAGGGCAGGGCCTACACAGTAAATGGTAGGCCTCTGGGTAGTGTTGTAGAGCAGAGGGATCTAGGAGTACACGTGCATGGCTTCTTGAAGGTCAAGTCGCAGGTAGATAAGGTGGTCAAAAAGGCATTTGGCACTTTGGCCTTCATCAGTCAGAGTATTGAGTATAAACGTTGGGAGGTCATGTTGCAGTTGTATAAGACGTTGGTGAGACCACATTTAGAATATTGTGTTCAGTTCTGGGCACCATGTTATAGGAAAGATATTGTCAAGCTTGAAAGGGTTCAGAAAAGATTTACGAGGATGTTGCCAGGACTAGAGGGTGTGAGCTATAGGGAAAGGTTAAGTAGGCTGGGTCTCTAATCCATGGAACGCAGGAGGTTGAGGGGGAATCTCTTCGAGGTGTATAAGATCATGAGAGGAATAGATCAGGTAGATGCACAGAGTCTTTTGCCCGGAGTAGGGGAATCAAGGACCAGAGGACATAGGTTCAAGGTGAAGGAGAAAAGATTTAATAGGAATCCAAGGGGTAACCTTTTCACAAAAAGGGTGGTGGGTGTATGGAACAAGTTGCCAGAGGAGGTAGTTGAGGCTGGGACTATCCCATCGTTTAAGAAACGTAGACAGGTACATGGATAGGACAGGTTTTTAGGGATATGGACCAAGTGTAGGCAAGTGGGACTAGTGTAGCTGGGACATTTTTGGCTAGTGTGGGCGAGTTGGGCCGAAGGGCCTGTTTCCAACCTGGATCACCCTATGACCCAAAACGTCACCTATTCCTTCTCTCCAGAGATGCTGCCTGTCCTGCTGAGTTACTCCAGCATTTTGTGTCTATCTTTGGTTTAAGCCGGCATCTGCAGTTCCTTCCTGCACCAATAATCACAAACGGAATCTCTGAGGGGGAAAAAAAAATCAGGAGAATTTGTAATTCTTTGTCCTGGAGACCCGTACAAAGTTAAAATGAGACCCTAATGAGTGCAGGTCACAGCTGTTTCCAATGGTAGTCAACAGCCCCTTGTTGACACACCCAGAATCTGTGAAAACATTGCCTCTGAACCGACCTGATCTCCCATTTGCCAAACACTTTAACTCTTCGTCCCATTCCCACACAGACCTTTCTGTCCTAGGTCTCCTCCATTGTCAGAGTATCTTGTATCTTGTGGTCATCACTTCCGAAGAGTCCACCAGGGACTGTACTGGAAGTATCCTATACCCACTAGGGACAATTTTTAACACTATCCTACACCCACTAGGGACAATTTTTATTTATTTATTACATTTTCCAAGCCAATTAACCTACAAACCTGTACGTCTTTGGAGCGTGGGAGGAAACCAAGGGTCTCGGAGAAAACCCACGCAGATCACGGGGAGAACGTGCAAACTCCGTACAGACAGCACCCGTAGTCAGGATCGAACCCGGGTCTCCAGCGCTGCATTCGCTGTAAGGCAGCAACTCTACCGCTGCGCCACCGTGAGGCTAAACGCAAATTGGTAGAACAACATCTCATGTTTCGCTTGGGCAGCTTACAGCCCAGTGGTATGAATATTGATTTCTTCCACTTCCAGATAGCCCCGGCATTCCCTCTCTCTCTATCCCTCCCCCACCCAAGTTGTACTAGCTTCTTGTTTTCACCCAACAAACCGCTAACAATGGCCTGTTTCCTTTATCATCGTTACATTTTTGCATATCATTCATTCATTGTTCTTTATCTCTCCACATCACCGTCAATATCTTTCATTTCCCTTATCCCTAACCAGTCTGAAGAAGGGTCTCGACCCGAAACGTCACCCATTCCTTCTCTCCAGAGATGCTGCCTGTCCCAGTTACTGAGTTACTCCAGCTTATTGTGCCTATCTTCGGTTTAAACCAGCATCTGCAGTTCCTACCTGCACATAAAAGTTAGAAAATCTGTTTTAAAAATGTAACTTTTTCCAAAACACCACAGTGTTTTTCCAGCGCCGACTTTATTTTACGGGACCTTACAAACACCTGCAATCATATCCAGTTCAGTTGCAAAAATATTTGACATACCGCAAGACGGGGCCAGGAAACAACACTCCCACTCGCACATACCTGCAGGGTTATTCACCAGTCGTCTGAACAAGGGAGATATTTTCCTGGTTTCCCCCAGTCTTTGTGGCAATAACAAGCTACAACTGACCTGAGGCAGTTTTAATTAATGCTGCATATTAAGATATCAGAAGTACACATGCCATCAGGCTATTAAACACTACAACCTCCAAATAAGCTCTGAACTACATAGACTTGGAGGCACTGGTTTTATCTTTTTGAACTATTATTGTTTGTTTGTTTGTGTTCTGTGTGTGAGTATATATAGACTGCAGCTTTTTAGGTCCATCTACTTATATATATACTCACAAAGTGCTGGAGTAACTCAGCAGGTCGGGCAGCATCTCTGGAGAGAAGGAATGGGTGACATTTCGGGTCGAGACCCTTCTTCAGACAGATGGGTCTCGACCCGAAACATCACCCATTCCTTCTCTCCTGAGATGCTGCCCGACCTGCTGCGTTACTCCAGCACTTTGTGAATAAATACCTTCGATTTGTACCAGCATCTGCAGTTATTTTCTTATACTACTTATATATATATACATATATATAGAAGATACACACAATATATATATATATATATATATATATATTGTGTCTATCTTCTATATATATGTATATATAGAAACACACACAGACACAAACACACACACACACATATATATATATATATATATATAAGTTTGTGTCTGTGTGTGTTTCCATATATACATATATTTAGAAGATAGACACAAAATGCTGGAGTAACTCAGCGGGTCAGACAGCATCTCTGGAGAAAAGGAATAGGTGACATTTCAGGTCAAGGCCCTTCTTCAGACTGAGAGTCAGGAGAAAGGGAAACGAGAGATACAGACGGTGATGTAGAGATATAGAACACTTGAATGAAAGATATGCAAAAAAATTAACGACGATAAAAGAAACAGGCCATTGTTAGATGTGGGCTTGGTGAAAACGAGTTACAGACAATGAGACTCACCAGGACAACGGTGAAACTAGTACAACGACTTGGGTGGGGGAGGGACGGAGAGAGAGGGGATGCAAGGGTTAGTTGAAGTTAGAGAAATTAATATTCATACCGCTGGGGTGTAAGCTGCCCAAGCAAAATACGAGGTGCAGTTCCTCCAGTTTGCGTTTGGCTTCACTCTGACAGTGGAGGAGGCCCAGGACAGGTATGCCTACTTTGAAGGAGTCGTTGCAGGAGGCAGGGTGGGAAGAAGTGTAGTCTAGATAGCTGTGCGAGTCAGTAGGTTGATAATAGACGTCAGTCGATCGTCTCCTGTGATGGAGACAGGGATTAAAGGAGGTTCCCGTCAGTATTCATCAGTCAGAGAGTCTTGAGAATAGAAGTTATGAGGTCATGTTGCAGTTCCTGACCCAAAACGTCACCCATCCTTTCTCTCCACAATCCTCCCTGACCCGCTGAGTTGCTCCAGCACTTTGTATCTATCTTTGTGTTCTGTGCAAAATTCCAGCTTCTGCAGTTCCTTGTATCTACGTGGAACTGTATAAGACCAGCCTCAAGCACCTATGGCGAGCCCAACTAGGTTCAGTCTGAAGAAGGGTCTCGACCCGAAACGTCACCCATTCCTTCTCTCCCGAGATGCTGCCTGACCTGCTGAGTTACTCCAGCATTTTGTGAATAAATAGGTTTAGTTTAGTTTAGTTTAGTTTAGTCGAGAGATACAGTGTGGAAACAGGCCCTTCGGCCCACCAAGTCAAGGCTGACCAGCGATCCCAGCACATTAACACTACACAAACTTGGAATAATTTTACAATCATACCAAGCCAATTAACCTGCAAACCAGTATGTCTGGAGTTTCTACATAGCAACCAGAGTGTAGGACCAGAGGTCATAGCCTCAGAATTAAAGGATGTTCCTTTAGGAAGATGAGGATGAATGTTTTTAGTCAGAGGGTGGTGAATCTGTGGAATTCATTGCCACAGAAGGCTGTGGAGGCCGTCAATGGATATTTTTAAGGCAGAGATAGATAGATTCTTGATTAGTACGGGTGTCATGGGCTATGGGGAGCAGGCAGGAAAATGGGGTTGAGAGAGAAAGATAGATCAGTTCAGTTCAGTTCAGTTCAGTTCAGTTTATTGCCACATGTACCGAGGTACAGTGAAAAGCTTTTTGAAAAGATCAGCCATGATTGAACGGTGGAGTGGACTTGATGGGTCAAATGGCCTAATTCTGCCCCTATCACTTATGAACTTGTTCCCGATGTTGGCGGAGTCCAGAACCAGAGGTCACAGTTTAAGAATAAGGGAAGGCCATTTTGGACCGAGATGAGGAAAAACTTTTTCACCCAGAGAGTTGTGAATCTGTGGAATTCTCTGCCACAGAAGGCAGTGCAGGCCAATTCACTGGATGTTTTCAAGAGAGAGTTAGATATAACTCTCTGGCTAAAGGAATCAAGGGGTATGGAGAAAAAGCAGGAACGGGGTACTGATTTTGGATGAGCAGCCATGATCATATTGAATGGCAGTGCTGGCTTGAAGGGCCGAATGGTCTACTCCTGCACCGATTTTCTGTGTTTCTGTGAACCAGTACACAGACTCCAGGGCTGGAACTTATCATTTTACATACGTGGGAAAAACGCATCTGCAAGTGGATTTAGTAGCACATAGGCTGGATCAGAGAACAAAAATACAATTCACCTCTCCCTGTGTGCTCACTGCCCACGCTAAGTGGAGATAACATGGGGGGACAAGTTGACAAAGAACAGTAACGTCAATTTTGGATCAGGATGCATTTGTCCAAGGACGATGTCTCCCACGTTGGCCAACTTGTAATAAAGAGTGTAGGAAAGAACTGCAGATGCTGGTTTAAATCGAAGATAGACGCAACATGCTGGAGTAACTCAGCGGGTCAGGCTGCATCTCTGGAGAGAAGGAATGGGTGACTTTTCGGGTCGAGACCCTTCTTCAGACCACGACTGGAAACGTCATCCATTCCTTCTCTCCAGAGGTGCTGCCTGTCCCGCTGAGTTACTCCAGCGTGTTGTAATAAAAAGTGTTAGTTCTGAAGGGCAACTCCAGACTCCCTGTGAATTTTGTTTGCGTCTACTGTACCTGCACCCCACTGAGAATGTAGAGCGGAGACGAGTTCATCACAGACAGACAGTCGGCATTCAGTGGGAGAAGCCCTTCAAAAGAAATGGGAAATAGTTGGGCGGCACGGTGGAGCAGAGGTAGAGTTGCTGCCTTACAGCTCCAGGGACCTGGGTTCGATCCTGACCACGGGTGCTGTCTGTTCGGAGTTTGTACGTTCTCCCCGTGACCTGCAATGGTTGTCTCTGGGTGCTCCGGTTTCCACCCACACTCAAAAGACGTGCAGCTTTGCAGGTTAATTAGCTTCGGTATAATTGCAGATTCTCCCCAGTGTGTCGGATAATGTTAGTTTTGCGGGAATCGCAGGTCGGCACGGACTCGATGGGCCGAAGGGCCTGTTTCCGCATGGTATCTCAAAACTAAACCAAACTAAGTTAAACTTACATTACCACTACTTAACCCACACACACTACCACAAAACTAAACTAAACCATACCCTGTAGTCCCTTAAAAAATAAAAGGGCGGCAAAGTGGCACAGCGGTAGAGTTGCTGCCTTTCAGCACCAGAGGCCCGGGTTCCATCCTACTACGGGCGTCGTCTTTACAGAGTTTGTACGTTCTCCCCGTGACCGCGTGGGCTTTCTCCGGGTGCTCCAGTTTCCACCCACACTCAAAAGACGTGCAGACGTGCAGACGTGAGGAAAAATACTTTTTCACTCAGAGAGTGGTAAATCTGTGGAATTCTCTGCCTCAGAAGGCAGTGGAGGCCAATTCTCTGGATGCTTTCAAAAGAGAGTTAGACAGGGCTCTTAACGATAGCGGAGTCAGGGGGTATGTGGAGAGGGCAGGAACGGGGTACTGATTGTGGATGATCAGCCATGATCACATTGAATGGCGGTGCTGGCTCGAAGGGCCGAATGGCCTACTCCTGCACCTATTGTCTATTGTCTATTGTTTGTAGGTGAATTAGCTTCGGTATAATTGAAAATTGTCCCTCGTGTGTGGGTAGGACAGTGTTAGTGTACGGGGTGATCGGCGCAAACTTGTTGGGCCTAAGGGTCAGTTTCTGTGCTGTATCTCTACAAAATCTATCTGTGCTGAACATGATGCCAAGACCATTGCATGCATCTGCACATAACCTCCATTCCCATAATTTTAAAAGCCTCTGGAAAATAACACTGATTATGTTTTTCCAAAATCCATTTTTTTCTTAGCAACTGAAATCTCTAATATCCAACATAAACGTTTAAACAATGTAAAATATGTTATATCTTATTATAACAAGATTAAATTTGGCCATGAAATTGTTTTTTAGTGCCATTAACATTTTGAAATGAAGGCAATAATATATACCAAATATGATTTTACTTTGTAATTGAGTATTTTTATTGAACTCCTTGTGTTTATACCCGGTAGCTTTTCCGCAAACATTTTGAAAACATAAATGGGATATATTTCATAATGTTTATTGAGGTAAATTGAGACTGCATTTCTTAAAACCACATACGGTAGATGTTTTGGTTGAGGGAGAAGAGGTAGTTTTACATGCTGCACATGTACCATTATGTCTTTGTGTTCTTGAGCTTTTGAAGTTGTATTAAACTGAGTGAAGAGATGGTTCTATGGTTCCTACCTCTGAGTATTCGGCCCATTCCTGTCTCTGCTTCTAGTTCCTTAGTTTTAATTTAGTTTAGAGGTAGTTTAGTTTAGAGACACAGCACAGAATCAGGCCCTTCGGCCCACCGAGTTCACACCGACCAGCAATCCCCATACACTTCACAATCCTACACACACTAGGGACAATTTACAATTTTTTTTTACCGAAGCCAAATTATCCTACAAATCTGTGAGTCTTTAGAGTGTGGGAGGAAACCGGAAAACCCGCGTGGGTCACGGGGAGAACGTACAAACTCCGTACAGACAGCACCCATAGTCAGGATGAAACCCGGGTCTCTGGCGCTGTGAGGCAGCAACTCTACTGCTACACCACCGTGCCATCTGTAGAGAGAAAACACAAAGAATGCACCAATTATCTTAAACCATTGGTTTAAGCAGCCCGGTGGTATGAACATTGATTTCCTTAACTTCAAGTTAGCCCGGCATTCCCTCTCTCTTTACCTCTCCCCCGCCCAAGTCGCACCCAACAAACAGCTAACAATGGCCTGTTTCCTTTATCATCGTTACTTTTCTGCACGTCTTTCATTCATTGTTCTTTATCTCTCTACATCACCTTCTGTATCTCTCGTTTCCCTCTCCCCTGACTCTCAGTCTGAAGAAGGGTCTCGACCCGAAACGTCACCCATTCCTTCTCATCAGAAATGTTGCCTGCCCCGCTGAGTTCCTCCAGCTTTTTGTGTCTGTCTTAAACCATTGTCTACCTAATACTTTGTTCACAGCATCTTACTTGCAGCAGCATGACACAGAATATGTAAACACTGTATTAATAAGGAACAAAACAAAGTTTACTATATATATATAGTAAACTTTGTTTTGTTCCTTATTGTCCCTAGTGATTTTGTACACACACATATGTGTATATATATATATCATGAGAGGAATAGATTGGATACATGCACAGAGTCTCTTGTCCAGAGTAGGGGAATCGAGGACCAGAGGACATAGGTTCAAGGTGAAGGGGAAAAGATTTAATAGGAATCTGAGGGGTAACCTTTTCACACAAAGGGTGGTGGGTGTATGGAACAAGCTGCCGGAGGAGGTAGTTGAGGCTGGGACAATCCCATCGTTTAAGAAACAGTTAGACAGGAACATGGATAGGACAGGTTTGGAGGGATATGGACCAAGTGCAGGCAGATGGGACTAGTGGAGATGGGACATGTTGGCCGGTGTGGGCAAGTTGGGCCGAAGGGCCTGTTTCCACATAATATCACTCCTTAACTCTATGACTCTATATATATAAGTATAGATATATATATATGTGTGTGTGTCTGTGTAAAATATACACATTTTATCTGCTCGAATGTGTGTGTATATATATATATATATATATGTGTGTGTGTGTGGCTTTGTATATAGATATATATATATACAGACACACACACACACATATATATACAAATTTGAGCAGATAAACAACAAAATAAAGTTCATTGTAGCAATAATGAACTTTCTGTTGTTGTTTATTAATACAGAGTAGTATGTCTACCTGTTGGTTGTGCTGCTGCAAGTAAAAATTTAATTGCCGCTTTTCGGGGTATATGACAATAACACACTTGTGGCTCTTGATATTATATATATATATATATATACATATATATATATATATAACAAAATGAAACACAAAAAACCACACAAGAACAGTGCAAAGAAAACCAATGCCCCCAAGTCTATGTAGTTCAGAGCTTATTTGGAGGTTGTGGTGTTTAATAGCCTAATGGCTGTAGGGAAGAAGCTGTTCCTGAACTTGGACGTTACAGTTTTCAGGCTCCTGTACCTTCTTCCCGATGGCAGGAGTAGAATGAGAGCGTGGCCAGGGTGGTGTGGGTCTCTGATGATGCTGGCTGCCTTTTTGAGGCAGTGCCTCCTGTAGATCCCTTCGATGGTGGGGAGGTCAGTACCCGTGATGGTGGAGCGGGCAGTGTCCGCTATTTTGTTTCAGTCTCAGAGAGAACGTGCAAACTCCAGACAGACAGCACTCGATATTCAGGTCTCCGGCGCTGTGAGGCAGCAGCTCTACCAGCTGCACCACTGAGCTGCCCTACATGTACCAACACTTGCTCTGTGGCCATTCTATACCTTGGAAATGCAATTGCACATCCAGAGAGTGTAAATCATAAAAGAATACTTGGCTCTATCACCCACTCAGGCAGGTTTAACAAGATAAGGTCATAAGGACATAAGGGATAGGAGTAGAATGAGGCCATTCAGCCCATCAAGTCTACTCCGCCATTCAATCATGGCTGATCTATCTCTCCCTCCTAATCCCATTCTCCTGCCTTCTCCCCATAACCTCTGACACCCGTACTAATCAAGAATGTATCTATCTCTGCCCTATAAATATCCACTATATATCCTCAGAAGGCAGTGGAGGCCAATTCTCTGAATGCATTCAAGAGAGCTAGATAGAGCTCTTAAGGATAGCGGAGTCAGGGGGTATGGGGAGAAAGCAAGAACGGGGTACTGATTGCGAATGATCAGCCATGATCACATTGAATGGCGGTGCTGGCTCGAAGGGCCAAATGGCCTCCTCCTGCACCTATTGTCTATTGTCTATTATCTAACTCCATAAAGGGCACTGCCAAAGTTACAAAGTGTCCCGTGTTAGACTAGTACCTGTGATAGACCTACTCCTGCACCTATTGTCTATTGTCACTGACTTGGCCTCCACAGCCTTCTGTGGCAAAGAATTCCACAGATTCACCACCTTCTGACTAAAGAAATTTCTGCTCATCTCCTTCCCAAAATAACGTCTTTTAAGACTGAGGCTATGACCTCTAGTGCTAGACTCTCCCACTAGTGGAAACATCCTCTCCACATCCAATAATGTGAGCCAAATGGGGGCAGGTAGAAACTAGGTTAGATGGGGGTATCATGGACAAATTGGGCTGAAGGGCCTGTCTATGTGCTCTATTTCTCTAGTTTGAGTTTGAGTTTCGAGTTTAGTTTATGGTCACGTGTACTGAGGTACAGGGAAAGGCTTTTGTTGCATGCTATCTAGTCAGCAGAATGACAATACATGATTATAATCGAGCCGTGATTACAATGTAGAGATACATGATAAAGGGAATAACGTGAATAGCATTTAGTGCAAGATAAAGTCCAATCAAAAATAGTCCAAGTGTGTAGGAAGGAACTTGTTTAAACCGAAGATAGACACAAAAAAGCTGGAGTAACTCAGCAGGACAAGCAGCATCTCTGGAGAGAAGGAATGGGTGACGTTTCGGGTCGAGACCCTTCTTCAGACTGGTTAGGGATAAGGGATGTGGAGAAATAAAGAACAATGAATGACTGATATGCAAAAAGGTAACGATGATAAAGGAAACAGGGCATTGTTAGCTGTTTGTTGGGTAAAGACGAGAAGCTAGTGTGACTTGGGTGGGGGAGGATCGAGAGAGAGGGAATGCCGGGGCTACCTGGGAAGTTAGAGCAATCATGGTATGAATATTTAGATTTAGATCTCTAAATCTAAATCTAAATATTCATACCATTGGGCTGTAGATAGTCCAAGGGTCTACAATGAGGTAGATAATAGCTCAGGACTGCTCTCCAGTTGGTGAGAGGATGGTTCAGTTGCCTGATAACAACCGGGAAGAAACTGTCCCTGAACCTGGAGGCGTGCGTTTTCACATTTCTATACCTCTGCCTCTATGACTGTACGATCTGTGCGTGGTTTTGAAAACCACGGGCAGGACAAAGCAGAAATGATTTCAAAGGATCGGCACCACTCTCCCGATCCAGTAGGAGTTTCTGGAACTGGGCGCGAGCGAACTGTGGAATTCATCAGATGTCTGTGAACAGGCTGTTTGACTTGGCATTGGACCTGGAACTCAAAAGAACCATTGTTCCCCTGCCCCTGCACCAAGGCCCCTCACGTCTACCTCATGCTTTGAAATTGCTCCGGCTGAGATTGAAAGCAATGCTTGAGCCAGCGGTGGCTGTCATGAGAGCAACTGTCTGATCTTACTGGAAGGTCAGCGCCTTGATTAGAGTGTTTTTTTTTTAGTTTTAGTTTTAGTTTTAGTATTAGTTTTAGAGATACAGCGCGGAAACAGGCCCACCGGGTCCGCGCCGACCAGCGATCCCCGCACACTAACACTGTCCTACACACACTAGGGACAATTTTTACATTTGCCCAGCCAATTAACCTACACACCTGTCCGCCTTTGGAGTGTGGGAGGAAACTGAAGATCGCAGAGAAAACCCACGCAGGTCACGGGGAGAACGTACAAACTCCCTACAGACAGCGCCCGTAGTCGGGATCGAACCTGGGTCTCCGGCGCTGCAAGCGCTGTAAGACGGCAACTCTACCGCTGCGCCACCGTGACTGCCCAAAAACATAGCAACATAGAAGCATAGAAAAATAGGTGCATGAGTAGACCATGTCTTTTAAATGTTGTTATCATCAAGAGTCAAGAGTGTTTTATTGTCATGTGTCCCAGACAGAACGATGAAATTCAGACTTGCAACAGCACAGCAGAATATGTATAGTACCTTGAAAACGTTTCCTCCCACACTCCAAAGACATGCAGGTTTGTAGGTTAATTGCTTGGTTATAAATGTAAATTGTCCCTATTGTGGGTAGGGTAGTTAATATGCGGGGATCGCTGTTCGGCACGGAGGACTAGGTGGGCCGAAGGGCTTGTTTCCGCGCTGTATCCCTAAACTAAACCATCCATTCCCCTCATGATTTTTATACACCTCTATAAGATCACCCCTCAGCCTCCAGAGCTCAGAGGAACATAGTCCTAGCCTGCCCAGCCTCTCCTCGTAGCTCAGACCTTTGGATCCTGGCATCATCCTGGTAGATCCACACTGCATGTTTTCCAGCTGAATGACATTCTTCCAATTGCAGGGTGACCAAAACTCAACACAGTACTCCAAATGTGGCCTCGCCAACATCTTCGTCAGAGTTTAGAGTTTTTGTTTAGAGTTGAGAGATAGAGTTTCGTGAAAACCAGCCCTACGACCCACCGAGTCCCTGCCGACCAGCAATCCCCGTAACTAACACAATCCGACACACACAATTGTAGGGACAATTTGCAATCTTTACCGAAACCAATTAACCTACAAACCCAGTACGTCTTTGGAGTGTGGGAGGAAACCGGAGCACCCGGAGAAAATCCACGAAGGTCACGGGGAGAACGTCCAAACTCCGTACAGACAGCACCCGTAGTCGGGATCGAACCCGGGTCTCTGGCGTTGTGAGGCAGCAACTCTACCACTGCGCCACCGTGCCATCCTTAAATATATATAGTGGACAATTGGCAATAGTCCCCACCATCCCCACCACACCGTGGTCCATTATTGGGAGGGCCCACTGTATTGCAGTCCCGTGGATCAATCCAGGAAACAAAATGCTGGCATCCAGTTCCGGTTCAAAGGTCAAGGGCTATCTAATTGCCGCTTGTGTTCCTCAGATTACCTTTTAACATTTGACTGAAATGGACTCCAGTCTCTGCCAAACCATCGAAAGCCTCGGTGCCAAGCGTGTATCTGCCAAGGACGCGTTGGCTTGAAGTTGGACACTGTGTTCCAGTGCTCCGAACGTCCCAAATATAGTGTTTGGACCATTGCCTGAAGTGGGATAGAACATAGAACATGGAACGTGGAACAGTCCAGCACAGGAACAGGCCCTTCGGCCCACAATGTCCGTGCCGAACATAAAGCCAAGTCAAATTCTTATCTGCAATGCCCTTCCAATCCCTGCATATCCACAGGCCTACAAAGTAAAAGCCTCTTAAACCCCTGTCCCACTTAGGCGATTTTTTAGGCCACTTCAGGCGAGTAGGCTGTCGCCACATGGTCGCCTGGGTGTTGCCTGTACGGTCGTGAGTCATCTCCTCAGTCACCCAAAGAGTCTATCTGGTCACCGCTGGATTTTCAGAATGTTGAAAAAATGTCTGCGGCAGTGGGTTTGACGCCAATGAGCGTAGTAGCTTGACGTCTCCTGAGGTGGGCGCTGTCTTAGGTTGTCGCCAGGTGACGTAGGTTGTCCCCGGTGCATTGATGTATGAAGATGTTGTATTTCAGAGTAATGTCTCACGGCATCACTTTCAAATATTTTAATTTCATATATTTTGATCAATAAAACAAACACAAACACAAGCATTGAAAAGCAATGTCAAGTCAAGTCAAGTCAATTTTATTTGTATAGCACATTTAAAAACAACCCACGTTGACCAAAGTGCTGTACATCTGATTAGATACTAAGGAAAAAAATGATACAGTAGCACGCAAACAGTTCACAGCGCCTCCTCAATGAGCCTCAAACGCTAGGGAGTAGAAATAGGTTTTGAGCCTGGACTTAAAGGAGGGGGCAGTTCTGATGGGGAGAGGGATGCTGTTCCACAATGGATGTGGGTGGATGTGGGTGGCCCTGAAAAGGGGCTTATCTTGTGGTCTGTTGTGTGCTCTCTTCCTGGAGTGGTGCACATCTGTTTGTGGTGTGGGCTGTTTGGCGCTGGTCTTCAGATCATGTCATTCTGGTCCACATGCCTACAAAGCAAAAGCCTCTTATATAGTCCTAGCCTGCCCAATCTCTCCTCGTAGCTCAGATCTTTGCATCCTAGCATCATCCTGGTAGATCCTCACTGCATGCTTTCCAGCTGAATGACATCCTTCCAATTGCAGGGTGATGCAGGGAGAGAGAAAACAGGAAATTATAGACCAGTTAGTCTGACATCAGTGGTGGGGAAGATGCTGGAGTCAATTATAAAAGACGAAATTGCGGAGCATGTGGATAGCAGTAACAGGATTGTTCCGAGTCAGCATGGATTTACGAAGGGGAAATCATGCTTGACTAATCTCCTGGAAATTCTTTGAGGATGTAACTAGGAAAATTGACAGGGGAGAGCCAGTAGATGTGGTGTACCTTGACTTTCAGAAAGCCTTTGACAAGGTTCCACATAGGAGATTAGTGGACAAAATTAGAGCACATGGTATTGGAGGTAGGGTACTGACATGGATAGAAAATTGGTTGACGGACAGAAAGCAAAGAGTGGTGATAAATGGGTCCCTTTCAGAATGGCAGGCAGTGACTAGTGGGGTACTGTAAGGCTCGGTGCTGGGACCGCAGCTATTTACAATATACATTAATGACTTGGGTGAAGGGATTAAAAGTACCATTAGCAAATTTGCAGATGATACAAAGCTGGGTGGTAGTGTGAACTGTGAGGAAGATGCTATGAGGTTGCAGGGTGACTTGGACAGGTCGTGTGAGTGGGCGGATGCATGGCAGATGCAGTTTAATGTGGATAAGTGTGAGGTTATCCACTTCGGTTGTATGAATAGGAAGGCAGAGTATTATCTGAATGGTGTCAAGTTAGGAACAGGGGACGTACAACGAGATCTGGGTGTCCTAGTGCATCAGTCACTGAAAGGAAGCATGCAGGTACAGCAGGCAGTGAAGAAAGCCAATGGAATGTTGGCCTTCATAACAAGAGGAGTTGAGTATAGGAGCAAAGAGGTCCTTCTGCAGTTGTACAGGGCCCTAGTGAGACCGCACCTGGAGTACTGTGTGCAGTTTTGGTCTCCAAATTTGAGGAAGGATATTTTTGCTATTGAGGGCGTGCAGCGTAGGTTTACTAGGTTAATTCCCGGAATGGCGGGACTGTCGTATGTTGAAAGACTGGATCGACTAGGCTTGTATACACTGGAATTTAGAAGGATGAGAGGGGATCTTATCGAAACGTATAAGATTATTAAGGGGTTGGACACATTAGAGGCAGGAAACATGTTCCCAATGTTGGGGGAGTCCAGAACAAGGGGCCACAGTTTAAGAATAAGGGGTAGGCCATTTAGAACGGAGTTGAGGAAAAACGTTTTCAGTCAGAGAGTTGTGAATCTGTGGAATTCTCTGCCGCAGAAGGCAGTGGAGGCCAATTCTTTGAATGCATTCAAGAGAGAGCTAGATAGAGCTCTTAAGGATAGCAGAGTCAGGGGGGGTGGGGAGAAGGCAGGAACGGGGTACTGATTGAGAATGATCAGCCATGATCACATTGAATGGCGGTGCTGGCTCGAAGGGCCGAATGGCCTCCTCCTGCACCTATTGTCTATTGTCGGTTGTCTATTCGGCCATGGTACACTGCCTAGTTCGGAGTTGTAGTAAGTGCAGCAATGGTCTCTCTGGTCCTTGGCTCTCTTGTTGGAGGTGTTTCCAGGCAATATCTCCAGTCATACCTGTCTTCCAGGTTTTCCATGAGCCTGGAGTGATGTTGCCTGTCTGGTTGTTCACTCGGTCTCCCTCCACCATGGCACCTCTGCTACGGATCAGGTTGTGGAGTGCTGCGTAGACAATGGTCTCCACATTCTTGGGCTCCTGCTCCATCGTAGTCAGCAAGCATCTGAATCTGCTGGAGAGGATGCCTCATCTTCTTGGTGGAGCTCAGTCACCAAGTTGTCATACTGGCCCAACCTGGGTCTCTTAAGGGATAAGGGATTTAACCACACGGACCTCTTCTTGGGCTTCTTCTTCCCCATTCTACTTGTCCTCCTGTCTTGCTGATCTTTAAGCAGCAGGACTGCTTCTTCTTGTGAGAGCAATGCCCTCAGATGTTGCTCCATGGAAGCCCTACCCTACACCCCCTTTTATAGGGAAACTGGGTGATTCCATTGTTTTGGAGGCCAAAATGACGTGAATTGTCTTCAGTTGTCGCCGACAAGGTCGTAGCTTGTCGTAGCTTGCCGCGGGTAGACGTAGGTTGACTTGGGTTGTCGTAGCTTGTCACCTCTGTGGTGGTAGGGTTGTCGTAGTTGCGGTCATAGGTGGATTTCCACTCTACATGGGTGATGTTTTGGGTCAAGACCCTTCTTCAGACTGATGTCAGGGGAGTTGGCGGGACAGAGATAAAATGTAGTCGGAGAACTAGGAAGGGGAGGGATGGAGAGAGCGAGAAAGCAAGGGTTACTTGGTTAGAGAAGTTAATGCACATACCGTTGGGGTGTGAGCTACCCAAGCAAAATATGAGGTGCTGTTCCTACAATTTGCGCTGGGACTCACTCTGACAATGGAGGAGGCCCAGGACACAAAGGTCAGTGTGGGAATTGGAGGGGGAGTTAAAGTGTTTAGCAACCAGGAGATCAGGTAGGTTTAGGCGGACTGAGCGGAGGTGTTCAGCGAAACGGTCGCCGAGCCTGTGCTGGGTCTCGCCGATATACAGCAGTCCACACCTGGAACAGAGGGGATTCTTTGAAAAATTATCTTCTTTCCCTTTAAACACCTGCAATGATGTCGTCGTTTAATTTCCCAAGACAACATTACAAAGCTGGAAAATTCCGGGAATTCTGCGTAATAATTTGTAATTTGGGATTTTCACAAGGTTCAGCAAAGTCCCTGGGTAATCGAGGCTCCATTGAATTGTAAGCTGGAAAAATAGCGACTGTATGTGAGAGCTCTGTGCTTGGCCTTCTGTTCAGTTCCGTTTAGTTTAGTTTAAAGACACAGCGCAGAAACAGGCCCTTCGGCCCACTGAGTCCGCGCCGACCAGCGATCCCCGCACATTAACACTATCCTACACACACGAGGGACAATTTTTACATTTATATCAAGCCAATTAACCTACTATCCTGTACTAACCTCCTCCTTCCCAGATCTCCCTCTGTCTTCCTGTCTCCACCTATATCCTTCCTTTGTCCCGCCCCCCTACATCAGTCTGAAGAAGGGTCTCGACCCGAAACATCACCCATTCCTTCTCTCCCGAGATGCTGCCTGACCTGCTGAGTTACTCCAGCATTTTGTGAATAAATACCTTCGATTTGTACCAGCATCTGCAGTTATTTTCTTATACTACCCTGTACAGTTTGGAGTGTGGGAGGAAACTGAAGATCTCGGAGAAAACCCACGCAGGTCACGGGGAGAATGTACAAACTCCGTACAGAGAGCGCCCATGGTCACGATCGAACCCGGGTCTCTGGCGCTGTAAGGCAGTAACTCTACCGCTGCACCACCATTCTGTCTTTTTCGATTGTCCATCGAGCTATAACTGTTGCAAACGTATTGAAGAATTGATGCTTCACAACTGAGTTTTATCCTAAAGATAGACACAAATGCTGGAGTCACTCAGCGGGTCAGGCAGTATCTCTGGAGAAAAGGAATAGGTGACGTTTCGGGTCGAGTCCCTGCTTTTATTTTATCCTAAGCATCTTTCAGAAACCCAGGCAAGCGCAAGCTGTTAATTTACACTTGGTTTGACATTGACTTGTGTCAACAGCTGTAAGCAATGGCTGGGAACTTTACAGGTTATAATTTAGTTTAGTTTAGAAATACAGCATGGAAACGGGCCCTTTAGCCCACCATGTCCACATCGACCATCGTTCACTCGAGCTCCAAGCTATCCCACTTTCTCAGCCACTCCTTACACGTCAGAGACCAATTAACCTACAAACCCGCCCGTCTTTGGCATGGGAGTGGAAACTGGAGTACCCAGTTTGTACGGAGTTTGAAAGTTCTCCCTGTGACCGGCGTGGGTTTTCTCTGGGTGCTCCGGTTTCCTCCCACACTCCAAAGACGTACGGGTTTGTAGGCTAAGTAGAAAAATTGTAAATTGTCCCGAGTGTGTAGGATAGTGCTAGCAAATGGATGATCGATGGTTGGCAGGGACTCGGTGGGCAGAAGGGCCTGTTTCCAGCACTGTGTCTCTAAAGTCTAAAAGTCTAAAGTCTAAAGTCACGCAGAGGAAACCCATGCGGTCACGGGGAGAACGTGCAAACTCCACAAAGACAGTACCCAACGTCAGGATCGAACCCGGGTCTCTGATGTTATTAAGTTTCAATGCGGTCCCCTCTCATCCTTGGCTCAAGTTTAGAAGGATGAGGGGGAACATCATTTTAACTTACCGAATAGTGAAAGGCCTGGATAGAGTGGATGTGGAGAGGATGTTTCCACTAGTGGGAGAGTCTAGCACCAGAGGATACAGTTTCCAAATAAAAGGACGTACCTTTAGAAAGGAGATGAGGAGGAATTTGGAGTCATAGGATCATAGAGTGATACAGTGTGGAAACAGGCCCTTCGGCCCAACCTGCCCACACCGGCCAACATGTCCCTGCTATACTAGTCCCACATACCTGCGATTGGTCCATATCCCTCCAAACCTGTCCTATCCATGTGCCTGGCTAATTGTTTCTTAAATGTTGGGATAGTCCCGGACTCAACTACCTCCTCTGGCAGCTTGTTCCATACACCCACCACCCTTTGTGTGAAAAAGTTACCCCTCAGATTCCTATTAAATCTTTTCCCCTTCACCTTGGAACCTATGTCCTCTGGTCCTCGATTCCCCTACTCTGGGCAGGGGAATCCTTGCACCTACCCGATCTATTTCCTCTCATGATTTTGGTCAGAGGGAGGTAAATCTGTGGAATTCATTGCCACCGAAGACTGTGGAGGCTGTCAATGGATATATTTAAGGTGGAGATTGACAGATTCTTGATTAGTGCAGGTGTTAGCATGATGGTGCAGTGGTAGAGTTGCTGCCTCACAGCGCCAGAGACCCGTGTTCCATTCTGACTATGGGTGCTGTCTGTACGGAGTTTGTACGTTCTCCCCGTGACCGCATTGGCCTTCTCCGGGTGCACCGGTTTCATAAGATCATAAGTGATAGGAGTGGAATTAGGCCATTCGGCCCATCAAGTCTACTCCACCATTCAATCATGGCTGATCTATCTCCCCCTCCTAACCCCATTTCCTGCCTTCCCCGATAACCTCTGACACCCGTACTAATCAAGTGTCCTCCCACACTCCAAAGACGTACAGGTTTGTAGGTTAATTGGCTTCGGTAAAATTGTGAATTGTTCCTAGAGTGTGTAGGATAGTGTTAATGTGCGGGGATCGCTGGTCGGCGCGGACTTGGTGGGCCGAAGGACCTTTTTCCACACTGTGTCTCTAAAGTCTAAAGGTGTGTTGGACAAAGGCCAGAGAGAAAAGTATAGAAGGTGTGAGACAAAGGGATTGAAGAGTTGTGAATTGTGAAGCTAGAGGAAGGAATGTAGGTGGAAGGGGAGGAGGGTAAGGGAAGAAATAGGTGCCAGTCTAACTGGGACACAGGGCAGGTGGGGGGGGGGGGGTAATAAAGGACGAGTGTGGGGAGAAAGTAGGAGTTTTTAGAGGTTACCCCAAAATCGGAGAATTCAATGTTCATATCATTGGGTTGTAAGCTGCCCAAGTGGAATATAAGGTGCTTTTTTAGTTTAGTTTAGAGACACGTCATGGAACCTGTGCACTAGTTCTACATGATCCCAGTTTTGCATCCTACACACTAAGGGCAATTTACAGAGGTCAAATAACCTACAAACCCGCACGTCTTTGGAACGTTGGAGGAGACGGGAGAACCCGGAGAAATCCCACGCGGTCACGGGGAGAACGTACAACCTCCGCACAGACAGCGCCCGCAGTCAGGATGGAACCCGGGTCCCTGGCGCGGTAAGGCAGCAACTCTACCTCTGCACCACTCTGGTAAGGTGCCCAAGAAAAATACTAGGTGCTGTTTCTCCAATTTGCGCTGGGCCTCACTCTGACAGTGGAGGAGGCCCAGGACAGAGAGGTCAGTGTGGGAATGGGAGGGGGAGTTAAAATGGTTACCAACCGGGAGATCCAGCAGGCCTAGGCGGACTGAACAAACTCTATCGTTTCGGACAGTGCATACAGTCACAGAGCCGATAAAGGGCGGCACGGTGGCGCAGCGGTAGAGTTGCTGCCTTTCAGCGAATGCAGCACCGGCGACTCGGGTTCGGTCCTGACTGCGGGCGCAGTCTGTACGGAGTTTGTACGTTCTCCCCGTGACCGGAGTGGGTTTTCTCCGAGATCTTCGGTTTCCTCCCACACTCCAAAGACGTACAGGTATGTAGGTTAATTGGCTGGGCAAATGTAAAAATTGTCCCTAATGTGTGTAGGATGGTGTTAATGTGCGGGGATCGCTGGGCGGCGCGGACCCGGTGGGCCGAAGGGCCTGTTTCTGCGCTGTATCTCTCTTTCATTTCTAATAGCCGGTGTGGCATCCACTGTGAGTCTGAAGAAGGGTACCGACCTGAAATGTCACCTATCCATGTCCTCTAAGGATGCTGCCTCACCCGCTGGGATACTCCAGCACTGTGTCGTTCCAGACCTAAGCAAAGTGTTGTTTATCAGTGTGTGTGTGTGTGTGTGTGTGTGTGTTGTGTGTAGGAAGGAACTGCAGATGAGGGCGGCACGGTGGCGCAACGGTAGAGTTGCCGCCTTACAGCACTTGCAGCGCCTGAGACCCGGGTTCGATCCCAACTACGAGCGGGTGCTGTCTGTGCGGAGTTTGTACGTTCTCCCCGTGACCCGCGTGGGTTTTCTCCGGGATCTTCGGTTTCCTCCCACACTCCAAAGACGTGCAGGTATGTAGGGTAATTGGATTGGTGTGTGTGTAAAATTGTCCCTAGTGCGTGTGGGATAGTATTAATATGCGGGGATCACTGGTCGGCGCGGACTTGGTGGGCCAAAGGGCCTGTTTCCGCGATGTATCTCTAAAACTAAAACTAAGATGCTGGTAGCCTGTTCCTTCTATCCAGAGATGCTGCCTGTCCCGCTGAGTTACTCCAGCATTGTGTCTCTTATCGTGTGTGCGTGGGAGGAAGATGATCATAAAGTAGCTTCAGGCAAGAGTGCATTTGCTTTTGAGCGGAGAAATGTTCTGTACATTCCTGGTGCTGGGCGGGAGCATTGTTGTTCCATCATATCCTGAAGAATAGCTTGGAACTAGCCAGTTAATAAATCAAACTTTTCTTTTTGTCCTGTGGCAAGTCAAATGGCTTTGGACAATGCCATTTAAAGTGGGTTACCGGGGAAATAATGTGCCTGACTGACCTCCTGTAGAGATTTTGATGATTTGCAGAGTTATATCATGCACAAAAAGGCTGGAGAATTGAAGCATCACGACTGAATTTTTCCGAGGCAAAAATGACTAGAACTCCAGATTCAGGGGCAGTTTCTTCCCGGCCGTTATCAGGATTTAGCTCTTGGGGCCAAAAGAAACAAGGGATATGGGGAAAAAATAAGAACGGGGTTTTGATTTTAGATGGTCAGCCATGATCATATTGAATGGCGGTGCTGGCTCGAAGGGCCGAATGGCCTACTCCTGCACCTTTTTTTCTGTGTTTTCTACGTTTCTAACTGAACCATCCTCTCACCAGATAGGGAGCAGTCCAGAGCTATGATCGACCTCTTTGGAGATTTTCGGACTACCTTTGATCGGACTTTACTGGACGTTATCTTGCACTAAACCAGATTCACATTGCTCCCTTTATCATGTACCTGGCTCGATTGTAATCATCCATTGTCTTTCCACTGACTGTTTAGCACGCAACAAAGGCTTTTCGCTGTACCTCGGTACACGTGACAATAAATTAACTCAACTAAACGCGGCACGGTAGCGCAGCGGTAGAGTTGCTGCTTTACAGCGAATGCAGCGCCGGAGACTCAGGTTCGATCCTGACTACGGGTGCTGCACTGTAAGGAGTTTGTACGTTCTCCCCGTGACCTGCGTGGGTTTTCTCCGAGATCTTCGGTTTCCTCCCACACTCCAAAGACGTACAGGTATGTAGGTTAATTGGCTGGGTAAATGTAAAAATTGTCCCTAGTGGGTGTAGGATAGTGTTAATGTATGGGGATCGCTGGGCGGCACGGACTTGGAGGGCCGAAAAGGCCTGTTTCCGGCTGTATATATATGATATGATATGATATGATAAACTCTTGCACTACAATGCTGCAAACTATATTTTGCACTCTGTATCCTTTCCTTTGTTCAACCTCAGGAACAGCTTCTTCCCCCTCTGTTATCAGGCATCTGAACGGTCCACGCAGTCTCTCGAAACTAAAATAAACGAAGCTAAAATGCGCTCTGAAGATAGACACAAAGTGCTGGAGTAACTCAGCGGGTCAGGCAGCATCTCCGGAGAAAAAAGGGGGGGGTGACGTTTTGGGTCAGGACCCTTCTTCAGACAAGTATGTAGCTGTTTTTAGCATGAAACAAGTACGTAGCTGTTTTCCAGAAGCGTGGAACATTTCACACAATTTTGTGGCCACGGTGAACTGTGCCAAGTTCCATTACAGGAAAACCACAGGTTCCAAGTAGCCTACAATTAATGCTCACAACAGGTCTTCAGTACATTGCTTGATCTCTCAATAGCTTATGTTTTGAACTCACTGAAGTGGGGCACATGGAAAACTTTTGATATTTGCTGGCACCTGACTCCTAGATCCTGACACTGACTTGTTTCAAAGATAGACACACTCAGTGGGAACTCTGGAGAGAAGGAACGGGTGACGTTTCGGGCCGAGACCCTTCTTCAGACTGAGAGTCAGGGTGAGAGGGAGACAGAGATGTGGAAGGGTAAGGTGTGAAAACGAGACATCAAAGGGGACGAGGTTCAAGGAAAATGTTGAATAGACCATTGTTAGTTAGGAGAAGGTGACAACGAAGCATACAGAGATAAAATTTAATCAGGGGGACAGCCAGAATGGTCAGAGAACTGGAATGGGGGAGGGATGGAAAGCAAGGGTTACTTGTAGTTAGGGAAATCAATTTTCTGAAGAAGGGTCTCGACCCGAAACGTCACCCATTCCTTCTCTCCAGAGATGCTGCCTGTCCCGCTGAGTAACTCCAATATTTTGTGTCTGTCTTCGGTTTAAACCAGCATCTGCAGTTCCTTCCTCCACTAACTTATTTCAAATCTTTTCACCCAGATATCTACCATTTCTAAGCACGTGCCAAACCGTTTCCAGAAGTTGTGGGGTCCGTTTAATAACGTCAACAATCCATTATTCTATCTTTTCAACATTTTGGATCTAATGTGACTTCTTTTCCTGTTGTGACTGTGTTGAGCAACAATTCTCAGACTAAGATCCTTTATAAGGAGATCTTTAGTCTTTGCTTTTAGACTTCAGAGATACAGTGTGGAACCAGGCCCTTCGGCCCACCGAGTCCGTGCCGACCAGCGATCACCCCGTGCACCAGCACTATCCTACACACACTAGGGACAATTTACAATTTTACCGAAGCCAATTAACGAACAAACCTGCAAGTCGTTGGAGTGTGGGAGGAAACCGGAGCACCTGGAGAAAACCCATGTGGTCACAGGAAGTAAGTACAAACTTCATACAGACAGCACCCGTAGTCAGGATCGAACCCAGGTCTCTGCTGCTGTGAGGCAGCAACTCTATCACCGCGCCACCATGCCGCTTCCTAAAAAACCTTTTGAGAAAATTACAAATCATCCTCCAACTAGTTGGAGGATGATTTGTTGGATACGCTGGCTGATGGGGTGGAAGGTGAGAACGAGGGGGGTTCTGTCCTTGTTACGAATGGAGGGAGGGGGAGCAAGAGCGGAGCTGCGGGATGTAGAAGGGACCCTAGTGAGAGCCTCATCTATAATGGAGGAGGGGAAGCCCCGTTTCCTGAAGAATGAGGACATCTCTGATGCCCTAGTGTGAAACACCTCATCCCGGGCGCAGATGCGGCATAGACGGAGGAATTGGGAGTAGGGGATAGACTTTTTGCAGGAGACCGGGTGGGAAGAAGTGTAGTCCAGATAGCTGTGGGAGTCAGTGGGTTTGTAGTAGATGTCAGTCACTAGTCTGTCTCCTGTGATGGAGATGGTGAGGTCCAGAAACGGTAGGGATTGTTCGACGTACCCGACAAAGAGGCAGGCGTAGCTAGGGCCCATGCGAGTGCCCATAGCTACGCCTCTGGTTTGGAGGAAGTGGGAGGAGTCAAAGGAGATGTTGTTGAGGGTAAGAACCAGCTCTGCTAGGCGGAGGAGAGTGTTGGTCGATGGGGATTGGCTGGATCTACGGTCGAGGAAGAAACGGAGGGCTTCGAGACCATCCTTGTGGGGGATGGAAGTGTAGAGTGACTGGACATCCATGGTGAAGATGAGGGAGTGGGGGCCTGGGAACCGGAAGTTATCAAGGAGATGGAGAGCGTGTGAGGTGTCTTGGACGTAGGTGGGGACGGATTTGACCAGGGGGGATAGGATGGAGTCGAGGTAGGTAGAGATAAGTTCGGTAGGGCATGAGCAGGCAGAGACAATGGGTCTGCCGGGACAGTTCTGTTTATGGATTTTAGGTAGGAGGTAGAATCGGGCCGTGCGGGGCTGGGGAACTATGAGTTTGGAGGCATTGGGGGGTAGATCGCCGGAGATGGTGAGGTCCGTGATGGTGCTGCTGATAAAGGTCTGGTGTTCGTCGGTGGGGTCATGGTCCAGGGATAGGTAGGAAGAGGTGTCTGAGAGTTGTCGTCTGGCCTCGGTCCGGTAGAGGTCAGCACGCCAGACTACCACAGCCCCTCCTTTGTCAGCGGGTTTGATGATTAAGTCCGGGTTGTTGCGGAGTGAGTGGAGGGCTGCACGTTCAGGAGGGGAGAGGTTGGAGTTGGTCAGGGGAGTGGAGAATTTGAGGCGGTTAATGTCACGACAGCAGTTGGAGATGAAATGTTCTAGTGAGGGTAGTTGGCCAACCGGGGGGGTCCAAGAGGAGGGGGTCCGTTGGAGACGGGAGAAGGGGTCATCAGTGGGGGGTGGGGACTCCTTACCATGGAAAAAGGCTCGGAGGCGGCGGAAGAAGAGCTCCACGTCATGGCGGACGCGGAACTCGTTGATGTGGGGGCGGAGGGGAACAAAGGTCAGGCCTCTGCTGAGGACAGACCGTTCGGTGTCTGAAAGGGGGAGGTCAGGGGGGATGGTGAACACCCGGCAATGGTGGTGGTTGGGGTCGGATGAAGGCAGGGGGGCAGGCGGAGGTGGAGGTGATGTATGGTGAGGGGGTGGTGGGTTAACAGAGCAGAGGGGGGCATGAGGACCGATGTGGGGAGTGGCTAGGGCCACCTGGGTAGAAAAAAACGAATGCGGTTTGAAAGATATGATCATGGTAGTCCGACCCAACTCCAGGCGATGATTTCACCACTGGAAACCCTAAGGTGCCAGCTGAGCAGGGCTAAAGAATGTAAACGGGATTAGTTTACACATTAACTCATCATTTTGAGCTAATTTGACGCGGCTGCTCATAAAAATGATGTCTGTGGTTAACCAACACCGGCCATGAATTTTCTTTGTTGCTTCAGCACTCCCTGAGCCCAGCTCCATCAGTGCTCGCGCCAGCTCACGCTAGATTGAAATGATAGAACTGATTGAAATGATAGTAAACTGGACTGGTCCAGGAATGCTGAGACCCCGTACAAGAAGGGACAGGGCCGGCTGTACTTTTTGAGAAGGCTCCGCTCCTTCAACATCTGCAGTAAGATGCTGCACATGTTCTACCAGTCGGTGGTGGCCAGTGCCATCTCCTTCGCTGCCGTGTGCCGGGGCAGCAGGGCGAAGGCCGCGGACGCCAACGGGATCAACAAACTCATCAGGAAGGCTGGCTCCGTCCTGGGGGCGGAGTTGGGTTCACGGGAGGTGGTCTTGGAGGGGAGGATGCTCCTCAAACTGCGGAGCATCCTGGACAATACAGCTCACCCCCTCCATGACACACTGGTCAACCTGAGGAGCACCTTCAGCAACAGACTGGTCCCACCGAGATGCAGGACAGAACGCCACAGGAGATCCTTCTTCCCTGTGGCTGTCAAACTGTACAACTCCTCCCCCTTCTGTCGTGGGGTCGACTGAGACTGACTCCCCTCCCACCCCCTCCCTCCCCCCCCCCCCAGTCTTTGCACATCACCAATCCTTTCCACTCATCACTTTAATCTCATGTTTCATGTATCGTGTTTTTATGACAGTTGGCAGATCAATTACCCTCCTGGGATAAATAAAGTTCTATTATATCGTAGAGGTTAGGTTGAAAGGGGTGTTTTATATTTGGAACTGTACTCTACTGAGAAGTACCCCAAAGAACAAGGGGCCACAGTTTAAGAATAAGGGGTAGGCCATTTAGAACTGAGACGAGGAAAAACTTTTTCAGTCAGAGAGTTGTGAATCTGTGGAATTCTCTGCCTCAGAAGGCAGTGGAGGCCAATTCTCTGAATGCATTCAAGAGAGAGCTAGATAGAGCTCTTAAGGATAGCGGAGTCAGGGGGTATGGGGAGAAGGGAGGAACGAGGTACTGATTGAGAATGATCAGCCATGATCACATTGAATGGCGGTGCTGGCTCGAAGGGCCGAATGGCCTCCTCCTGCACCTATTGTCTATTGTCTATAAAGGCAGTTCACTTGAAGTTATGTGGCATAGTGCTGGAGTAACTCATCGAGTCAGGGAGCATCCCTGGAGATCAGGGATCTGTATCTTCAGACCTTAGACATACAGACCAGCGATCACCCCATACACTAGTACTGTCTGGTTCACTAGGGACAATTTACAACCTTACTTAAGTCAATTCACCTCTGTCTTTGGAGTGTGGGAGGAAACTAGAGCACCCGGAGAAAACCCACGTAGGTCACAGGGAAAACATATAAACTCCATTTAGGCAGCACCCGTAGTCAAGATCGAACCTGGGTCTCTGGAGCTGTAAGGCAGCAACTCTACCGCTGTGCCACCGTGCCGCTCCAAATAAGCTGAAATGAACCTCTGGGCAGGTACGAAGAAGAAGGGTTCCAACCCGAAAAGTCACCCATTCCTTCTCTCCAGAGATGCTGTCTGTCCCACCTTACCTGAGTTACTCCAGCATTCTGTGCCTATCTTCGGTATAAAACAGCATACAGTACAATACAATATATTATGGCGAGTCCGAAACTCGTTAGTTGTAGACGAAGTTTATTGCAGCCGCAATACACGAATACAGAGATAAACAACAAGTTACAGGACAACCAATATAAACTTACTGTCTTCCTTGAAGACTTCGCCGAACTGGCTAAAACGGGCGCCAAACGCGCACCTGACATCGCTGGCCAATCAGCGGTGTCGTTCCCTGGACCAATCCCCATGGTCGCGTTCCCACGTGACCTCGCTGGCCAATCCGAGGGTTCGACGACCTGGACCATTCTCTATGGTCGCTACATGACCCCCCCCAGAACCCGAGGTGCGGAACCTAGCAGGGAGCCGGATTTCGCGACCATAACGAGTACGGAGAGGGACAGCCTGAACCACAGGAGCCGGAGGTTCCGGACTTGGTGGAACAGCCGGAACGGGAGGTTCTGGAGGAACTACCGGAACGGGGGGTCCTGGAGGAACTGCCGAAACGGGGGGTCCTAGGGGAACTGCCGAAACTGGGGGTCCCGGAGGAACTGTCGGAACGGGGGTTTGTGGACTGGGCAGAACTAACGGAGGTCGGCCTCTTCTAGGGGTTTGACCGACCAGGACTGGTTGATCCGGGTCCAAATGGGCAGGTTTGAGCCGGGACACCGAGACGAGTTCACTCTTGCCGCCCATGTCTAAGGTGAAAGTAGCCGTTCCCTTACGTAAAACCCGGAACGGCCCTTGATAGACCCTCTGCAACGGGGCGCGATGGGCATCTTTACGCAAAAAAACAAACTCACAGTCCTTCAGGGAAGACGGTTCATGTACCATGGGACACCCATGACGTGAAGTCGGCACTGGAGCCAGGGAGCCCACCCGTTCCCGGAGAGATGCTAACGCTGATGGGACTGTAGGGAGCAGGGCTGAAGGGTCCGGAAACAGATCTCCGGGTACTCGAAGGGTCGAGCCATATACCAGCTCTGCGGACGACGCACCGAGATCTGGCTTAGGAGCAGTCCGGATGCCCAAAAGAACCCAAGGGAGTTGGTCTACCCAGTCCGGGCCTTCAAGCCTTGCACTGAGGGACGCCTTAAGTTGGCGGTGGAACCTTTCTACGAGTCCATTTGCCTGGGGGTGATATGCAGTTGTGGGTTGTAATTTGGACCCGTACAGTTCCGCCAGCGCGGCCCAGAGGGACGAAGTGAACTGTGGCCCTCTGTCAGTTGTAATAACTGCCGGGACCCCGAAACGAGCTACCCAATGAAGGGCCAAAGTCCTAGCACAAGACGCTGACGAGATATCAAACAATGGGAAAGCCTCTGGCCACCGGGTGAACCGATCCACCACCGTGAGGAGGTGGGTGTAGCCCCGGGAGGAAGGCAAAGGCCCGACCAAATCCACGTGGATGTGGAAAAAACGAAAAGCCGGGACTTCGAAATCCTGTACGGGGGGCTGGACGTGGCGCTGGACTTTAGCGGTCTGACAGGGCACGCAGGAACGTGCCCACCCCGCTACCTGTTTCCGCAGGCCATGCCAGACAAACCTCGCTGCCACCAAGGCAGAGGTGGAGCGGATGGACGGGTGCGCCAGCCCATGAATGGCATCGAAAACCCGGCGCTGAAGGGAGGGCGGTACTACCGGCCTGGGACGAGGAAGAGAAACATCGCACCAGACTTTCGTGCCCTCCGACCCTCAAGCTACCTGGGCCAACTTCAATCCCGAAGTGGTGGACTGGTACGTCGAAACGGTATCCGCCAGGAGCTGTGCCTCCGCGAGCTCCTGGGGATCCACTTCGCAGTCCACCGCCGAAATAGGGGGAAAAGCAGGTCTAGACAGGGCGTCAGCAACGGCATTCAGCTTACCCGCGATATGACGGACATCTGTGGTAAATTCGGAGATAGCAGTCAGGTGCCGCTGCTGGCGGGCCGACCATGGGTCAGACAATTTCAAAAAAGCAAATGTTAATGGCTTGTGGTCCGTAAATGCCACAAATGGGCGGCCCTCGAGGAAATACCTGAAATGACGGACAGCTAAATGGAGAGCTAGAACCTCTCGGTCAAATGCGCTATATTTCAGCTCGGCCGAATTTAGTTGCCGGCTGAAAAACGCTCAAGGCTGCCAACGGCCACCAACCTGCTGCTCCAGAACCCCACCCACCGCCACGTCAGAGGCGTCAACCGTCAAGGCCGTGGGGGCGGAGGGGCTCGGATGGACCAACATGGTGGCGTCTGCCAAGGCTGCCTTAGCTGCCGTAAAAGCCGACTCTGCGGCCGGGGACCACAACAACTCTACCGGATTCCCTGCAAGGCATTGGAAAAGCGGGCGCAGAACTCGCGCCGCTGCCGGAACGAATCTATGGTAGAAATTAACCATGCCTACGAACTCCTGCAGCCCTTTTACTGTGGTGGGCCTGGGAAAAGCCCGGATAGCCTCCACCTTCTCGGGCAAAGGGGCGGCGCCGGCAGGAGTAATTCTGTGCCCTAGAAAATCGAGAGCGGGCAGGCCGAATTGACATTTGGAGGGTTGGATAATGAGCCCGTGGTCTTGGAGCCGCTGGAACACGGTCCGCAAATGGGCCTGGTGTTCCTGCACTGAGGGGCTGGCTACCAGGATGTCGTCTAAATAAATAAACAAAAAGGGTAAACCCCGGCCCACGCGATCCATCAGTCGCTGGAAAGCCTGTGCCGCGTTCTTTAAACCGAAAGGCATACGCAACCATTCAAACAACCCGAACGGAGTAATAGTTGCAGTTTTTTGTATGTCCTCCGGTCGCACCGGAATCTGATGGTATCCTCGCACCAAATCGATTTTGGAAAACACCACCGCTCCTTCCAGCCCAGATGAAAAGTCCTGTAGGTGCGGTATGGGGTAGCGATCAGCCGTGGTGACAGCATTGAGACGCCGATAATCGCCACATGGCCTCCACCCCCCAGATGCCTTGGAGACCATGTGCAACGGCGAGGCCCACGGGCTGTCGGACTGACGGACAATTCCCATTTCCTCCATCTTCCTGAACTCCGCCCTTGCCACCACCAGTTTGTCTGGCGGTAGTCTCCTGGCCCGAGCGAAAACGGGAGGGCCTTCGGTGCGGATGTGATGGACCACACCGTGCTTAGCCGAAGGTGCGTCAAAACGTTGGACGAGCAGCTCTGGGAACTCTGCCAGAATCGCAGCATACGAGTCGGGGGCCGCGACGACGGCCTGGACAGTAGGGCTGGGCGAGGAGGCGATTGTCGGAGCAACGTGCTCATCTTCGGCGGAGGGTCGGAGGTCGTTCCCGCGGACATCAGGAATCAGCGAAAAACCCCAGAGAAAATCTGCGCCCAGGATCGCTTGTTTGACGTCGGCTATGATGAATGGCCATTCGTACGTGCGGAGGCCTAACACAAGGGACATCTTCCGTGTACCGAAAGTGCGAATTGGGCTGCCATTAACCGCGATGAGAGTGGGACCTGTCTTACCCGATCTGGTTTCGAGGTCGGTCGGCGGCACTATGCTGACGATGGCTCCCGTGTCGACCAAAAATTCTGTGTCCGTGAATCGATCATGGACATAGAGGCGCCGGTTCTGGCCAATCGTAACTGCCCCTATGTACGATCGGCCGAGGCATTTCCCGCGAAGGTACAAGGCAAACGACAGTTGCGGGATTCGTTACCCCATCGTAGGTGATAATAGCACCAGCCGCGCTTGTGCGGATCTTTTTGGCGGGCTTTCGGAGAATTGGCGGGAGACGTGGCGCCATCTTGCCGTCGCTGTGGCGTGGTCACCGATGTCGAGACTTTGTTGATTGAACCCTTTGCCTTGTTCTTTGCCGCTATGAGCGCGTCCGCTTTCGCTGCATATGCCTCGGGGTCCTTAAAAGAACAATCCGTAAGCAGCAGTCGGACATCCTCGGGAAGTTTCTCGCGGAATGCCTGTTCAAACATCGGGCAATCCGTATGCTCACCGGCTAGCACCATCATTTCGGCCATGAGGACGGAAGGCAGTTGGTCTCCAAGCTCCGGTAGGTGCAGAAGTTTTGCCGCACCACCATGCTTATTTAACCCGAAGGTTCGCAGTAATACCTTCTTCATGGTTTCATACTTGTCTTCCGCAGGTGAATTCACGATGAACCGCATCACGCGCTTGGTTGTGTCCGGCGATAGAGCGCTGACGAAGTAGAAGTACTTCGTGGAATCGTCCGACACCTTCTTTATATGGAATTGGGCCTTGGCGTGGATAAACCAAGCTTGCGGTGCGTACGTCCAAAATAACGGAAGATGAACGTCTGCCGCGCTTGACTCCGGTGTGCCCTGCTCGGTCATCGTCAACGAGGCGTCGGGTTCCTGCTCAGTCGGTGATCGTCCAGATCACGTTCGGGGTCACCAATATGGCGAGTCCGAAACTTGCTAGTTGTAGACGAAGTTTATTGCAGCCGCAATACACGAATACAGAGATAAACAACAAGTTACAGGACAACCAATATAAACTTACTGTCTTCCTTGAAGACTTCGCCGAACTGGCTAAAACGGGCGCCAAACGCGCACCTGACATCGCTGGCCAATCAGCGGTGTCGTTCCCTGGACCAATCCCCATGGTCGCGTTCCCACGTGACCTCGCTGGCCAATCTGAGGGTTCGACGACCTGGACCATTCTCTATGGTCGCTACAATATCTTTATTGTCATTGTACAGGGGTACAACGAGATTGGGAATGCGCCTCCCATACGATGCAATAATTTAATTAGCTAGTCAGTATTAATTTAAACAACCCAATGAAACAAATTGTAACAGTTTTAAAACAGAATAAAGTGCAAGTAGATCTGTGCCGGATCACTGTGCGATGTGACCATCCGGCTCAGCAGGACCGGTTCATAGCAGCTATGGCCCTGGGGATGAAGCTGTTCTTGAGTCTGGAGGTGCGGGCGTAGAAGGCCTTGTATCGTCTGCCCGATGGTAGAAGTTCAAACAGACTGTTGCAGGGGTGTGAAGAGTCTTTGTGGATGCTGGTGTCTTTTCTGAGGCATCGTGTGTTGTAGATGCCCTCCAAGGCTGGTAGCTGTGTTCCGATGGTCCTCTGAGCTCTATGGATTGCCCGCTGAAGAGCTTTCCTCTCTGCCTCCGTGCAGCTGAGATACCACACAGGGAAGCCATGTGTTAGGATGCTCTCTATGGTGCAGTAAATCTGCAGTAAATTCCAACACTGGATATGGTGATACTGAAAGGGTGGACATATCAGGGGCGTGGCTGTGTTCTGCAGCTGCGGCTCACCGGCAGTCTGTCTTTTTTTTGTTTTTGTCTATTGTCATCGTTTAATGTACGTTTTGTTCTATTTTTAACTCTGTGTATGTGGGGGGGTTGGGGGAAACCTTTTTTCTAATCTCTTCCTCAACGGAGATGCGACCTTTACCGTGTCGTATCTCCGTTCGCGCTACGGCCTAACATCGTGGAGTCAGCGGCCTCCAGCTGGGATCGACCTTGAAGACTCCGGTCGCAGGGCCTGGACTTACCATCTCGGAGGCTTCGGCCGTGGGCCCTGCAGACCGCAACATCGGGAGTTCGCAGGTCCCTGGCTGGCGACCGGTTTTTGGGAGCTCCAGCCGTAGCAGCTTCGACCGCCCCGAAGCGCGAGGTACGATCGACCCGCCCGCAGGCCCTTCATCACCCTGCGTGGCCCGGCCGCAGCACTTTCCATCGCCCGGTGGGGGCTCAGGACTTTCATCGGCCTGCTCGGCTCGGCCGCAGCACTTTCCATCGCCCGGTGGGGGCTCAGGACTTTCATCGGCCTGCTCGGCTCGGCCCTGGGACTTTCCATCGCCCGGTGGGGGCTTCAAAAAGTTGGGAGCCTCGATCACCTCGTGGCACCACGGGAGAAGAATGAGGAGGAGATAAGACTTTGCCTTCCATCACAGTGAGGGTGTGCCTAGAGCAATCACTGTGATGGCTGTTTGTGTAAAAATTGTATCTGTGTGTCCTGTGCTTTTTGTTGTCTACTGCCGGACCCTGACGTGAGAGGACGCTGGCGTTGTTTATTCGCCGCTTTTCCGTTAGGATAGTTTGTCTGTTTGTTTTTATGTTGATTGTTTTTGTAAAGCGCTTTGAGCACCCGATAAGGTGCTATATAAAATAAATGCTTATTATTATTATTATTATTATATGCAGGAGAGGTTTGGGCCCAACGGGTCCACTTGGTCTACTTTTATAAATAAATGGCGAAGGTCATAAGTTTGTACAGTGCTTTATATCTGAAGGTTTAAAGATGATATTACGGTACATTAATAGCTACGAATCAATCTGTCACCAATCTCTATCCAGTTTCTAGATCTGTGCAATCCTTTTTTAGATTTGTCCACAGGCTTCCACTCTGCCTGATTAATATAATGTTTTCATAAAGTGGAAGAGATTTAAACGTCAGGATAAAAAAAAATTAAATGTGGAACAGTTGTGTATCATGAGTTAATGCAGTCCATTTAAAACTATTAATAATGGATGGATTAAAATACTGTCAGTAGATCATTAGGCGATTTATTTCTTACACTGGGTTAAAAAAAAGAACATACAACATAGGAACAGGCCCTTCGACCCACAGTTTCCCTGCCGAACATGATGCTGATATAAACGAATCTCATCTGCCTGCACGTGGTCCATATCCCCCTATTCCGTGCATATCCGTGTGCCTATCTAAAAGCCTCTTAGATGCCACTATCGTATCTGCCTCCACCAAGCGTTTCAGGCACCAGAGTAAAGTTACAGGATTAGAAACAAGGAACAGGAAATAAGGAACTAGGCCCGGCACGGTGGCGCAGCGGTAGAGTTGCTGCCTTACAGCACTTGCAGCGTCGGAGACCCGGGTTCGATCCGGACTACGGGTGTTGTCTGTACGGAGTTTGCACCTTCTCCCCGTGACCGCCTGGGTTTTCTCCGAGATCTACGGTTTCCTTCCACACTCCACAGACGTACAGGTTTGTAGGTTGATTGGCTCGATAGAAATGCAAATTGTCCCTGGTGTGTGTAGTGTAGTATTCATGCGCAGGGGTTGCTGGTCAGTGCGGACTCAGTGGGCCAAAGGGCCTGTTTCTGCACTGTATCTCTAAACTAAACTAAACTAAACTGCAGATGCTGGCTGGTGTATAAAGAAAGCCACAAAGTGCTGGTGTCGCTCAGCAGGTCAGGCAGCATCCCTGGAGAAAGTGGATAGGTGACGTTTCAGAAGAAGGGTGCTTCACAGCGCCAGAGACCCCGGTTCGATCCTGAACTTGGGTGCTGTCTGTATGGAAGTTGTACATTCTCTCTGCAATCACGTGGGTTTCCTCCGTGTGCTCCAGTTTTCTCCCACATTCCAAAGAAGTACAGGCTTGCAGGTTAATTGGCGTCTGTTTAGTTTAGTTTAGTTTAGTTTAGAGATACAGCGCTGAAACAGGCCCCTTTGACCCACCGAGTCCGCACCGACCAGCGATCCCCATCACATTGGTACGCGCTACACACAAGGGACAATTTCCAATTTTTACCAAAGCCAATTGGGGGGAAATTGGGAGTGTGGGAGGAAAGATTGAAAAGACATATGAGGAAAGATTGAAAAGACTAGGCTTGTATTCACTGGAGTTTAGAAGGATGAGAAGGGATTTTATAGAAACATATAAAATTATAAAAGGACTGGATAAGCTAGATGCAGGAAAAATGTTCCCAATGTTGGGCGAGTCCAGAACCAGGGGCCACAGTCTTAGAATAAAGGGGAGGCCATTTAAAACTGAGGTGAGAAAAAACTTTTTCACCCAGAGAGTTGTGAATTTGTGGAATTCTCTGCCACAGAGGGCAGTGGAGGCCAATTCACTGGATGGATTTAAGAGAGAGTTAGATAGAGCTCTAGGGGCTAGTGGAATCAAGGGATATGGGGAGAAGGCAGGCATGGGGTATTGATTGGGGACGATCAGCCATGATCACAATGAATGGCGGTGCTGGCTCGAAGGGCCGAATGGCCTGCTGCTGCACCTATTTTCTATGTTTTTATGTTTTTATGAAACCGGAGCACCCAGAGAAAACCCACACAGTCACAGGGAGAACGTACAAACTCCATACAGACAGCACCAGGAGTCAGGATCGAACCGGGGTCTCCGGCGCTGTGAGGCAGCAACTCTACCGTGCCACAGGTTGTCCCTGGTATGTGGGATATAACTAGTGTACGGGTGGTCGTTGGTCGGCCGGGACTCGGTGGGCCAAAGGGCCTGTTTCCGCACTGTATCTCTAAACCAAACTGAAATACAAGTGGGGCCCTGGGGCGGGGGGAAGCTGGAGGTCAGGGTGCTGGAGGAAAGGTGTGTCAGAAGAAGGTGCAAACTAACGGAGGGAGGGGGGAGCGGGGAGAAAGAAATGCTATTGTAAATCTGGGGAAACTGTTGAAAATTTCCAGCAAATGGAGCGGAACATTTTGTCAAAATGTAATTCAAAATGAAATGTCTGCAAAATTACTCACCGTCTTTTAAAGGTTAACATCAACTGGAGACACTGCAACCAGTTAACTGCGTGGGTACAAAAGGTTATCAGGCATCCACAGAGGTCTGACGTGAGCCATGAAATGATAATAAGCATTCAAATATTGCCAACGCTTTGTCAAAATATCGTGTTCACACCAGAGGCACACCGCGGGGGCAAAAGTCAAATAAATTCATTACGATACGATACGTAGAAGCATAGAAGCTTAGAACACAGCTGCAGGGGAAGGCCATTCGGCCCTTCGAGCCATCGCCGCCATTCAAAGTGATCATGGCTGATCATCCAAAATCAGTATTTATTCACAAAATGCTGGAGTAACTCAGCAGGTCAGGCAGCATCTCAGGAGAGAAGGAATGGGTGACGTTTCGAGTCGAGACCCTTCTTCAGACAGATGTCAGGGGATGGGGCGGGACAAAGGAAGGATATAGGTGGAGACAGGAAGGTAGAGGGAGATCTGGGAAGGGGGACGGGAAGAGAAGGACAGAGGAACTATCTAAAGTTGGAGAAGTCGATGTTCATACCGCTGGGCTGCAAGCTGCCCAAGCGAAATATGAGGTGCTGTTCCTCCAATTTCCGGAGGGGCCTCACTATGGTACCTCATTCCGGCTTTCTCCCCATATCCCTTGACTCCGTTAGCCCCAAGAGCTAAATCGATACGATGCGATACAATACGATAGAACTTTATTTATCCCAGATGGGAAATTGATCTGCCAACAGTCATAAAAACACAAGAAACATGAAACGTGAGATTAAAGTGACGAGTGGAAAGGTTTGGGGATGTGCGAAGATTGGGGGGGGGGGCGGGGGGGGAGGGGAGCCTGTCTCAGTCTCAGTCGATCCCACGACAGAAGGGGGAGGAGTTGCACAGTTTGATAGCCCCAGGGAAGAAGGATCTCCTGTGGCGTTCTGTGCTGCATCTTGGTGGAACCAGTCTGTTGCTGAAGGTGCTCCTCAGGTTGACCAGTGTGTCATGGAGGGGGTGAGCTGTATTGTCCAGGATGCTCCGCAGTTTGAGGAGCATCCTCCCCTCCAAGACCCCTGGGCAAGTTGGGCCGAGGGGCCTGTTTGCGTGCTGTATGATCCGATGACTCTATTGATGTCTGTTCATTTTCTACCACTGACATGAACATGGTTGGGAAATTGGCAAGATTTACTAGGGTGGCGCGGTGGCGCAGCGGGTAGAGCCGCTGCCTCGCAGCGCCAGAGACCCAGGTTCTATCCCAACCTCGGGTGCTGTCTGTACAGAGTTTGTACGTTCTCCTCGTGACCACGTGGGTTTTCTCCAAGATCTCAGTTCCTCCCACATTGCAAAGATGTTAATTGGCTTGGTAGGAATGGACACTGTTCCTAGTGTGTAGGAAAGTGTTTGTGTGCGGGGATTGCTGGTCGGTGCGGACTTGGTGGGCCAAAGGCCCTGCTTCTACTCTGTATCTCTAAAGTAAGCTGAACTCAATTAAAATGGGGTTAAGAGGGGAAAATAGATCAGCCACGATTAATTGGCGGAGTAGACTGGATGGGCCGAATGGCCTAATTCTGCTCCTATCACTTGTGAACAGGTATTTTCCTCTTCACTCGCGCTGATCATAAGCACTGTCGTGATTGCAAAATGTTTGTGCCTGCAAAGTGCTGTCCTTGCTGAACTTGAGGGACTTTGTTAATGGCTTGGTTCTATCCAGCAACTTAATTGTCCTAATATTTTTAATATTAATATAACTTAACATACCAAACATTGGCACAATGGCGGCACAGTGGCGCAGCGGTAGAGTTGCTGCCTTCCAGCGCCAGAGACCCAGGTTCGATCCTGACTACGGGTGCTGTCTGTACGGAGTTTGTACGTTCTCCCCGTGACCTGCATGGGTTTTATCCAAGATCTTCGGTTTCCTCCCACATTCCAAAGACGTACAGGTGTGTAGGTTAATTGGGCTTGGTGTAAAATGTAAAATTGTCCCTTATGTATGTAGTGTAGTGTTAGTGTGCGAGGATCGCTGGTCGAAGGGCCTGTTTCCGCACTGTATCTCTAAAACTTAAACTAAATCTAAAAACTAAAACTAAAGTGCTGGAATAACTCAATGGGTCAGGCAGCATCTGTGGAGAACATGGATAGGTGACGTTTCACAGAGTGCTGGAGTAACTCAGCGGGTCAGGCAGCATCTCTGGAGGACATGGATAGGTGACGTTTCACAGAGTGCTGGAGTAACTCAGCGGGTCAGGCAGCATCTGTGGAGAACATGGATAGGTGATGTTGCACAGAGTGCTGGAGTAACTCAGCGGGTCAGGCCGCATCTCTGGAGGACATGGATAGGTGACGTTTCGGGTCGGGAGCCATCTTCAGCTTTCCTGGTTTCTTTAGGAAATTTACAACCACTTTTTTTCCCCAAAGATAAATCTCATCGACTGACCTCCGTAATGTACCGCATGTTGACACTCAATAGAAGAGAATTCTACATCAGCAGCTTCAGAAATGATGAGTTCCTCTCCTTTTGCTCGGGAAACATAACCCGTCTAATTAATGATGCACAACATCAATCAAATGAAAACTTTGCTCGTTGATAGACTAATTAAAATCAACAGAAAATCTAATTGAAACGCAATGGTAAATATTTAATATCTTCGGCCATTATATGAAGTGACTATTACATGGTCAGATAAAGATTGGTTCAACAGCAGGCGGCACGGTGGCGCAGCGGTAGAGTTGCTGCCTTTCAGCGCTTCCAGCACCAGAGACCCCGGTTCGATCCTGACTACGGGTGCTGTCTGCACGTAGTTTATACGTTCTCCCCGTGACCTGCGTGGGTTTTCTCCGAGATCTTTGGTTTCCTCCCACACTCCAAAGACGTACAGGTTTGTAGGTTAATTGGCTGGGTGTAAGTGTAAATTATCCCTAGTGTGTGTAGGGTAGTGTAAATGTGCGGGGATCGCTGGTCGGTGCGGACTCGGTGGGCCGAAGGGCCTGTTTCCATGCTGTATCTCTACACTAAACTGAAACACTCTCTCAAGATCTAAAGATCTCTAAAACTAAAAGTCAAAACTAAAACTGAGTTCCTTCAATAATTATATTTCAGGAAAATGTTCCAAACCAACTATTCAGATACAAGTGGGAGCAAATATTCACGTTCAAAAGTTGGAGCAGAATGTCAAGTCTACTCTGCCATTTAATCATGGCTGATCTATCTCTCCTTCCTAACCCCATTCCCCTGCCTTCTCCCTGACACCTGCACTAATCAAGAATCTGTCAACCTCCGCCTTAAAAATACCCAATGACTTGACCTCCACAGCCCTCTGTGGCAAAGAATTCCACAGATTCACCACCCTCTGACTAAAGAAATTCTTCCTCATCTCCTTCCTAAAGGTACGTCCTTTTTTTCTGAGGCTGTGACCTCTGGTCCTGGACTCTCCCACTAGTGGAAACATCCTCTCCACATCCACTCTATCCAGGCATTACACCAATCGATAATTTTCAATCAGCTCCCCCCTCTTCATCTTTCTAAACTCCAGCGAGTACAGGCCCAGTGCTGTGAAACGCTCATCGTATGTTAACCCACTCATTCCTGGGATAATTCTTGTAAACCTCCTCTGGACCCTCTCCAGGGCTAGCCCATCCTTCCTCAGGTATGGTGCCCAAAATTGCTCACAATATTCCAAATGCGGCCTGACCAGCGCCTTATAGAGCCTCATCATTACATCCCTGTTTTTGTATTCTAGTCCTCTTGAATATTGTCCATCTTTTGCCTCTATTATTCTACCGGAGGTCCACTCTGCGGATGTACAAGGCAGGATTTCCACACGAGACTTAAAGTTACTTTTTGTTGTCGATCAACGATTTCTGGTTTCATTTCTGCAAATTCAATTTAGCCTAGTTTAGTTTGTTTATTATTGTCACGTGAACCGAGGTACAGTGAAAAGCTTTTTTATTGCGTGATATCCAGTCAGCGGAAAGACTATGCATGATTACGATCAAGCCATCCACACTGTGCAGATACCCAGCAGTATTTAATTTCTCTAATTTCAATAATCCCTGCATTCCCTCTCTCTCCATCCCTCCCCCATCCCCTATCATCCTGCCAGTTCCACTGTTTGCATCCATATAGACCCTCGTTATCACCTCTTCCACAGACAACAATGGACCATTGTGGGCTCCCACCTTTCCTTGGTCAAAAGATCATGTAATAGGAGTAGAATTGGGCCATTCGGCCTATCAAGTCTACTCCACCATTCATGCATGGCTGATCTATATCTATCTCTCCCTCCAAACCCCATTCTCCTCCCATAACCCCTGACACTTGTACTAATCAAGAATCTATCTTTCTCTGCCTTAAATATATCGACTGACTTGGACTCCACAGCCTGCTGTGGCAAAGAATTCCACAGATTCACAACCCTCTGACTAAAGAAATTTCTCCTCATCTCCTTCCTAAAAGAACGTCCTTTAATTCTGAGGCTGTGACCTCTGGTCCTAGACTCTCCCACTAGTGGAAACAGTCGGCCCTGATTTGTTCTGAACCTTTTCCTGCCTCTAGTTTCCCACTCCCCTGAGTCTCAGTCTGAAGAAGGGTTTTGACCCAAAATGTCACCTATTCCTTTTCTCCAAAGATGCTGCCTGACCCGTTGAGTTACTCCTGCATCTTGTGTCTATAACAGATACAGGGTGATGGGTATAATGTTTAGCGCAAGATAAGGTCCAGTAAAGTCCGATTGATTAAAGATAGTTCGAGGGTCTCCAATGAGGGAGATGGGAGGTCAGGACCGCTCTCTAGTTGGTGAGAGGATGGTTCAGTTGCCTGATAACAGCTGAGAAGAAACTGGCCCTGAATCTGGAGGTGTGCGTTTTCACACTTCTGACCCTAACAAAGCTTTTGTTGTTCAAGGCAATGTTGCGATGCTCTTGGAAACTCAAGAAACTGCAGATGCTGGAATCTTGAGCAAAACGCAAAGTGCTGGAGGAACTCAGTGGGTCAGGCAGCATCTGTGGAGAAAAAGGCATAGGAGACTGAAAAGCGTGTCCTCCAGGTTCAAGAGAAGCTTCTTCCCAACGCCCATCAGACTTGAACACTATAAACACCAACTATACTATGAACTATGAACTGTCTTGGTTGCTCTAAGGACATCGGGTATTTTACAATAATATTGGGTTTCTCATTTATTGAATTTTTCAGTTGAATTCAGTTTAGTTTATTGTCACTTGGTACAGTGAAAAGCTTTTGGTGCATGCTAACCAGTCAGCAGAAAAGCAATCCATGATTACAATCAAGCCATTTACAGTGTACAGAGATACACAATAAGGGAATAACGTTTAGTGCAAGGTAAAGCCAGCAAAGTCCGATCAAGGATAGTCTGAGGGTCACCAATGAGGTAGATGGTAGTTCAGGACTGCTCTCTGGTTGTGGTAGGATCATTCAGTTGCCTGACAACAGCTGGGAAGAAACTGTCCCTGAATCTGGAGTTTCTGTTTCTGTTTATGATTATTGTGTTTACAGACCAGCTCTGCATGCAAGTAACAATTTCCTGTTCCATTGTCAGTGCGTTTGATAATTGCCGCGCCATGCCCGCATTCTCCATTGGTCTTTGTTTTTAAAGTGGTGCAGCGGTAGAGTTGCTGCCTTACAGCCCTTGCAGCGCCAGAGAGCCGGGTTCGATCCTGACTACGGCTGCTGTCTTTTCGGAGTTTGCACGTTCTCCCCGTGACCTGCGTGGGTTTTCTCCGCGATCTTCGGTTTCCTCCCACACTCCAAAGACGTACAGGTTTGTAGGTTAATTGGTTTGGTGTGTGTAAAAAGTGTCCCCAATGTGTGTGTATGATGGTGTTAGTGTGCGGGGATCGCTGGTCGGCGCGGACTCGGTGGGCTGAAGGGCCTGTTTCCGCGCTGTATCTCTAAACTAAACTAATCTAAACTAAGGACAACTTAATGGCAGGTTAATTGGCCTCTGTAAATTGTTCCTAGAGTGGAGGATAGAACTGGTGTACGGGGTGATCGCTGGTCGGCACGGACTCGGTGGGCCGAAGGGCCAGTTTCCCCGCTGTATCTCCAAGCTAAACTAAAACTAAAGCAAAGGGAGAAAACATTTAAAACTGCTTTCCTATTGAGTGCTAATTGCTTTGAGGAATAGGGAATGCGTACAATGTGTTACGTATGCTAGTAGGTTTCCTGGAGGTGTTTGTTGAGAAGTGCTCTCTACATTCATGTGGCTCCGAGAGGAAGTCAGGCTGACCCCACGGGTCAAGAGGAACGATGGCTGGTGAATGGTGAAATAGCTGGCTGCACATGACACCAGAACTGCCGCCTGTTCACCTGTTCATTCGAACCTCCGTGAAGGAGGAAGGTGTGCCCTGCGGAATGAATGGCCCATTCACTGGAAACATCAGAGCCCATTGTTCGTGCTGTGACAAGTCTTGAAAAGGCCAATGTACATCAGCTGGGGAAAACTCTTTGGACTTTAGACTTTAGAGATACAGCGCGGAAACAGGCCCTTCGGCCCACCATGTCCGCACCCACCAGCGATCACCCCGTACACTAGCACTATCCTACACGCCAGGGACAAATTGACAATTTACATTTTTTTACGCAAGCCAACAAACCTACAAACCTGCACGTCTTTGGAGTGTGGGAAGGAACCGGAGCACCCGGAGAAAACCCACGCAGATCACGGGGAGAACGCACAAAACTCCGTACTGACAGCACCAGTGGTCAGGATCGAACCCGGGTCTCTGGGGCTGTGAGGCAGCAGCTCTAATTGTTCCTCTGTGATTGAAAACAAAAGACACAAAGTGCTGGAGTAATTCAGCGGGTTAGACAACATCTCTGGAGAATGTGGAAAGATGACGTTTTGGATTGGGACCCTTCTTCAGACTCTGAGTCGGAAACGTAGTCTGTCCATTCTCTCAAGAGCCAAGAGACAAGCGAGTTGAATTTAGTTTAGTTTAGTTTAGAGGTACAGCATATCATATCATCATATCATATATATACAGCCGGAAACAGGCCTTTTCGGCCCTCCAAGTCCGTGCCGCCCAGCGATTGCCCCACTAGGGACAATTTTTACATTTACCCAGCCAATCAACCTACATACCTGTATGTCTTTGGAGTGTGGGAGGAAACCGAAGCACCCGGAGAAAACCCACTCGGCCCACCGAGTCCGTGCCGACCAGCAATCACCGTACACTAGTACTATCATACACAATACGGACAATTTGCAGAAGCCAATTAACCTACAAACCTGCACGTTTTTGGAATGTGGGAGGAAACCGAAGCACCCGGAGAAAACCCACGCGGTCACGGGTAGAACGTGCAAACTCAATAGACAATAGGTGCAGGAGTCGGCCCTTCGAGCCAGCACCACCATTCAATGTGATCATGCCTGATCATTCTCAATCAGTACCCCGTTCCTGCCTTCTCCCCATACCCCCTGACTCCGCTATCCTTAAGAGCTCTATCTAGCTCTCTCTTGAATGCATTCAGAGAACTGGCCTCCACTGCCTTCTGAGGCAGTGAATTCCACAGATTTACAACTCTCTGACTGAAAAAGTTTTTCCTCATCTCCGTTCTAAATGGCCTACCCCTTATTCTTAAACTGTGGCCCCTGGTTCTGGACAGACAGCACCCGTAGTCAGGATCGAACCCGGGTCACTGGTGTTGCAAGGCAGCAACTCTACCGCTATGCCACTGCGTGTGCATATATTATATGCAAAAGGAAAATTTACTTTCCACCAGCCAATTTTAGCAATTAGAAAATTCCCAGGTCAAAAATTGGAATCAATGAGATAATCATCAGTATGTCCATCAGCTGGCATTGTTTGATTTATAGAATCATTTGGAGAATTGAGTGTGCCTTTGATCACCCCATTACAGGCTCACCTGCGTGCTGAGTGGATTAGGTGGTATAAGCTGCAAGGAGAGGTTGGAAAGGCTTGCATTGTTTTCACTACAACATTGGAGTAGAGGGAAGGCCTGATAGAAACAGACAAACCTATGAGTGGAATGGATAGGGTAGACAGTCAGAACTTTTTTCGCAGGGTGGAAAAGTCAAAATAGGACAGTACAGCATGGAAACAAGCCCTTCGGCCCACATTGTGATGTCATGAACTTGTATGATAGCACTGGTCTATGGGTGATTGATGTCACACAGCACGGAAACAGGCCATTCGGCCCAACTCACCCTTGCCGACCGAGACACCCCTTCTAAGCTGGTTCCATTTTCTAGATGCAGGAAATGTGTTCCCAATGTTGGGGGAGTCCAGAACCAAGGGCCACAGTCTAAGAATAAAGGGGAGGCCATTTAGAACTGAGATGAGAAAAAACTTTTTCATCCAGACAGTTGTGAATTTGTGGAATTCTCTGCCACAGAAGGCAGTGGAGGCCAATTCACTGGATGAATTTAAAAGAGAGTTAGATCGAGCTCTAGGGGCTAGCGGAATCAAGGGGTATGGGGAGAAGGCAGGCACGGGTTACTGATTGTGGATGATCAGACATGATCACAATGAATGGCGGTGCTGGCTTGAAGGGCCAAATGGCCTCCTCCTGCACCTTTCTCTATGTTTAGTTTCGTTTAGTTTAGTTTAGAGATACAGCGCGGAAACAGGCCCTTTCGGCCCACTGGGTCCGCGCCGACCAGCAATCCCCGCACACTAACACTAACTAGGGACAATTTTTACATTTACCAAGCCAATTAACCTATAAACCTGTGCGTCTTTGGAGTGTGGGAGGACACCAAAGATCTCGGAGAAAACCCATGCAGGTCACAGGGAGAACGTACAAACTTTGTACAGCTAGCAGCCATAGTCGGGATGGAACCCGGGTCTCCGGCGCTGCATTCGCTGTAAGGCAGCAACTCTACCGTGACTGCCCATGTTTCTATGTTAATTTGCTATTCTTCAATCCTTCTGTCTCACATCTTTTGTTTTAATCGCTCAGCTTTGTCCAAACATCTACCTATCAAAAGCTCCCCTCGCCTGTATCCACCTATTACAGGGTCAAGCAGCATCTCTGGAGAAAAAGGATGGGTGACGTTTCAGGTAGGGTCCCGACCCAAAATGCCACCCATCCTTTTTCTCCGGAGATTCTCCATGACTTACTGGGTTGTTTTTTGCGGCACAGTGGTGCAGCGATAGAGTTGCTGCCTTACAGCGCCAGAGACCCAGGTTCGATCCTACCTACAGGTGCTGTCCGAATGGAGTTTGTACGTTCTCCCTGTGACTGCGTGGGTCTTCTCCGGGTACCCCGGTTTCCTTCCACACTCCAAAGGCGTGCAAGTCGGCAGGTTAATTGGCTTTGGTAAAATTGTAAATTGTTCCTAGTGTGTAGGAAGCGTTTGTGTATGGGGTGATTGGTGGGCGGTGCAAACCCGGTGGGCCGAAGGGCCTGTTTCCGTGCTGTATCTCTAAAGTCTAAAGTCTAAAGCACTCTGTGTTTAACTTTGGAATAAACTAACATCTGCAGATCTTTGTTTTCCACCTAATATCTGCCATGTTTTACCCTGCCTCTCCTCTCTCCCAACTTTTTTCCCTCCTCACTAAAATCAGACTGAAAAAGGGTCCCGACCCGAAACGCCACATCATGTTCTCCAGAGATGCAGCCTGACCTGCTGAGTTAGTCCGGCACTATATATCCTCCTGTACTCATTACTTTGAACTGATGGATCAATGCAAACACATATTGAGCTTGGCATGATAAGGTCACGTGTGGCTGCGCCTAACGGCTGCGGCTCGCTGGCAGTCTGTTTGTCTTTTTTCCTTTTTTGTTTGTGTGTTGGTGTTGGGATGGTTTTTGTTTTTGGCTGTGTACGTGTGGGGGGTGCAGGGGGGTGGGGTGGGGTGGGGGGTGGTGGGGTGGGGTGGGGGAAACCTTTCTATTTTTAGGTCTCTTCCTCGGGGCGCGGCTCGGCCGCGGGGCTTTCCATTGCCCGTGGGGCCTTCCGTCGCCCAGCGCGGCTCCGTGGTCTGGATTGAACCCGGGTCTCTGGCGCTGCAAGCGCTGTAAGGCAGCAACCCTACCGCTGCGCCACCATGCAAAATTGTGAGTGGGAGAAACAATGATGGTAAGGGGAAGACTAGAATATGCCTGAGAGTTAGCAGCATCCCTTATTCAAACAGCTGACTAAAAGATCACTGTATGCTTAAAGAAAAAAGACTGTACTTTGAAGATAAATACTTTGTAATAAAGTAAGAAGTTCATGCATTTGGATTACTAATTGTTCAGCATACACCACCAGCATTCAAAACCTTCACTCCGTTCCGTCTACATTTCACTTTTCAATTCAGTGTGTAATTTAGACTTGTAACGTTGTCTTGTTTACATTGGAGAAACACAACCCTTTTGCAGAGTACCTGTAGTTCAGTCCAGAAATGTGACCCTGACTTTCCAGCTGCCTGAATCCAGCTCACTCGTCCTCTCACCTCTCTGTCTCTGACCGATCACACTGTCCCAACAGAGCCCAGCCTGACCTGCAACAATGTTAAGGCCCGCTCTATTCTATTCATGTTTCCAGCAACCACAGTGTGTTATCGTCAAACAGTCCCAACACTATTCTGTTTTCTCGAAGATAGACACAAAATGCCAGAGTAACTCAGCGTCTCAGGAGAGAAGGAAAGGGTGACGTTTCGGGTCGAGACCTCCTAAGGTCATAAGATCATAAGTGATAGGAGTAGAATTAGGCCATTCGGCCATCAAGTCTACTCCGCCATTCAATCATGGCTGATCTATTTCTCCCTCCTAACCCCATTCTCCTGCCTGCTCCCCATAACCTCTGACACCCTTACAAATCAAGAAACCTCCAGAGAGTACTCCAGCACTTTGTGTCTATGTTTGGCATAAACCAGCATCTGCGGTTCCTTTCTACACAGCTGAACTTTGAGTTGGTTGACACAGATGAAAAGTAAACTAAGATTGAATCAATGTACAGTTTGAATGTCAAGTTAATCTACCAGTGGGGGTATGGGGAGAAGGCAGGAACGGTGTACTGATTGAGAATGATCAGCCATGATCACATTGAATGGCGGTGCTGTCTCGAAGGGCCGAATGGCCTCCTCCTGCACCTATTGTCTATTGTCTATTGTCTATTGAAAATCTCAATATTTGGTGATTTCAACAACAAATAATACACATGACAATTCCAAACATGAAAAGTTTTTTTAATTTTTCTTTTAAAATTTACTTTAGTTTAATATTCCAGCCTTCTATAAAATTATTTAAAACGACCATTTGTTTCACTGCAATGGGTTTGATCCTGACTACAGGCGCTGTCTGTACATTCATTGAGTTTGTACGTTCTCCCACTTGACCCGCGTGGGTTTTCTCCGAGATCTTCGGTTTCCACCCACACTCCAAAGACGTACTGGTTTGTAGGTTAATGGCTTGCTATAAATGTAAATTGTCCTTAGTGTGTGTAGATAGTGTGCGGAGATCACGAGTCGGTACAGACTCGGTGGGCCGAAGGGCCTGTGTCTCTAAACTAAACTAAACTAAATATTCTTCATCATAAAGTAATGACTTTCTACATGACTGCAAAGGGCAGAAGACAAATAAAAACATTAATCTATTAAATCTGCAGCCGAGACCCACCTTCTCTCAACAACAACCATGTGCTTATAGACAATAGACAATAGACAATAGGTGCAGGAGTAGGCCATTCAGCCCTTCGAGCCAGCACTGCCATTCAATGCGATCATGGCTGATCACTCTCAATCAGTACTCCGTTCCTGCCTTCTCCCCATACCCCCTCACTCCGCTATCCTTAAGAGCGCTATCCAGCTCTCTCTTGAAAGCATCCAACGAACTGGCCTCCACTGCCTTCTGAGGCAAAGAATTCCACACCTTCACCACTCTCTGACTGAAAAAGTTCTTCCTCATCTCCGTTCTAAATGGCCTACCCCTTATTCTTAAACTGTGGCCCCTTGTTCTGGACTCCCCCAACATTGGGAACATGTTTCCTGCCTCTAATGTGTCCAATCCCCTAATTATCTTATATGTTTCAATAAGATCCCCCCTCATCCTTCTAAATTCCAGTGTGTACAAGCCCAATCGCTCCAGCCTTTCAACATACGACAGTCCCGCCATTCCGGGAATTAACCTAGTGAACCTACGCTGCACGCCCTCCATAGCAAGAATATCCTTCCTCAAATTTGGAGACCAAAACTGCACACAGTACTCCAGGTGCGGTCTCACCAGGGCCCGGTACAACTGTAGAAGGACCTCTTTGCTCCTATACTCAACTCCTCTTGTTATGAAGGCCAACATGAAATAAATAGTAAATAGCACAATATTCAACTCAGCATTATGTACAGCAACAAACATTAATAGGCGCTAAATGCAGAGTGCGTGAAGAACTCAGTGGGTGAGCAAGAGAGATGTGAAGGCGCTCGACATCGATGTGGAGTCCTGGGAGAGCCTTGCAGCTGACCGCACGAGGTGGAGAGGTACTCTGAACCAACAGGGCGGCACGGTAGCGCAGCGGTAGAATTGCTGCTTTACAGCGAATGCAGCGCCGGAGACTCAGGTTCGATCCTGACTACGGGTGCTGCACTGTAAGGAGTTTGTACGTTCTCCCCGTGACCTGCGTGAGTTTTCTCCGAGATCTTCGGTTTCCTCCCACACTCCAAAGACGTACAGGTATGTAGGTTAATTGGCTGGGTAAATGTAAAAATTGTCCCTAGTGGGTGTAGGATAGTGTTAATGTACGGGGATCACTGGGCGGCACGGACTTGGAGGGCTGAAAAGGCCTGTTTCCGGCTGGATATATATGATATGATATGATAACATCTCAAAACGAGGGGAAGAGAAACTGATGAACTCAGCGGCAGAAAGAAGCACAGCAACTTCAACAGACTAGAGGCCACACACAAATGTGACCTTTGCGACAGAGACTGTCACTCCCGCATCGGTCTCTTCAGCCACAAGCGACGCTGCTCTAGCCGAGGTGTGGAGCAAGCAGCCAACTAGGATGCATCGCCCATGGTCAGCCATGACCGAGGGGGGGCCTAAAAAAAAAGAGTGGGAAACGAGAGATATAGACGATGATGTGGAGAGATAAAGAACACGATATGCAAAAAAATTACGATGATAAAGAAAACAGGCCATTGTTCTCTGTTTGTTGGGTGAAAACGAGAAGCTGGTGCAACTTGGGTGGGGGAGGGATAGAGAGAGGGGGGTTAGAGAAATTAATGTTCATACCACTGGGCTGTAAGCTGCCCAAGCAAAATATGAGATGCTGTTCCTCCAATTTGCGTTTAGCCTCCCTCTGACAATGGAGGAGACCTAGGACAGAAAGGTCTTTGTGGGAATGGGGATGAGTGCTTAGCAACCTGTGCAAACCTTGCTTGACATTCCAACTCGTCTCAATCTCTGAAGGAAGTAGAGGCGTTGATGGGCTCGACTCACCAGACAAGTCTGTGGAGCATTTGTGCCACCTGACCCGCTGAGTTCCTCCAGCACCCTTTGTTTTGCTCAAGATTCCATCATCCTTGTTTCTCCGGCGGATATTAACACAGTTCTTCTTTCGTGGAAAACATGGACAATCGGGCAGGAGTAGGCCATTCGGCCCTGTGAGCCAGCACCGCCATTCAATGCCATCTCATTCCATCATTCAATTTCTCATGCCACAAAAGCTGTCTTTCATCAATCAAGAATCGTCATAGGCTCTGAAAACTGACTCTTCATGTTTGCTTTTATTCTCTTGTCACCATTTACGCAAAAATATCACAAACCGAAAGTAGCAGAATATTTGCACCCACAAATATTGATTAAACAGCACGTCACGGCAGTGGCCAGGGATGATATTTCTGATCGAGATCCTACGTCAGACTGAGAGTCTGAGGAAGGGTCTCAACTCAAAACGTCACCCGTTCCTTCTCTCCAAAGATGCCGCCTGTCCCACTGAGTTACTCCAGCAATTTGTGTCTATCTTCGGTGTAAACCAGCATCTGAAGTTCCTTCCTACACATGACATTACTGAAGGTTTTTAAGGTGAGGGGGGAAAGATTTAATAGGAACCTGAGGGGCAACTTGTTTACAGAAAGGGTGGAGGGTGTGTGGAACGAGCTGCCGGAGGAGGTAGTTCATGTTCATAAGTTCTAGGAGCAGAATTAAGCTATTTGCCCCATCAAGTCGTTCTGCCGTTCAATGAGAGAGTCATAGAGCCTTTGAGTGTTACAGTGTGGAAACAGGCCCTTCGGCCCAACTTGCCCACACTGACCAACATGTCCCAGCTACACTAGTCCCACCTGCCCGCGCTTGGTCCATATCCCCCCAAACCTGTCCTGTCCATGTTCCTGTCTAACTGTTTCTCAAACGTTGGGATAGTCCCAGCCTCAACTACCTCCTCTGGCAGCTCCTTCCATACACCCACCACCCTATGTGTGAAAAAGTTACCCCTCAGAATCCTATTAAATCTTTTCCACTTCACCTTGATCGTTTGTCCTCAGGTTGATCATGGCTGATCTATCTTTCCCTCTCAACCCCATTCTCCTGCCTTCTCCCCATAATCCCTGACACCCGTACTAATCAAGCAGGTACTGTCACCTTCCTGAGGCAGATACTATCACAACATTTCAGAAACATTTGAAGAGGTACCTGGATTGGACAGGTGTGGAGGGATATGGGCCAAACACAGGCGGGTAGGGACTAGTGTAGATGGGGCATGATGGTCGGCATGGGCAGGTTGGGCCGAAGGGCCTGTTTCCACGCTGTATGACACTATACTTTGCCTTTCGTGCCATTTTGCAGATAAGCAAAAGGATTGTCCATTGTGCAAAGGTTTTCAAGGAGTTAAAGTGGTTTAATTTCATTAACAATCTTCCTTATGCATGTCCAATTTGATTTGCGCCAGGTTTAAGTGCTTGGCTCTAAGCTGATTGATATGTGGTCATAATTCCCAAAAGGCTAAAAAAAAGTAGTCTGGGAGGAACATTCAATTTCCAGGCTCAAAGTATAAGAAAATAATTTTCTCATTTCATGGGACAGCTTCATTTATTGGTGTGGGAAATGGCAGGTTTTTTAATCAATATAAACACAGTGGACCTGTCCACAATGATTTTTGCGTTGATATTTCAATTACTGTTTAAGCAAATTAAGATCCAATTTTACTCCTGGATAATTCTGCTTAGAGTTTGATTTAGTTTAGTTTAGTTTAGAGATACAGCGCGGAAACAGGCCCTTTGGCCCACCGAGTCCGCGCCGACCAGCGATCCCCGCACATTAACGCTATCCTACACACACGAGGGACAATTTTATGTTTTTGGACCTAGCCAATTAACCTACAAACCTGTACGTCTTTGGAGTGTGGGAGGAAAATCCCCCACACTTGGAGAATCGGAGAAAAACCACGCAGGTCACGGGGAAAACGTACATATTCCGTACAGACAGCACCCGTAGCTAGGATCGAACCTGGGTCTCTGGCGCTGTAAGGCAGCAACTCTACCGCTGTGCCACCGTGCCGCCCTAATATTGTTTATTATAATAATAATGTAATAGTAATATAATGACATTAGGGCAGCACGGTAAAGTTGCTGCCTCACAGCGCCAGAGATCTAGGTTTGATCCCGACTACGGGTGCTGTCTGTACAGTGTTTGTACGTTCTCTCTGTGACTGCGTGGGTTGTCTCCGGGTGCTCCGGTTTCCTCCCACACTCCAAAGACGTGCAGGTTTGTAGGTTAATTGGCTTCTGTAAATTGTAAATTGTCCCTAGTGTGTGTAGGATAGGGTTGGTGTACGTATGATCGCTGGTCGGCACGGACTGGGTGGGCCGAGGGGCCTGTTTCCGTCCTGTATCTCCAGGCTAATCATGTTTGATATTGAATAAATGGGGCCAGCAGGAACAGCAGAGAACAGATGCTACTCTTGTCAAAATGGATTTTCCAGAGACCACTGATGTGAAGACACGTCCACTTTGTGCAGCCTATTATACAACCGTTCATATGCGGAAGGCTTCTGCCAAGAAGACACTTCATATCCACGCAGGTCAATGGGCTCCAGTCTAATGCGGAGAAATCACACTATGAAAAATCAGAGTGATTTGTGATGAATGTGGCACTTTGCAGATCCATTCATCTTAATTGCTCTTTGACACAAAGAACGAAAGCAAGTTACAAAGTAAGTCTTGAAATAAATGTGAAAGGGGGTGATCTATCGGATAAGAGAAAGCAGACGCAAAATGCTGGAGCGACTCAGCGGGTCAGGCAGCATCGCTGGAGGACATGGGGAGGTGGCATTTTGGGTCTTTAGTTTAGAGATACAGCGCGGAAAAAAAGGCCCTTCGGCCCGCCGGGTACGTGCCGACCAGTGATCCCCGCACATCAACACTACCCTACACACACACTAGGGACAATTTTTACATTTACCCAGCCAATTAATCGACAAACCTGTACGTCTTTGGAGTGTGGGAGGAAACCGAAGATCTTGGAGAAAATCACGCAGGTCACGGGGAGAACGTACAAACTCCGTACAGACAGCGCCCGTAGTCAGGATCGAACCCTGATCTCCGGCGCTGAATTCGCTGTAAGGCAGCAACTCTACCGCTGCGCCACCGTGCCAAAGGGCCAAGACCCTACTTCAGGCACAGTCAGGGGAAAGGAGCAGCTCAGTTCAGTTTAGTTTATAGTTATGTGTACCGAGGTACAGTGAAAGGTTTTTGTTGCATGCTATCCATAATTACAATCGAGCCATTTACAGTGTTTAGTGTTTAGAAACATGATAAGGGAATAACGTTCAGTGCAAGCTAAAGCCAGCAATGTCCGATCAAGGATAGTCCGAGGGTCACCAAAGTGTTAAATAGAATAAGTTACGTTTTCGGGTTGGGACCCTTCTTCAGACTGAAGGTAGAGGTGGTGGTTGGGGGGGCTGGAATAAGCTGGAGGCGAGAAAAGATAACGGTCTCCTTGTTCTTGACATCAGCTGGAACAACAAACAGTATGGAGGCCCTTCAGCCCATTAAGTCCACACTAGCTCTTTTGGAAAACATCCAGTTATTGGAGGTGGCACGATGATGCAGCGGTAGAGTTGCTGCCTTACAAGGGTTCGATCCTGACTACGGGTGCTGTCTGTACGGAGTTAGTACGTTCTCCCCGTGACCCACGTGGGTTTTCTCCAGGTGCTCTTAGAAGGGGGCTTTGAGCCTTCCGCTGACGGGGCGGTCTTGGCTCCCGTAGCCGCCAGTCGGGCCCTCCGTCAAGGAAGCTGAGTAAACAGAACGTTGACCAATTTCAAAACCCAGAACGCAAAGCCCAGCATTTGTCGGCACTGGACCTGTACTCGCTGGAGTTTAGAAGGATGAGGGGGGACCTCATTAAAACTTACCGAACAGTGAAAGGCCTGGATAGAGTGGATGTGGAAAGGATGTTTCCACCAGTGGGAGAGTCTAGGACCAGAGGTCACAGCCTCAGAATTAAACAACGTTCCTTTAGGAAGGAGATGAGGAGGAATTTCTTTAGTCAGAGGGTGGTGAATCTGTGGAATTCTTTGCCGCAGAAGGCTGTGGAGGTCAAGTCAATGGATATTTTTGAGGCAGAGATAGATAGATTCTTGATTAGTACGGGTGTCAGAGGTTGTGGGGAGAAGGCAGGAGAATGGGGAGAGGGAGAGATAGATCAGCCATGATTGAATGGCGGAGTAGATTTCATGGGCCGAATGACCTAATTCTGCTCCTATCACTTGTGACCTTATGACCTTAAAAGCAACGTACAATTGTGGAAGGACAAACACACACTTGGTTGTTGTCTTCTCGGCACAGTCTGAAGAAGTGTGTCGACCCGAAACGTCACCTATTCCTTCTCTCCAGAGATGCTGCCTGACCCGTTGAGTTACTCCAGTATTTTGTGGCTATCTTACATTTCATGAAGAATTGCTTTGTGTTCATTCAGATATATTCCCTAAATTTGCATCTCACATTCCTCAATTCATACCTCTCCTCACCGCCTCACCCTGTCCCCCACACTATCTCTCCTCTATTCCCTATTCTATCTCCCCAACTTTCTCTCCCCCATCCCCTGCTCTCTCTCTCTCTCTCTCCCCATCCCCCACTTTCTCTCTCCCCATACCCCATACCCCACACTACCTCTGCCCCATTCTCTACTCTTCCCTCCCCCTCTCCCTCTCTCTTTCTCTCTCCCTATCCACGGATTAACTCCCCATCCACGGATTAACTACCCTCTGACTAAAGAAGTTCCTCCTCACCTTTCTAAAAGAGCGCCCTTTAGTTTTGAGGCCGTGACCTCTGGTCCCAGACTCTCCCACCAGTTGAAACATCCTCTCCACATCCACTCTATCTCTGCCTTTCACTATTCTGTAAGTTTCAATGAGGTTCCCCCCTCAACCTTCTGAACTCCAGCGAGTACAGGCCCAGTGCCGACAAACGCTCATCATAGGTTAACCCACTCATTCCTGGGATCATTCTTGTAAACCTCCTCTGGACCCTCTCCAGAGCCAGCACATCCTTCCTCAGATATGGGGCCCAAATTTGCTCACAGTGTAGAGATACAGCTCATAGTGTTAGCGTGCGGGGATCGCTGGTCGGCACGGACTTGATGGGCCGAAGGGCCTGTTTCCGCGCTGTATCTCGAAACGAAACCAAACTTAGCTTTTCACTGCAGGCTGCCCCAGATGGAACAGAAACATGAAAACAAGGGAAGGCTTTCATTGGAACCGTGTGACCGGGAACAAGTATATTTCAAAGCCTGGCTTTTAGCGGATAGAATCGTCAGAGAGCTGGAGGGCGTACTCTGATCACACAAGACCTGAGCAACAATAGGGATGAATGGACAAGCTACATGTGAAAGGTTTCTGAAAAGCAACAGAGCATCCATCAAGTCTTTACAATATAGGTGGACTTGTTCTTTCAGACACTTAAGACTAAATCCATCACATTTTTGGTGGTAGTGCCACAAAGCTCGCTAATGTACAAGTGCATGACCTATGTTGAAACAAAGAACAATGGGGCGGCACGGTGGCGCAGCGGTAGAGTTGCTGCCTTACAGCGCTTGCAGCGCCAGAGACCCAGGTTCGATCCCGACTACGGGCGCTGTCTGTACAGAGTTTGTACGTTCTCCCCGTGACCTGCGTGGGTTTTCTCCGAGATCTCCGGTTTCCTCCCACACTCCAAACACTTACAGGTTTGTAAGTTAATTTGCTTGGTATAAGTGTAAATTGGCCCTGGTGTGTGTAGGATAGTGTTAGTGTGCGGGGTTCGCTGGTCGGTGTGGACTCGATGAGTCGAAGGACCTGTGTCCGCGCTGTATCTCTAAACTAAACTGGTTGCTGGAGTAACTCAGAGGGTCAGGCAGCATCTCTGGACGACATGGATATGTGACATTTTGGGTCAGACTGAAGAAGGCTCTTGACCTGAAATGCCACCCATCCATTTCTGAAGAAGGGTCTCGACCTGAAGCACCACCGATCCATGTTCTCCAGGGATGCTGAGGTACTCCAGCATTTTGGTTCTTTCTTTGGTAGACTAGCATCTGCAGTTTGTGCAGGAAGGAACTGGATATGCTGGTTTAAACCAAAGGTAGCCCCGCAATGCTGGAGTATCTCAGCGGGACAGGCAGCATCTCTGGAGAGAAGGGGGGGAGGAAGGTACATAGATAAGGAAATGTGAAGGTATGAAAACTGGGCAAAGGGAATGGAGATCCAGAAAAGTGAAGAATAGACCATTGTTCGCCGGTAGAAGGTAACAACAAAGCAAACAGAGATAAAATATAAAATGTAGTCGGAGACAGTAAGGCTGGTCGGAGAACTGGGAAGGATGGAGAGAGAGGGAAAACAAGGGCTACAAAGGATTAGATTTTCCTTAATCTCCATTTCCTTTGCCCTATTTTCATACTTTCACTCTTCCTTATTTATCTATCTCCCTCCCCCCTGACGTCATAGAAACATAGAAACATAGGTGCAGGAGTAGGCCGTTCGGCCCCTCGAGCCAGCACTGCCATTCAATATGATCATGGCTGATCATCCAAAATCAGTACCCCGTTCCTGCTTTTTCCCCATATCCCTCGAAGTCTGAAGAAGGGCCTTGACCCGAAACGTCACCCATTCCTTCTCTCCAGAGATGCTGCCTGTCCCGCTGAGTTACTCCAGCATTTTGTGTTTGTGTTTGGTGTAGGCAGTTCCTTGTCTCTTTTGTGTCATATTTGTGAATGGATTCTGATCTGACTGAAGGAGTGTAGATTTTCTACAAATGTGGGAATGGATTACAAACGCTGTCACAAAATGCTGGAGTATCTCAGCGGGTCAGGCAGCATCTCTGGAGATGGTTGAATGGACTCATAGAAACATAGAAAATAGGTGCAGGAGGAGGCCATTTGGTCCCTCAAGCCAGCACCACCATTCAATATGATCATGGCTGATCATCCAAAATCAGTACCCCGTTCCTGATTTCTCCCCAGATCCCTTGATTCCGTTAGCCCCAAGAGCTATATCCAACTCTCTCTTGAAAACATCCAGTGAATTGACCTCCACTGCCTTCGGTAGCAGAGAATTCCACAGATTCACAACTCTCTGGGTGAAAATGTTTTTCCTCATCTCAGTCCTCAATGGCCCACCCCTTTATTCTTAAACTGTGACCCCTGGTTCTGGACTCCCCCCAACAGATGGAGGGAACATTTTTCCTCCATCTTGCCTGTCCAATCCCTTAAGAACTCGGTGGGCCTGTTTCCATGGTGCATCTCTAAAAATGAATTAAAACAGCAAAAACATTGCAAATATGACAGAACGGAGAAACAGACAACGCTGGATGCAATCAGCAAATGTATTTTTACCTTTTAGAAGCAGGGACATTGAGCACAAAAGATAAAAGATAACGCGGTACATTTTGAAACTGTCAGTCAGAATATTGTACCCAAATTTGGGAACTTGACATGAAATAACATCAGGAACAAATATTAGGACAACGATCGATAAAGGAGATGTGGTGGAAAGTTTATTACACGTGGACACGTGGAAACGTGCTGCCAGTGGTGGTGGTGGAGGCAGATTTAGTTCAGAGGTACTGCGCGGAAACAGGCCCTTCGGCCCACTGAGTCCATGCCGACCAGCGATCCCCGCACACGTACACTATCCTACACACACTAGGGACAATTTTACATTCATACCAAGCCAATTAACCTACAAAACTGCACGTCTTTGGAGTGTGGGAGGAAAGCGAAGATCTCGGGAAAAACCCACGCTGGTCACGGGGAGAACGTACAAACTCCGTACAGACGGCGCCCGTAGTGGGGATTGAACCCGAGTCTCTGGCGCTGTAAGGCAGCAACTCTACCGCTGCGCCACCGTGCTGCCATTCAAATGAGAGGCTTTTGGAAAGGCACATGGATATTCAAGGAATGGAGGGATGTGGACCACGTGCTGGCAGATGAGGTTAGGCAAATATCTTCCACTCTTCTGCTTTTGCTCTCTTCTTCTACAGCGGGATAATATTTGCAATTTTCCACTCTTCTGGAACCACTTCTTACTCTGGTGTTACTGATTGAGTCAACTAACCCTCTGACTAAAGAAATTCCTCCTCATCTCGTTCCTAAAGGAACGTCCTTTAATTCTGAGACTATGACCTCTAGTCCTAGATTCTCCCACCAGTGGAAACATCCTCTCCACATCCACTCTATTCAGGCCTTTTATTCTTTGGTAAGTTTCAATGAGGTCCCCCCTCATCCTTCTAAACTCCAGCGAGTGCAGGCCCAGTGCTGACAAACGCTCATCATAGGTTAACCCACTCATTCCTGGGATCATTCTTGTAAACCTACTCTGGACCCTCTCCAGGGCCAGCACATCCTTCCTCAGATATGTGGCCCAAAACTGCTCACAATACTCCAAAAGCCACCTGACCAGCGCCTTGTAGAGCTTCAGCATTACATCCCAGCATTCCACATTCACAATAATAGTTTGATTTGTATTTTGTAATACCAAATACTGCATTCACCAAATAAACAAAAATAAAGGAATCTCGAGACACAAGGAACTGCAGATGCTAGAATCTCGAGTAAAACACAAAATGCTGGAGTAACTCAGCGGGTCAGTCAGCATCTGTAGAGGGAATGGATAGGCAATGTTTCCGATCGGGATCCTTCTTCAGACCGATTCAATGTAAATAAAGGTCCCGACCCGAAATGCCGCCTGTCCATTCAGTTTGTGTTCAGTAGGGTGCTCAATTTTGGGCACCATGCTTTCGGATAGATGTTTAGGAAGGAAATGCAGATGCTGGTTTAAACCAACGATAGACACAAAAAGGGTCTGAAGAAGGGTCTCGACCCAAAAAGTCACCCATTCCTTCTCTCCAGAGATGCTGCCTGTCCCGCTGAGTTACTCCAGCATTTTGTGTCTATCTTAGGAAAGATGTTGTCAAGCTAGAAAGGGTGTAGAAAATATTTAAGTAAATGTTGCCAGGACTTGAGGGCCTGGGCTATCGGGAGAGATGTGCATGCTGGGACTCTATTCCTAGGAGCACAGGTGGATGAGGGATGATCTTATGGAGGTGTACAAAGTCATGAGAGGAATGGGTTGGGGAAACGCACAGTCTTTTGCCCAGAGTAGAGGAATCGAGAACCAGAGGACATAGGTTTAAGGTGAAGAGGGAAAGATTTAATAGGAACCTGAGGGGTAACTTCTTTACACAAAGGGTGGTGGGTGTGTGGAGTGAGCTGTCATTTGAGGTAATTGAGGTTGGGACTAGAGCAACATTTAAGAAACATGGAGATAGGTACATAGATAGGACAGGTTTGAAGGCTTATGGGCCAAACGCAAGCAGGTGGGTCTAGTGTAGCTGGGACATGCTGGTCAGTGTGGGCAAGTGGGCCGAAGGGTCTGTTTACAAACATAGAAACTTAGAAAATAGATGCAGGTGTAGGCCATTCGGCCCTTCAATTCAGCACCGCCATTCAAAATGATCGTGACTGATCATCCAAAATCAGTACCCCGTTACTGGCTTTCTCCCCATATCCCTTGATTCCTTTAGCCCTAAGAGCTAAACCTAACTCTGTCTTGAATATATATTCCACGCTGCATGACTCTGACTCCGTGACCCCCTGAGTTACTCCAGCACTTTGTGTTTCACTTAATAAAGAAAACTCCCTTCTTTCATTTCAGAGCCTTCCTCCAAAACTTTGTTCACAAGTTCACTTTCAAAGTTATTGGAATGCAAGGGCAGGCAGTGGCCCAGATACCGGCTATTATGTGAACTGCTCGGAGGTTTCCGAGTAACTGGCAACTGAGCTGCTGAACAGCATCCTGGAAATAAGCTTGCACCATGCGACCCGATTTGTAAACATTTGATCTATAATTCCCATTGAGAGAGTCAATGTCTCGTGCCAAATCCAACACAATAATGTTAAGTTGCAGCCACATTTCATTCAGAGTTGTACCGGGATTGTGCAAACTCATTCCTTTCAGGTTGCGGGCAACAGAAAGGCCGTCATTCCATTCGTTGAGGGTAGATGAAACCAAATGCTTGTGGTCATTAAGAGAGGACTTGTGTTTATATCGTTCATAAACCTCACGCTGCCTCGGAAGAGCAGCCAACAGAATCAAAGATGTTATTGACGGCACTGGGCCTGTGCTCGCTGGAGTTTAGAAGGATGGGGGGGGGGGGGGGGGGGGGGGGGGGGTGGGGGGCCTCATTGAAGCTTACCGAATAGTGAAAGGCCTGGATAGAGTGGATGTGGAGAGGATGTTTCCACCAGTGGACCAGAGATCTTAGCCTCAGAATTAAAGAACGTTCCTTTAGGAAGGGGATGAGGAGGAATTTCTTTAGCCAGAGGGTGGTGAATTCATTGCCACAGAAGGCCGTGGAGGCCAAGTCAATGGATCTTTTTAAGCAGAGATAGATAGATTTTTGATTAGCACGGGTGTCAGGGGCTATGGGGAGAAGGCAGGAGAATGGGGTTAGGAGAGAGAGATAGATCAGCCATGATTGATTGGCGGAGAAGACTTGATGGACCGAATGGCCTAATTCTACTCTTGTCTCTTATGAATTTATAATATTCTCCTTGCTCCCGTCCGGCAAAAGTTCATAAGCTTGAAAGCGCGCACCACCAGACTCAGGAATAGATTATTTCCCACCATCCTTTGTGTAAAGTAATTGCCCCACAGGTTCCCATTAAATCTTTTCCCCTTCACCCTAAACCTATGTCCTGTAGTTTTCTTGATGCCCCTACTCTGGGTAAGAGACTCTGTGCGTCTACCCGATCTATTCCTCTCGTGATTTCGTACACCTCGAAAAGATCACCCCTCATCCTCCTACGCTCCAGGGAAGAGAGTCCCAGCCTATCAACCTCTCCTTATAGCTCAGGCCCTCGAGTCCTGGCAACTTCCTCAAAAACCTTCTCTGCGCCATTCCCAGCTGCTGTGAACGCAGGTACAGCAGGCAGTGAAGAAAGCCAATGGAATGTTGGCCTTCATAACAAGAGGAGTTGAGTATAGGAGCAAAGAGGTCCTTCTACAGTTGTACAGGGCCCTAGTGAGACCGCACCTGGAGTACTGTGTGCAGTTTTGGTCTCCAAATTTGAGGAAGGATATTCTTGCTATTGAGGGCGTGCAGCGTAGGTTTACTAGGTTAATTCCCGGAATGGCGGGACTGTCGTATGTTGAAAGACTGCAGCGGCTAGACTTGCGTACACTGGAATTTAGAAGGATAAGAGGGGATCTTATCGAAACATATAAGATTATTAAGGGGTTGGACACGTTAGAGGCAGGAAACATGTTCCCAATGTTGGGGGAGTTCAGAACCAGGGGCCACAGTTTAAGAATAAGGGGGTAGGCCATTTAGAATGGAGATGAGGAAAAACTTTTTCAGTCAGAGAGTTGTAAATCTGTGGAATTCTCTGCCTCAGAGGGCAGTGGAGGCCAATTCTCTGAATGCATTCAAGAGAGAGCTAGATAGAGCTCTTAAGGATAGCGGAGTCGGGGGGTATGGGGAGAAGGCAGGAACGGGGTACTGATTGAGAATGATCAGCCATGATCACATTGAATGGTGGTGCTGGCTCGAAGGGCCGAATGGCCTCCTCCTGCACCTATTGTCTATTGTCTATTGTCTATTCGTTTGGCCATTTTGGCCCAAAATGTACCAAAAAACATATTTACCAGGACATCGTCCAACATTGCAATCGTAATCAGTCGACGAAACACCAATAATCTCCTGCCCGACTAAACAAGCAGACAAGAGCAGAGGTCACCTGAAACTAAACAAACCGTCGGAAAACATGGCTCATTCCATTGATATCCAGCTTTTGTACTTTGAACCAAATGCCTTTTGCGAAACAAGGAGATTTAAACGATGCGTAGGAAAAAAAAAACTGCAGATGCTGCTTTAAATTGAAGGTAGACGCAAAATGCTGGAGTAACTCAGCGGGTTACTCTGGAGTAACTCAGAAGGAATGGGTGACGTTTCGGGTCGAGACCCTTCTTCAGTATGAAGAAGGGTCTCGACCAAAGACGTCACCCATTCCTTCTCTCCGGAGATGCTGCCTGTCCCACTGAGTTACTCCAGCATTTTGTGTCTATCTTAGGAAAGATGTTGTCAAGCTGGAAAGGGTGTAGAGAATGTTTATGCGGATGTTGCCAGGACCTGAGGGCCTGGGCTATCGGGAGAGGCTGTGCAGGCTAGGACTCTATTCCGAGGAGCACAGGTGGATGAGGGGTGATCATCCATTCCCTCTCTCCAGAGATGCTGCCTGACCCGCTGAGTTATTCCAGCATTTTGTGTCCATCTTCGGTATAAACCAACATCTGCAGTTCTTTGGTTCCAGATTTAAATGACGGCTTGATTTTAATCAGATGTAGTCTTTTCACTGGCTGGATAACACGCAATAAAAAATGCTTTTCACTGCAGCTTGGTACACGTGGCAATTATAAACTAAACTTAACCTAACTAAACATAAAATTAGACACCAATTTGTCCTACCTCTCCAAAGACAGGCCCTTTGGGCCATCGAGTCCTCGCCAACCATCGATCACACATTCACATCAGATCTATGTTAGCCCACTTTCTCATCCATTCTCCACACACCTTCGGGCAATTTTACAGAGAGCCAATTAACCCACAAACTCGCACGTCTTTGGGATGTGGGTGGGAACCGGAGCACCCGGAGGAAACCCACGCGGTCACGGGGAGAGCGTACAAACTCCACACGGCCAGCACCCGAGGTCAGGATCGAACTCGGGTCTCTGGGACTGTGAGACAGCAGCACTACCCACTGCGCAACCATCAAGGCTGATCTATCTCTCCCTCCTAACCCTATTCTCCTGCTTTCTCCCCATAACCTCCGAAACCCGAACTAATCAAGAATCTATCTATCTCTGCCTTAAAAATATCCACTGACTTGGCCTCCACAGCCTTCTGTGGCAAGGAATTCCACAAATTCACCACCCTCTGACTAAAGAAATTTCTCCTCATCTCCTTCTTAAAACGTCCTTTAATTCTGAGGCTGTGACCTCTAGTCCTAGACTCTCCCACTAGTGGAAACATCCTCTCCACATCCACTCTATCCAAGCCTTTCACTATTCAGTAAGTTTCAATGAGGTCCCCCCTCATTCTTCTAAACTCCAGCGAGTACAGGCCCAGTGCCGACAAACGCTCATCATAGGTTAACCTCCTCAATCCTGGGATCATTCTTGTAAACCTCCTCTGGACCCTCTCCAGAGCCAGCACATCCTTCCTCAGATATGGGGCCCAAAATTGCTCACAATATTCCAAATGTGCCCTTATCAGCGCCTTATAGAGCCTCAACTTTACATCCCTGTTTTTATATGCAAGCCCTCTTGAAATAAATGCTAGCATTGGGTTTGCTTTCTATAGATGGCATTATTTAGTGTTGGCAGGATATTAACTTCCAAAAAACTCCAAAGAGATTTACTCCAGCATTTTGTGTCCATCTTCAATGGAATTGTTACTTTCTAGAGCTTTAGCAGCACATTAACACAGTGCCTCTGACTGACTTAACCAAAAGACAAACCCCCTTTCAAATCTCGTAACTCCCTGCTGGAATAACAGGACGTTGAAAGTCAAATGAAGCTTTAAAGGATTTGTAGTCAGCAAAATATATGACCAGAGAACTGACCTGACATCACTCTCCTGTATCATCGCCAGAGATACGCCCTACAGATCTTGGCTCTAAATTACAGCATAATTTCCTTGAAACAGATGTATTTGTTTCTGGAGTAAGGAGGGGGCCAAGAATAAAAATATCATCTACTGGGAATGTTGGAAGTGAAAGATGCAACTCTGTCTAAAGTAACCCTAGATCTTTACATGGATGGGACTGGTTTGGACTGTCTGAAGAAGAGCCTCGACTCGAAACGTCACCCATTCTTTTTCTCCAGAGATGCCGCCTGTCCCGCTGAGTTACTCCAGCTTTTTGTGTCTATCTCAGGTTTGGGGGGATGTGGGCCAAACGCAGGCAAGTCAGACTAGTGCAGATGGGACACGTTGGTTGGTGTGGGCAAGTTGGGTTGAAGGGCCTCTTTCCACGCTGTATGACTCTATGAATATCTCATTGGCAAACCAGTTAGACTCAATATTGAATATTTAATGGATGGCACGGTGGTGCAGCGGTAGAGTTGCTGCCTTACAGCACCAGAGATCCGAGTTCAATCCTGACTACGGGTGCTGTCTGTACGCAGTTCGTACGTTCTCCCCGTGACCTGCGTGGGTTTGCTCCGGCTTCTCCGGTTCCCTCCCACACTCCAAAGACGTTTGTAGGTTACATGGCTTCGGTAAAAATTGGAAATTGTCCTTAGTGTGTGCAGGATAGTGCTAGTGTATGAATGATCGCTGGTAGGCACGGACTCGATGGGCCAAAGGGCCTGTTTCCACGCTATATCTCTAAACTAAATTCAACTAAATGAAAGCAATTTGGCATGATTTAAAAAAATTGCCAATACATTTCTCTTGTGAATGCTTTTTATTTAGAACTGAGATGAGGAAAATCTTTTTCAGTCAGAGAGTTGTGAATCTGTGGAATTCTGTGCCTCAGAAGGCAGTGGAGGCCAATTCTCTGAATGCATTCAAGAGAGAGCTGGATAGAGCTCTTAAGGATAGCGGAGTCAGGGGGTATGGGGAGAAGGCAGGAACGGGGTACTGATTGAGAATGATCAGCCATGATCACATTGAATGGCGGTGCTGGCTCGAAGGGCCGAACGGCCTCCTCCTGCACCTATTGTCTATTGTCTATTGTCTATTGTCTATTGCTAAATCATAGCTAAACGTATCAATGACATTCGAACATGCTAAACACTTGTCTGAAGAAGGGTCCTGACCCAAAACGTCACCCATCCATGTTCTCCAGAGATGCTGCCTGACCTGCTGAGTTACTCCGGCACTTTGTGTCTTTTTATGTAAACATTACTCCAGCACTTGGTGTCTATTTTTGCCAACATTTCAGTACTTTAATATCCGTCAACACTGTGCAATATTAGCAAGGTTCCAAAGCTTGCGTGTAAAACATCCATTATTCCCTTATCGTGTATCTGTACACTCTGAACGGCTCGATTGTAATCATGTATAGTCCTTCTGCTGACTGGTCAGCACGTAACAGAAGCTTTTCACTGTACCTCGGTACACGTGACATTAAACTAAACTGAACTAAACGAAAAAAATGTTAAGTTTTGTATTTTTAATTACCCTGCTGGTCAACTAGACTGTGGACTGGTCTATAAACAACGAGTATTTAGTCTGAAAAAACCATCTGAGCAAAGTCTGAAGAAGAGGTCCCGACTCGAAAAGTCACTCACCCTATTGCTTGCTCCAGAGATGCTGCCTGACCCGCTGAGTTACTGCAGCTTTATGTGTCTAACTTCAGTAAATACCGATAGATTGTAAATGTCAACATTGGGAAATGGTGGTACGATAGAGCACTTGTGTTAAAAGCAATGTTGTCCGAAGCAGCTTTGCAAAATGGCAAACCAGTCTTGTATCTTTACCAGGTTTACTGTGTTAACAGGCCCTGTGTTGCAAGGGAAGGTCAAATTTAAACAAACAGCTCTGAAGGTTACTCTAAGCAAATTTTGGTAAACGGCTGCCGTATTTGTTACTGTTTCGCGTGTAAAAATAAAGCTACAGAAACGATAGCTTCAGCGTGTAATTTAGACAGAGGTGGCTTAGTTCAGTGTTTTGGTTTTAGATTTAGAGACACAGCGCGGAATCAGGCCCTTCGACCCTCCCCCCCCCCCAGACCGCGCCGACCAGCGATCACCCTGTACAGTAACATCCCCACAAGTTAACACTATCCTACACACACTCGGGACTATTTTCACATTTATAGCAAGCCAGGTCTGTGGGAGGAAACCAAACATCTCGGAGCAAACCCACGCGGGTCACGGGGAGAACGTACAAGCTCCGTACAGACAGCACCCATGGTCGGGATCGAACCCGGGTCTCTGGCGCTGTAGAGCAGCAACTCTACCGCTGCGCCACCGTGCCGTCCCGGCTTAATAGACAATAGACAATAGACTATTGGTGCAGGAGGAGGCCATTCGGCCCTTCGAGCCAGCACCACCATTCAAGTTGATCATGGCTGACATCTGGCACACAAACTGATTTAATGACCTAGTCAAACTTTGCAGTCCATCGCTGCTAAGTCATGCAGAAAATGCGGTGAAATGGATTCCAAAATAAACATTAACGGGCTTCATAACAGCAAATCAGCTAATGTATCAGGCAACTGAATCAACCTGCCACAACCAGAGAGCGGTGCTGAACTATTATCTACCTCTTTGAAGACCCTCGGACTATCCTTGGTCGGACTTTGCTGACTTTGCCTTGCACTAAACGTTATTCCCTTTATCATGTATCTATACACTGTAAATGGATCGATTGTATCCATGTATTGTCTTTCTGCTGACTGGTTATCACGCAACAAAAGCTTTTCACTGTACATGTGGCAATAAATTAAACTGAAACTGAACCAAAACAGTGTGTAGATACAAAATGCTGGAGTAACTCAGCAGGACAGGCAGCATCTCTGGAGAGGAACGGTTGATGTTTCGGGTCGAGACCCTTCTTCAGACTGCTGTCAGGGGAGTGGGCTGTACATGGATAATGTGTGTGCTCTCTTCCACATCTGAAGTGATTATCTTATTCTGAATACCCAATACCAGCTTTGAACTAAAACCTGAGTCAATCTATGAGTGAATCGGGCATGTGCGGAGTTCTAGAATTATCACTGGTGTTTCAAAGTATTTGTAGTGAGCCCTTATATCTTGTGTGAGATAGCAAACTGGGTCCAAATGAGATGAGACACAGACAGTCATTTCATCTTAGACGTGCAATAAATCACATTGCTTAAAGTCTAGAATCTTACAAAATATATTAAGGTATAAAAGGACAAAGAATAAGGGGTCGGCCATTTAGGACTGAGATGAAGAAAAACGTTTTCACCAAGAGAGTTGTGAATCTGTGGAATTCTCTGCCACAGAAGGCAGTGGAGGCCAATTCACTGGATGTTTTCAAGAGAGAGTTAGATTTACCTCTTGGGGCTAACGGAATCAAGGGATGTGGGGAGAAAGCAGGAACGGGGTACTGATTTTGGATGATCAGCCATGATCATATTGAATGGCGGTGCAGGCATGAAGGGCCGAATTGCCTCCTCCTGCACCTATTTTTTAAATGTTTCTATGTGGGTGGAAACCAGAGCACCCAGAGGAAACTCACGAGGTCACAGGGAGAACGTGCAAACTCCACGCAAACAGCACCCGGAGGTCGGGATTGAACCGGGGTCTCGAGCACCATGAGGCAGCAGCTCTACCCGCTGCACCGCCGTGCCGCCCTGTACTATGAGGGCCGAGGGAAATAGGAGCAGGAAAAAAAATCTACAAGATCGGTGAAAACATTCCTGGCAAGAGACATCTTGAATCCATGGATACAGAGTGAAATATCTCCTAATTAATGGCTCTGCTAATGCCTGTTGTCTGAGCTACAGCTGAAACATTTGGTTTACTTGGGCAAAGTTGAGTTAGAAAACATTAGCAATAGTCACCATGCCTGTAAAACCTCCAGAGGAGGTTTACAAGAATGATCCCAGGAATGAGTGGGTTAACCGATGATGAGCGTTTGTCAGCACTGGGCCTGTACTCGCTGGAGTTTAGAAGGATGAGGGGGGGCCTCATTGAAACGTACAGCATAGTGAAAGACTTGGATAGGGTGGATGTGGAGAGGATGTTTCCACCAGTGGGAGAGTCTAGGACTAGAGGTCATAACCTCAGAATTAAAGCACGTTCTTTTAGGAAGGAGATGAGGAGGAATTTCTTCAGTCAGAGGGTGGTGAATCTGTGGAACTCATTGCCACAGAAGGCTGTGGAGGCCAAGTCAGTGGATATTTTTAAAAGGCAGAGATAGATAGATTCTTGATTAGGACAGAGGTTGTGGGGAGAAGGCAGGAGAATGGGGTTAGGAGGGAGATCGGCCATGATTGAATGGCAGAATAGACTTGATGGGCCGAATGGCCTAATTTTACTATCCCTTATGACCTTATGCAAACAGTAAAATTTTAACTTTCTGAATGGAGGATGTTTAAAATAAATCCCCCCCATATCATCATATCATATATATACAGCCGGAAACAGGCCTTTTCGGCCCTCCAAGTCCGTGCCGCCCAGTGATCCCCGTACATTAACACTATCCTACACCCACTAGGGACAATTTTTACATTTACCCAGCCAATTATCCTACATACCTGTACGTCTTTGGAGGATATAAACTTGATGATATAAACTTGAAAGGACAATGATGATAAAGATCCAGGGAGCAGGTAGTGGCACATCTCACCTGACAGTGGTTTACAATGCCACAGTATTTAGTTTAGTTTAGAAATACTGTGTGGAAACAGGCCCTTGGGCCCAGCGAGTCCACACCGACCAGCGATCCCCGTATACTATCCGACACACATTAGGGACAATTTACAATTATACTGAGCCAATTAACCAACAAACCTGTATGTCTTTGGAGTGTGGGGAAAAGCAAAGATCTTGGAAAAAAACCCACGCGGGTCACGGAGGGAACATACAAACTCCATATAGACAAATACCCGCAGTCAGAATCGAACCCAGGTCTCTGGCGCGGTAAGACAGTAGCTGTACCGCTATGCCACTGTGCCTCCCTTATTGCAAGTTGAAGGTGGACAATTACCGTTTTGCATGTTAAAGGTGGACAATTTTATATACATGCAGTGTATATAAAAGTGGAATACTGGAGGAAAACAAGTGTAATAGATTCCATTTTGAATCAGGAAATTAAATGACCAAGATGTAACTTGCAAAGCCAAATAACACTGTGGTTGCATTCAGTTTTCTGCTCCGGAGATCAATGACTGCAATCAATAGATAAAACTGTCAACAGATTTGCTCTGATACACTTGGTAGTTCTGGACGCAGCTACAATCCTGGCTTTGCATTAGCTTGATTAACTTATTTAGTTGTAAAAGTAGGAATTTTCAAATAAATTAATTCTCTACAAATAGGGATTAATAGTTAAAGTGGTTTTTATTCACAAAATGCTGGAGTAACTCAGCAGGTCAGGCAGCATCTCAGGAGAGAAGGAATGGGTGACGTTTCAGGTCGAGACCCTTCTTCAGACTGATGTCAGGGGGGCGGGACAAAGGAAGGATATAGGTGCAGACAGAAAGATAGAGGGAGATCTGGGAAGGAGGAGGGGAAAGAGAGGGACAGAGGAACTATCCAAAGTTGGAGAAGTCGATGTTCATACCACTGGGCTGCAAGCTGCCCAGGCGAAATATGAGGTGCTGTTCCTCCAATTTCCGGTGGGCCTCACTATGGCACTGGGGGAGGCCCATGACAGAAAGGTCAGACTGGGAATGGGAGGGGGAGTTGAATTGCTCGGCCACCGGGAGATCAGTTTGGTCAATGCGGACCGAGCACATGTGTTGAGCAAGCGATCGCCAAGCCTGCGCTTGGTTTCGCCGATGTAAATAAGTTGACATCTAGAACAGAGGATGCAATAGATGAGGTTGGAGGAGGTGCAGGTGAACCTCTGTCTCACCTGGAAAGACTGGTTGGGTCCTTGGATGGAGTTGAGGGGGGAGGTAAAGGGGCAGGTGTTGCATCTCGTGCGGTTGCAGGGGAAAGTGCCCATATAGAGATAAAGTTCGGAAAAAGGCCCTTCGGCCCACTGAGTCCCCGCTGACTAATGATTACCCTGTACACTAACACTATCCTACAGGGTAGGGTACGTTTACAATTTACAGAAGCCAATTAACCTCCAAACCCACAAGCCCTATGGAGTGTGGGAGAAAAGCCGAGCACCCGGGGAAAAACCCACCAGGTCACAGGAAGAACGTACAAACTCCATACAGACAGCACCCGTGGTCAAGATCGAACCCGGGTCTCTAGCGCTGTGAAGCAGCAACTCTATCAGATCACCCCATATCCTCCTGCGCTCCAGGGAGTAGAGTCCCAGGCTGCCCAACCTCTCCCTACAGCTCAGGCCCTCGAATTCTGGCAACATCCTCGTAAATCTGCGCCCTTTCCAGCCAGCGTGGGACTCAGTGCAAAATGGAGGCACAGTCAGTGCCTCTCTCCACAACAAACCTGATTAACACTGGGTGCCTGAGGCAGTCAAACTGCTTAATGAAGCAATGTAATGTGCTTCTCGTTACAATCAAGCTTCATCCCAGTACATTGAAGAGCTTCATTTGCTTATCATCACTTTCCTCGAGAATTCTCTTTAGCACTTATGATCATAACGTGTGGCACGGTGGCGCAGCGGTAGAGTTGCTGCCTTACAGCGAACGCAGCGCCGGAGACTCGGGTTCGATCCTGCCTACGGGCGCCGTCTGTACGGAGTCTGTACGTTCTCCCCGTGAACTGCGTGGGTTTTCCCCGAGATCTTCGGTTTCCTCCCACACTCCAAAGATGTGCAGGTAAGTAGGTTAATTGGCTGGGCAAATTTTTTTTTTAAATTGTCCCTAGTGTGTGTAGGATAGTGTTAATGTGCGGGGATCGTTGGGCAGCGCGGACCCGGTGGGCCGAAGGGCCTGTTTCCGCGCTGTATCTCTAAAAAAATAAAAAAAATAAAGAGGTGTAAGGTTTAGGTCTAAGTTGAATTTATTATTGTCACGTGTTCCAAGGTACAGTGAAAGGCTTTTATCGCCTGCTATTCAGTCAGCGAAAAGACTGTAAATGATTATAATCGAGCCGTCCACAGTGTAGATACAGGGTAAAGGGAATAGCGTTTAGTGCAAGATACAGTCCGGTTAAAGACAGACAATAGATTTGACAATGCCTACTGCAAACTGCAAGAACAGTCCCATGCTCTCCATCCCAGCAGCTTAGTTTATAGTTTAGAGATACAGTGCGGGAACAGGCCCTTCGGCCCACTGGGTCCTGCGATCACCCCGCACACTAGCACTATCCTACACACACCAGGGACAACTTACAATCTTCACCAAAGAAAATTAGCCGACAAACCTGTACGTCTTTGCAGTGTGGGAGGAGGCAGGAGCACACGGGGAAAACCCACGCGGTCACGGGGAGAACGTACAAACTCCGTACAGACAGACAGTACCCGTTGTCAGGATGGAACCCGGGTCTCCGGCGCTGTGAGGCAGCAACTCTACCGCTGCACCACCGTGCCGCCCAGGCTGCTCGGACCATCTTTCGGGAACATTAACCTCTCTGTTCCTGCAGTGTGGGATTTCTGTTCTATTTATTATGTTGAATTATTTTTCAGCTTTTAAGTTTAGCTCGGTGCCCTCTGCTCCACTCAGTTGCGTGGGCGGGAGTGACACATTACGAAGGGTCTCGACCCGAAACGTCACCCATTCCTTCTCTCCTGAGATGCTGTGTGACCTGCTGAGTTACTCCAGCATTTTGTGAATAAATACCTTCGATTTGCACACAGAGTGGTGAATCTGTGGAATTCTCTGCCACAGAAGGTAGTTGAGGCCAGTTCATTGGCTATATTTAAGAGGGAGTTAGATGTGGCCCTTGTGGCTAAAGGGATCAGGGGGTATGGAGAGAAGGCAGGTACAGGATACTGAGTTGGATAATCAGCCATGATCATATTGAATGGCGGTGCTGGCACAAAGGGCCGAATGGCCTACTCCTGCACCTATTTTCTATGTTTCTATGTACCAGCATCTGCAGTTATTTTCTTACATTATGTGCCGGAGATAGACACAGAATGCTGGAGTAACTCAGCGGGTCAGGCAGCATCTCTGGAGAGAAGGAATGGGTGACGTTTCTGGTCGAGACCCTTCCCGAAGCGTCGCCCATTCCTTCTCTCCAGAGATGCTGCCTGTCCTGCTGAGTTACTCCAGCATTCTGTGTCCATCTTCGGTTTAAACCAGCGTCTGCAGCAGTCCCTTCCTGCCCATCATGTGCAGGCTCGCGCTGTCATGAATAAGGCACTGTTCTGGTCTCACACTCTGTTCCCGCTGTTGTAGACAGAAGCAGACTCCGTGCTCAGTCTTATTTACAGGAACTCCAGTGATTACATAGCTGCGCCACAGCGAGTTAAACCAGTTCCTCGCTTGGCTCAGTCATGGGGCAACACTACCTCTCGTCACTGGCTCCAAACATATTTCTTTTCGTGTAGGAAGGAACTGCAGATGTTGGCTTACACAAAGAGAAACACAAAAAGCTGGAGTAACTCAGCGGGTCAGGCAGCATCTCTGGAGAGAAGGAATGGGTGGCGTTTCGGGTCGAGACCCTTCGTCAGTCTGAAAGTCAGAAGTCTGAACATTCAGTCTGAAGAAGGGCCACGACCCAAAACATCACCCATCCTTTTTCTCCAGAGATGCTGCCTGACCCGCTGAGTTACTCCAGCACTTTGTGTCTATTTATTTTCACTTTAGTTTAGTTTAGCTTAGTTTTGTATAATCCAGTTTAGTTTTAGAGATACAGTGTGGAAACAGGCCCCTCGACCCACCGAGTCCACACTGACCAATGACCACCTGTACACTAATTTATCCCACGCACTGGGGACAATTTACAGCAGCCAATTAACCCACAATTCTGCACGTCGTTGGAGTGTGGGAGGAAACCGGAGCACCCGGAGTAAACCCACGCGGGTCACAGGGAGAGCGTACAAACTCCGTACAGACAGCACCTGCAAATGCTGTAAGGGAGCAACTCTACGCCACCGTGCCGCCCAGTTCAGCTTCCGCCCTTGCCGCCTGGTCAGGTTCATTAAGTGCCACGTTCGGCTTCGCCATGCGGCATGGAAATAACTCAGCTCGCAGTTGCCCTCGTACCTGCTTTGTTTCTCAACCAAGAGTTGGCAAAAAAAAATTAATGAATAACAGTTGAAGCCACAGTAAACTGCAGCTCTCTGAACGGCATCTGAAATAAAATGTTGTCACAATGATATGCAGCGTCAGAGTCCCGGGTTCGATCCTGACCACGGGTGCTGTCTGTACGGAGTTCGTACGTTCTTCCTGTGACCACGTGGGTTTTATCCGGGTGCTCTGGTTTCCTCCCACATCCCAAAGACGTACAGGTTTGTGGGTTAATTGGCTGCTATAAATTGTGTAGGATGGCACTAGTGAACGCGTGATCGCTGGTCGGCACGAACTTGCTGGGCCTAAGGGCCCGCTTCCACGCTGTATCCCCAAACGAAGAAAACCACTAAGCATTACTATTTGAAGAACAAAGTCTGCAGAAAGGTCCCGACCTGAAACATTGCCCACCCATTCCCTCCACAGATGCCACCTTACCCGTTGAGTTCCTCCAGCACTTTGTGTTTTGACTCACGTGAGAAGAGGTAGTAGAGATGAGAGGGCACAATTCTAAAAGAGTTAGAAGCAAAAAGGGGTTGTGGTTAATATATATGTCATTCAAAGTGACGTGGCAAGTTGAGAACATTGTAAATCTTGAAGATTGTGAGATAGAAACATAGAAACATAGAAAATAGTTGCAAGAGGAGGCCATTTGGCCCTTCAATAGACAATAGACAATAGACAATAGGTGCAGGAGTAGGCCATTCAGCCCTTCGAGCCAGCACCGCCATTCAATGCGATCATGGCTGATCACTATCAATCAGTACCCCGTTCCTGCCTTCTCCCCATACCCCCTCACTCCGCTATCCTTAAGAGCTCTATCCAGCTCTCTCTTGAAAGCATCCAACGAACTGGCCTCCACTGCCTTCTGAGGCAGAGAATTCCACACCTTCACCACCCTCTGACTGAAAAAGTTCTTCCTCATCTCCGTTCTAAATGGCCTACCCCTTATTCTCAAACTGTGGCTCCTTGTTCTGGACTCCCCCAACATTGGGAACATGTTATCTGCCTCTAATGTGTCCAATCCCCTAATTATCTTATATGTTTCAATAAGATCCCCCCTCATCCTTCTAAATTCCAGTGTATACAAGCCCAATCGCTCCAGCCTTTCAACATACGACAGTCCCGCCATTCCGGGAATTAATCTAGTGAACCTACGCTGCACGCCCTCCATAGCAAGAATATCCTTCCTCAAATTTGGAGACCAAAACTGCACACAGTACTCCAGGTGCGGTCTCACCAGGGCCCGGTACAACTGTAGAAGGACCTCTTTGCTCCTATACTCAACTCCTCTTGTTACGAAGGCCAACATTCCATTGGCTTTCTTCACTGCCTGCTGAACCTGCATGCTTCCTTTCATTGACTGATGCACTAGGACACCCAGATCTCGTTGAACTCCCCCTCCTCCTAACTTGACACCATTCAGATAATAATCTGCCTTTCTATTCTTACTTCCAAAGTGAATAACCTCACACTTATCTACATTAAACTGCATCTGCCATGTATCCGCCCACTCACACAACCTGTCCAGGTCACCCTGCAGCCTTATTGCATCTTCCCCACAATTCACACTACCCCCCAACTTAGTATCATCTGCAAATTTGCTAATGGTACTTTTAATCCCTTCGTCTAAGTCATTAATGCACCGCCATTCATTGTGATCATGGCTGATCATCCACAATCAGTCACCCGTGCCTGCCTTCTCCCCATACCCCCTGACTCTGCTAGCCCCTAGAGCTCTATCTCATCTGGTGAATTGGCCTCCACTGCCTTCTGTGGCAGAGAATTCCACAATTTCACAACTCTGGGTGAAAAAGTTTTTTCTCACCTCAGTTTTAATCTTGGACTTCATAAAAATTAATTATGATATTCCTTTTGTAGACTGAGTCATACAGCGTGGATACTGTTCTCTGGCTCAAGTCACCTATGCCGACCAAGATGCTCCAACTAAGATAGTCCCATTTGCCCACTTTTGTCTGAAGGGGGCCGGATGGGCGGGGAGAGGGACAAGGGCTCGCTGGACGATTGCGATGGAGGCCACGGCTGGAGGCCCTTCAGCAGCCTGGGGTTCACCTGGATCGGGCCCCGCTCCAGGAGGCTGAGTGTCCCCTCTCCATCGGGGACCTGGGTGGAGGGCACAGCACTGAGGAGTTCCCTGCAACCTGTTTCTCTCGCGGTTCACAGACTCGCCGGCCGCCTGCCACTGTTGCGGGCTGGAAGAGTGTGTGTACCACGTGTACATGGAGTGTGTGAGTCTGTGTACCACGTGTACATGGAGTGTGTGTGTCTGTGTACCACCTGTACATGGAGTGTGTGTCTGTGTACCACGTGTACATGGAGTGTGTGAGTCTGTGTACCACCTGTACATGGAGTGTGTGAGTCTGTGTACCACGTGTACATGGAGTGTGTGTCTGTGTACCACGTGTACATGGAGTGTGTGAGTCTGTGTACCACGTGTACATGGAGTGTGTGAGTCTGTGTACCACGTGTACATGGAGTGTGTGTGTGTGTCTGTGTACCACGTGTACATGGAGTGTGTGAGTCTGTGTACCACGTGTACATGGAATGTGTGAGTCTGTGTACCACGTGTACATGAAGTGTGTGAGTCTGTGTACCACGTGTACATGGAGTGTGTGTGTGTGTGTGTCTGTGTATCACGTGTACATGGAGTGTGTGAGTCTGTGTACCACGTGTACAGGGAGTGTGTGAGTCTGTGTACCACGTGTACATGGAGGGTATCCTCAGTAAGGACGGGGAAATAGTAATTTGAGAATATTTGTTTTGCTCCTATTGTGGTGGTCGGTTTGTTTTGAATAATTTAGTATTGTACATATTATTGTAAATAGTTGAATAAATTATTTTTGTTTCAAAAAAGGAGACTGAGCTCGTGGTTCGGATGCGGCCTGCAGCGGCAGGGACTAGTGGGGGAGGACACCACGGCTACACTTGGTCAGGCCAACCCTACAACATCACCATGACAACGGGCCTTTATGGCCAATTGCTCTAAAAGCAACTTGGACTCTGAAAATGGCTCCAAACTTTGTCGACTCTTGTATATGGTCTCAGTGGACCATTTTTATACAGTTTGTACTTTAGTTTAGTTTAGTTTAGAGATACAGCGTGGAAACAGGCCCTTCGGCCCACCGAGTCCCTGCTAACCAGCGATCCTCGCACATTAGCACTATCCTACACACACCAGAGACAATTTACTTTTTTTTTTAACAAGCCAATTAGCCGACAAACCTGTACGTCTTTGGATTGTGGGAGGAAACCAAAGATCTCGGAGAAAACCCATGCAGTTCACGAGGAGAACGTACAAACTCCGTACAGACAGTACCTGTAGTCAGGATCGAACCGGGGTCTCTGGAGCTACATGGCAGCAACTTTACCATTGCGCCACCGAGCTGTCCCACTTACACTGGGAATGTGTTAATGTACGGTAATAATTTACTGATCTGAATGTAAAACAAAATAATTTCACTGTACCTCAGTACATGTGACAATAAAGAGCAATTGAAAGTGTCAAAAGTCCATAAGTTCGAGGAGCAGAATTAGGTCATTTGGCCCATCATATCCACTCCGGCATTCAATCATGGCTGATCTATCTTTTCCTGTCAACCCCATTCTCCTGCCTTCTCCCCACAACCCCTGCCACCCGTACTAATCTGTCAATTCCTGCCTTAAAAATATCTATTGACTTGGAAATATCTATTGACACAGCCGTCTGTGGCAATGAATTCCATAGATTCACCACCCTCTGACTAAAGACATTCCTCCTCATCTCCTTTCGACCTACATCCTTTTGACCTGTATCTCCTGACCCTTCCTCAGTCCTTGGTTGCCCCTCCTTCTGAAGCTTCCAGGACTGAAGGACCAGCAGCGGCCATTTTGTTCCATGCCTGTTGTTATATGGAACTTTCTCCAGTTTCTAAAGGTACGTCCATTAATTCTGAGGCAATGACCTCTGGTCCTAGACTCTCCCACTAGTGGAAACATCCTCTCCACATCCACTCTGTCCAGGTTTAGTTTAGTTTAATTTAGTTTAGTTTAGAGACACAGCGCAGAAGCAGGCCCTTCGGCCCACCGAGTCCTCACCGACCAGTGATCCCCGCACATTAACACCATCCTACACTGGGGACAATTTTTACATTTATACCTGTTGTACTTATCATATCATTATATCTTCGTGGTCCGGTACCTGTTGTACCTTTAGTGACTCTGGACGGACCACAAGTACACGTGTATAAAAGGTTACATTGCTGGAGCTCAACTCCAGGCTGTTTATTCCGTGGTCATCTGGATCCAGAGTGACCGCCTAATCACACCCATCACTTATATACACAGCCATACAAAGTAGTTCTTGGATACACAAAGTAGTCCCAGCAATATCAGAACATCCCCCTTGTCTTATATATTACAACATCCCCCTTGTCTTGTATAAAATTGTTTTCTTTACCATTCGAGGGCTAAAATATATTTAACAAACAAAACCAAAACACCATTGCTTTTTGCAAACAAAACCAATAACACAACTAAACACAATTAAACACAATTGCTTTTTTTCGCCATCATGGTGGTCACTCCTCTGCGGAATTTCACTCATCGCCGGGTGGTCACTCATCTCCGGGTGGTCACTCATCTCTGGGTGGTCACTCACTCCGGGTGGTCACTCACACCGGGTGGTCACTCACTCCGTGTGGTCACTCCACAGATATATACATTTATACAAAAGCATCAAATATAATACATTAAGCTTTCATTACACAGATCACTACACAGGTCATTAAACACAAAATATTCATTTTGTTCCATATCTTCCCCTCAAGAAGACATGCTGTGTAGATCAAACGTAGTGTAGGCTCTAGATGCTCAACCACCATGATTTGCCTGCCACTGCTGGCCTCCCACTGCTGGGTTGGCACTGCTGGACTCCCACTGCTGGGCTGGCACTGCTGGGCTAGCACTGCTGTAATCGCGGTGCGATCGCGCCTCCGCTGCAATGCGCTCTGGCCCCGCCCACAGGTGCTCCCCGGCAGCTGTCGCTCAACTTTTCGAACGCGCTGCCGCTGGCCCCGCCCACAGGTGCTCCCCAGCTCCGCCTACAGGTGCTCGCGGCAGCTGCCGCGCAATTCCAACACGCTGCCGCTGCCTCGGGCCCAGGGCCGTCCCGACTCTACAGTCGACGCGCCTGGGTGAGTATTTAGTGCCTCGGCCTTACCGGCCACCGCACCTCTGCGGGTGGTCGGTCCCTCCGGTCGCCGACCCCCTCCGTTCGCCGCACACCTCCGTGGGTGTCGGTCTCCTCCAGGGCTCTCCCGGTCGCCGCACACCTCCGTGGGTGTCGGTCTTCCCCGGTCACCGCACATCTCCGTGTGTGTCGGGTCTCCCGGTCTCCTCCATGGATGTCGGTCTTCCCCGGTCACCGCACATCTCCGTGTGTGTCGGGTCTCCCGGTCTTCCCCGGTCACCGCACATCTCCGTGTGTGTCGGGTCTCCCGGTCTTCCCCGGTCACCGCACATCTCCGTGTGTGTCGGGTCTCCCGGTCTCTCCCCCGCGAAGCAGTCGCAGGCTTCTAATCTCGGGCCTACACAGGTGCTGGGGCGCGACGTGGGCCTACACGCACCTCCCCCAGCAGCTTGCAGCGTCACGTCGGCAACTCGGCGCCGACTACTGAGCAGGTAACTATACCAACTCACACTGGCCCTGTCGGGATGTACTCCAAACGTCCCGTACCGAGCTGGAAACTTTTCTTTTGTTTTGTTTCCCTTCAGGGCTTTTTTTTTCTTCTTTTTTTTCTTCTTTTTAACCTTTTCTGCTCGGGCATGCTTCATTCCCTCCCTAGGCGAAACACCAAGCCGCTGCCACCATGTTGTACTTCGTGGTCCGGTACTTGTTGTACCTTTGTTGTGACTCTGGAAGGACCACGAGTACACATGTTTATGATGTTATCATGGTGCAGCTTGTACTCCAGGCTGTTTATTCCAAGGCCGCCTGGATCCAGAGTGACCGCCTAATCACACCAATCACTTATATACACAGCCATACAAAGTAGTTCTTGGATACACAAAGTAGTCCCAGCAATATCACAACATCCCCCTTGTCTTATATATTACAACAATACCAAGCCAATTGACCTACAAACCTGTACGTTTGGAGGAAACCGAAGATCTCGGCAAAATCTCCTGCATTGCGATCCTCTGCAACTCTGAGAGTTACGGGCTCCTCCCAAAGTGACTTCCAAGAAAAATGGGCGCAGCGGCCAATATTCCCTCCCGTATCACATCCCAGCATGTCAGGAATTTTCCCAATGTGCAACCAATTATCCAGCAACAACCTCTTTGGAAAATGCCTCGACCAGATTTTGTGGAGCTCTTCCGGATAATTCTACATGAACTAGATCGAGAAAACAGCCGTGAAGTTACAAGCGTGAGCAGTTTAGCATGGGTTAGGAGCAGTCTGATGATCAGACTGGGGCCAGGGATCAGGGGAAGTGCCGCAGGGGTCGGTGATGGGACCAGTGCTGTTTGTCAGATACATTAATGCTTAGGATAGAGTGGATGTGGAGAGGATGTTTCCACTAGTGGGAGAGTCTAGGACCAGAGGTTATAGCCTCGGAATTAAAGGACATTCTTTCAGGAAGGAGATGAGGAGGAATTTCTTTAGTCAGAGGGTGGTGAATCTGTGGAATTCTTTGCCACAGACGGCTGTGGAGGCCAAGTCAATGGACATTTTTAAGGCAGAGATAGATTCTTGATTAGTACAGGTGTCAGGGGTTATGGGGAGGAGACAGGAGAATGGGTTTAGGAAGGAGAGATAGATCAGCCTTGACTGAATGGTGGAGTAGACTTGATAATAGACAATAAACAATAGGTGCAGGAGGAGGCCAATCAGCCCTTTGAGCCAGCACCACCATTCAATGTGATCATGACTGATCATTCTCAATCAGTACCCCGTTCCTGCCTTCTCCCCATACCCCCTGACTCCGCTATCCTTAAGAGCTCTATCCAGCTCTCTCTTGAATGCATTCAGAATTGGCCTCCACTGCCTTCTGAGGCAGAGAATTCCACAGATTCACAACTCTCTGACTGAAAAAGGTTTTCCTCGTCTCAGTTCTAAATGGCCTACCCCTTATTCTTAAACTGTGGCCCCTTGTTCTGGACTCCCCCAACATTGGGAACATGTTTCCTGCCTCTAACGTGTCCAACCCCTTAATAATCTTATACGTTTCGATAAGATCTCCTCTCATCCTTCTAAATTCCAGTGTATACAAGCCTAGTCGCTCCAGTCTTTCAACATGGTTGAAATTATGGTAGAAGTGTAAACTCAAATTACTGAACAAAACAGGGTGGGGGGGAAATTTACTTTTGAAAAGTTGCAAAGGGGTAAACGGAACGAAAAAGGTTGTGAACCCTGGTTTACATGCTTTAAACTCCAGGTTAAATGCTTGACCTTTTCCCGTTTACATGCTTTAATCCTCTGTCTATATGTATTGCATTGTATTGCACTGTCTAATTGTATTGCACTGTGTCGTATTGTACTGCACTGTCATCCCCTGTCTATATGTCTTGCATTTGTATTGCACTATGGCCCCCTCTGTTTCGTCCCACTCGTTGCATGATCTGTAAGGAGTGGAATGACAAATAAACGAAATAAATAAAAATTAAAGAAATTAAATACGGTGGGTACGCAAGCAAAGAATTTCTGTGTGTTGTCACATGTGACAATAAATCGTTCGTTCATTCATTCATTCATTGTGTCTTTTGTTATAAGCCAGCATCATGTACTCCTTGTGTCACATTGTAATGGCGATCAGCTAAGATGGGGCATGAGTTGGGTCTAAGGGGACAGTTTTTGTGCCGTGCAATGGACCAAGTCGCAACTACCTTCTCTTCTACAGTAAAACGCACAGATCTTCGCTTCTCCCTCCGCAACGCAATTCAAGAACCAATCACACCTTCATTGTTTTTACAATTCCCTGAGACAGGAAGTTGCCAAGTCATATTGCCCAAAGCCTTTCATAAAGCATCACGCTAATACTTAGGATTCATTTCAAATTAAAAGTTTAACATGACAAGTTGAGCAAACGTTACTGAATACTAACGGATAATGGAAATATTTAAAGACAGATAAGAAATCCAAAATGGCGGCACTGCGCAGCAGCTGCGACTCACCTGCGGTCCATTTGTCTTTTGTGTTTTTTGTTGTTTTTTGGTCTTGATTATAGTGTTTAGATGTGACGTAGTGTTTTTTGTGGTTGTGTATTATGTGTGGTGGGGGGGGGGGGGAACTGTAAAATTGTCTCTTCCAAACGGAGACGCGACCTTTTTTCAGGGTGGTGTCTCCGTTCACGCTGCGGCCTACCATCGGCCAAACACCTGGAGCTGGCGGCCTCCAGCTGGGACCACCTGGGGCTCTGGTTCGCAGAGCCCGCGGACCGGACCTGCCATCTGCGGAGCCGGCTGTCTTCGGAGGCTGTGGTGGCGCTGCGGGAGCGGCTGCGACTCGTCTTCGGAGACTCCAGAGGCCTCGGCCACGGGCCGCGTGGACGTCGGAAGCTCGCAGGCCCTGCCCTGGGTGGGGCCGACATCGGGAGCTCCGGCAGCGGCGGCGTCTTCGCCCGCCCCGGGTCGCGGGGCTTGGGTCGGCCCGCTGCAGACCTTTCACCGTCCGGCGTGGCCTGGAACGTGGCAACTTCAACAGCCTGACCGCGGGAGAAGACGGCAGGGGGAGAGAAAAGACATTGTGGCCTTCCATCACAGTGAGGAGGGGACTGGAGGAGACTCACTGTGATGGATGTTTTTTGTTTTTTTGTTTGGTGTTGGTTTGTGATTGTGTGTGTTATTGCTTATTTTTATTGCTCTTATTGTTGGACTGTGGGTAACGGAATCTCATCCAAAAGACTTGTTTTTTGGACGACAATAAAGGCTATTCTGATTCTGATAAAACTATTATTGACTTCAAGATTCAAATTTCACTGTACCTTAATTGGTGCACATGACAATAAACTGACCTTTGAAGAATGGCAAAGTGTCTTTGCTATGTCCTGCTTTCATATCTAGACAGTGATATTTAATTCCCTTGCTAGCAAAAAAATTAAAAATCCCACTCTGTTAGGATAGCCATTTGTGCGGCACGGTGGCGCAGTGGGTAGAGTTGCTGCCTCACGGCGCCAGAGTCCCGGGTTCGATCCTGACTTCGGGTGCTATCAGACTGGCAGATGTGATGTTAAGAATAAGGCCATTGAGGACTGAGATGCGGAAAAACATTTTCACCCAGAGATGGACACAAAAAGCTGGAGTAACTCAGCGGGACAAGCAGCGTCTCTGGTGAGAAGGAATGGGTGACGTTTCGGATCGGGACCCTTCTTCACCCAGAGAGTTGTGAATCTGTGGAATTCTCTGGCACAGAAGGCAGTGGAGGCCAATTCACTGGATGTTTTCAAGAGTTAGATTTAGCTCTTAGGTCTAACGGAATGAAGGGATATGGGGAGAAAGCAGGAACGGGGTACTGATATTGGATGATTATCAGCCATGATCATATTGAATGGCGGTGCTGGCTCAAAGAGCTGAATGGCCTACTCCTGCACCTATTTCCTATATTTCTATGTTGCTCCTTGCTGTGTTTACTATCAGTGCTCTGGTTCGATTGTGTCTGTTTACCGTTGAGCTAAGGCCAAATTGCCCAATGCAATACCTCTGAGGTCTAAAGTATTTGCAATATTTAAGTACCAGTCCGTGTGGTATTGTGAAAGCCTAGATAAATGAGCAACAGTGGAGCAGTTATGTTTAAATATATTATAGAAACATATAAAATTCTTAAGGGATTGGACAGGCTAGATGCAGGAAAAATGTTCCTCATGTTGGGATAGTCCAGAACCAGGGGTCACAGTGTAAGAATAAGGGGTAGGCCATTTAGGACTGAGGTGAGGAAAAACATATTCACCCAGAGTTGTGAATCTGTGGAATTCTCTGCCACAGAAGGTAGTGGAGGCCAATTCACTGGATGGTTTCAAGGGAGCTCTTGGGGCTAATGGAATCAAGGGATATGGGGAGAAAGCAGGAACGGGGTACTGATTTTGGATGATCAGCCATGATCATGTCGAATGGCGGTGCTGGCTCGAAGGGCCTATTGGCTTACTACTGCACCTATTTTCTATGTTTCTATGATATGGGAGGTGTCGACCTGAAACGTCACCCATTCCTTCTCTCCAGAGATGCTGCCTGTCCCGCTGAGTTACTCCAGCATTTTGTGTCTATCTTATGTTTAATGATCTTTCGTTAGGCGCATCTAATGTAAAGTTGTCTGAAACTCTGTTCAGTCTACAGGTGCCAATGGTCAATCTTAATATATTGTCACACCTACCTGATGCCAGTGGTTATGGGAGAGAAGGGATGAGAATTTTGTTGAGAGAGGAAAGATAGATCTGCCGTGATTGAATGGCGGAGAAGACTTGATGGGCTGAATGGCCTAATCCTGCTCCCATAACTTATGAATATCACCAGTTGGAAACTAAATTAAGTCTTTTGTCCCAGGCACCAAGTCATGCAAGTTGTGAGGAGATTCAATTCATGACCCAGGTTGATTTCCAAACTCACCGTAGTAAGTTGTTATTGAAGGAGAAACAGTAGCCTTCAGCCAATGTGAAGCCACACGCAAACTGGATGAACGGCACCTCATATTCAGCTTGGTGTTGGGTGGCTTACACCCCAGTGGTTTGAACATTGTATCTCCAATATAAGGTACCCCCCCCCCCCCCCCCCGCCCCTTCTCCCCACGCCCCTCTTTCCTGTGTACCCCCACACTGGTGCCTTGACAAGGCCAGCAACATAATCAAGGACAAGTCTTGGCCCGGTCACTCCCTCTTCTCCCCTCTCCCATCAGGCAAAAGGGGTACATAAAAGTGTGGAAAAGCACATCTCCAGATTCAGGGACAGTTTCTTACCAGCTGTTATCAGGCAACTGAATCAAATCATCCCATCACCAACTAGAGAGAATTCTTGAGCTACCATCTACCTCATTGGAGACCCTCGGACAATCTTTAATCGGACTTGATCTTAGAGTGATAAGAGCGATACAGTGTGGAAACAGGCCCTTCGGCCCAACTTGCCCACACTGGCCAACAATGTCTCAGCTACACTAGTCCCACCTGCCTGTGTTTGGCCATTATCCCTCCAAACCTCTCCTGTCCATGTATCGGTCTAACTGTTAAGCATTGGGATAGTCCCAGCCTCAACTACCTCCTCTGGCAGCTTGTTCCATACAACCACCACCCTTTGTGTGGAAAAAGTTACCCCTCAGATTCCTATTAAATCTTTTCCCCTTTGCCTTAAACCTATGTCCCCTGGTCCTCGATTCACCTACTCTGGGCAAGAGACTCTGTGCATCTACCCGATCAATTCCTCTCATGATTTTACACACCCTTACAAGATCACCCCTCATCCGCCCACGCTCTACGGAATAGAGTCCCAGCCTGCTCAACCTCTCCCTATAGCCAGGGCCGTTTTTACAGCATTATGGCCCCCCGGGCAAAGCAGTGTACTGGGGCCCCTACTGTTACTCTCCCCACCCCCTTTCCCTACCAGCCCCCCCCCCCCCTGTCGTGCCGGCGAAAAGCACTTAGCGATGGACTTAGGGTGCTACATTGTTGCGAAAAGCACTTACAGATCGCTGTGTGAAGCACTTAGGGACCGAAAATGTTGCGAAAAAAGCACTTATTGAACCTACATTTTTAAAGTAGTATTTATTTATTGCAAGTCACTTAACATACACAGATCAGCATGGGGCCCCTATGCTCGTGGGGCCCCGGGCAAGTGCCCATCAGGCCCATGCGTTAAGACGGCCCTGCCTATAGCTCAGACCCACTAGCCCTGGCCACATCCGCGTAAATCTTCTCTGTACCCTTTGCACTGTTATTCCCTTTATCCTGTATCCGTACACTGTGTACGACTTGATTGTAATCAAGCTAATGGCACGTTGGTCTTCATTGCGAGAGGATTTGAGTATAGGAGCAAGGAGGTCCTACTGCAGTTGTACAGGGCCCTGGTGAGCCCGCACCTGGAGTATTATGTGCAGTTTTGGCCTCCTAATTGCTATTGTGGGAGTGCAGCATTGCTTCACCAGGTTAATTTCCAGGATGGCGGGACTGACGTATGATGAAAGAATGGGTCGACTGGGCTTGTATTCACTGGAATTTAGAAGGATGAGAGGGAAATCTTATAAAAATATATAAAATAATATAAAATTCTTAGATGCAGGAAAAATGTTCCCAATGTTGGGGGAGTCCAGAGCCAGGGATCACAGTTTAAGATTAAGGGGTAGGCCATTTAGGACTAAGATGAGGAAAATCTTTTTCACCCAGTGAGTTGTGAATCTGTGGAATTCTCTGCCACAGAAGGCAGTGGAGCCAAATTACTGGATGCATTAGAAACATAGAAAATAGGTGCAGGAGTAGGCCATTCGGCCCTTCGAGCCTGCACCGCCATTCAATATGATCTTGGCTGATCATCCAGCTCAGTAACCTGTACCTGCCTTCTCTCCATACCCCCTGATCCCTTTAGCCACAAGGGCCACATCTAACTCCCTCTCCAACCCCTTAAGAATTTTATATGTTTCAATAAGATCCCCCCTCAGTCTTCTAAATTCCAGCAAGTATAAGCCCAGTCTATCCAATCTTTCTTCATATGAAAGACCTGCCATCCCAGGGATCAATCTGGTGAACCTTCTCTGTACACCCTCTAAGGCTAGAATGTCTTTCCTCAGATTAGGAGACCAAAACTGTACACAATACTCCAGGTGCGGTCTCACCAAGGCCCTGTACAACTGCAGCAGAACCTCCCTGCTCCTATACTCAAATCCTCTTGCTAAGAATGCTAACATATCATTCGCTTTCTTCACTGCCTGCTGCACCTGCATGCCTACTTTCAATGACTGGTGCACCATGACACCCAGGTCACGTTGCATCTCCCCTTTTCCTAATTGGCCATCATTCAGGTAATACTCTGCTTTCCTGTTCTTGCCGCCAAAGTGGATAACCTCACATTTATCCACATTATATTGCATCTGCCATGCATTTGCCCACTCGCCTAATCTATCCAAGTCATTCAAGAGAATTGGAAGTAGCTCTTAAGCTCAGGGCTAACGGAATCAAAGGATATGGGCAAAAATCAGGAACAGGGTACTGATTTTGGATGATCAGCCATGATCATATTAAATGGCGGTGCGAGCTCGAAGGGCCGAATGGCCTCCTCCTGCACCTATTTTCTCTGTTTTTATGTATAGCCTTTCCGCTGACTGGATAGCACGCAAAACCCCTTTTTACTGTACCTCGGTACACGTGATAATAATGAAACTAAACGCAAACTGAACAAAAACTGGTGTGCACCCATTTCTCGTACTATCCCCCACTCCTCTCCCCTCCGGCTGTATATTTCACTCCAATTCTCACCTTATCTGATATCCTTTTGTCTTCTTTCACATCTCAAGCCTTCGTCCATTCACCAGCCCATCAAAACTCCCCATCACCTGTGTCCACCTATCACTTGCCAAACTTTGTCCCGCTCCCCCCCCCACCCCCCCCAGCTCTCCAGCACCATCAGTTTGAAGAAGAGTCCTGAACCGAAACATCACCGATCCATGGTTCCTCAGAGATGCTGCCTGACCCGCTGAGTTACTGAGGCGGTAGAGTTGCTGCCTTACAGCGAATGCAGCGCCGGAGACCCAGGTTCGATCCCGACTACGGGCGCCGTCTGTATGGAGTTTGTGCGTTCTCCCCGTGACCTGCGTGGGTTTTCTCCGAGATCTTCCGTTTCCTCCAACACTCCAAAGACGTACAGGTATGTAGGTTAGTTGGCTTGGTGTAAGTGTAAACTGTCCCTAGCGGGTATAGGATGGTGCTAATGTGCGGGGATCGCTGGTCTCGCAGACCTGGTGGGCCAAAGGGCCTGTTTCCGCGCTGGATCTCCAAACTAAACTCCAGCACTTTGTGTTTTGTTGAAGATTTCAGTATCTGATGTTCCTCGTGACACCATCAGATGCATTCTGTTCTCTCGGCCGGCTAACATACCTTCTTCAGGGCCTTCCTCACCCTCTTCCACATGTGACACCGCCACCAGGGAACCATGTACCTGTATACACACACACACACACTGAACTTTCTTTTTCTCTCTTGTTTATTACATTGTTTACAGTGCACTATGTTCACATATTCTGTTGTGCTGCTGCAAGTAAGAATTTAGTTGTTCTAACTGGGGCACACGACAATAAAACACTTGACTCTCTATCCAAGTATTCTGCTTGGCAGAAATATCCCCAGATTTCTTTCCGAAGAAGGATCTTGATCTGAAACGTCACCCATTCCTTCCCTCCCGACGCTGCCTGTCCCGCTGAGTTATTCCACCATTTATTGTGTCTACCCCAGATTTCTTTAGATCAGTTTGGAAGTTGGACATCAGTTGGATCAGACTTGTTGATTGGGGTGGCACGGTGGTGCAGTGGCAGAGTTGTTGCCTCACAACGCCCGAGACCCGGGTTCGATCCCGACTATGGGTGCTGTCTGTATGGAGTTTGCACTTTCTTCCTGTGACCGCGTGGGTTTTCTCCGGGTACTCCAGTTTCCTCCCACACCCCAAAGACGTGCAGATTCGTTGGTTAATTGGCTTCTGTAAAGCGCAAATCGTCCCTAGTGTATAGGATAGTGCTAGTGTACAGGGTGATGGCTTGGTCGGCACAGACTCGGTGGGCCGAAGGGCCTGTTTCCGCTCTTTATCTCTAAAGTCTAAACTAAAGGCTTATCAATAACTATATCCACAGATATTCTTTTGTAGGAAAATAACTGCAGATGCTGGTACAAATCGAAGGTATCACAAAATGCTGGAGTTACTCAGCAGGTCAGTCAGCATCGTTGGAGAGAAGGAATGTGACATTTCGGGTCGAGACCCTTCTTCAGACTGATGTAGATTTCCTATTCCCTGGTGCGCAGGAAGATGATGGGTGATTTATAGAGGTGTATAAAATCATGAGAGGAATAGATCGGGTAGAGGCACAGAGTTTCTTGCCCAGAGTAGGTGAATCGAGAACCAGAGGACATAGGTTTAAAGTGAGGGGGGGAAAGACTTTATAGGAATCTGAGGGGTAACTTTTTCACACAAAGGGTGGTGGGTGTATGGAAAGAGCTGCTGGAGGAGGTAGTTGAGGCTGGGACTATCGCAATGTTTAAGAAACAATTGGTCAGGTGCATGGATAGGACAGGTTTAGAGAGATATGGGCCAAACGCAGGCAGGTGGGACTGGTGTAGCTGGGACTAGTGTTGGCCGGTGTGGGCAAGTTGGGCCGAAGGGCCTGTTTCACGCTGTATCACTCTATGACTCTATGTGTTGGAAGGAACTGCAGGTGCAGAGCCAGAGACCTGGGTTCGATCCTGACTAAGGGTGCTTGACTGTATGGAGTTTGTAAGTTCTCTGACTGCGGGCGGAATTTCTCAGAGATCTTTGGTTTCCTCCCACACCCCAAAGACGTACAGGTTTTGTAGGTTAATTGGCTTGGTATAATTGTAAACTGTCCCTAGTGTGTGTAGGATAGTGTTAGTGTGCAGGGATTGCTGGGCGGTGCGGACTCGGTGGGCCGAAGGGCCAGTTTCCGTGCTGTGTCTGCTAAACAAAAAAACCACTAAAACGTCACCTATTCCTTTTCTCCAGGGACGCTGCCTGGCCCGTTGGGTTATTCCAGCGTTTTGTGTCTGTCATTCGTATTATCCACGTTCGGCATGGACATGGTGGGCCGAAGGGCCCGTTCCTCTGCTGTCCCCTGGTCTACCCTCAGAACACAATTACAATGCTTTTTGATTGAAGAATGCAATAAATATATCTCATTATTAGTTTTATTTGGTCCCTGACATGACTACAAAGGCGAAATTCACGTTATACAGTAAATTGGTAACAACCTTCAGTAACCAGAGTTTCTTCAAAGACACATGAAAAGGCAAACGATAATTATTGGTGGGCTACACAATTTATTCAGTAGTTTATGCCACCCCCCCCCCCCCCCCCCCCCAATTCAGATTAAAACTCGTCGTGTTAAAATGGTAAAAACCATAGCACTTTTAAATGAACTGGCCGTACAAATCATCGTACATTTGCTTATACTAAGCAAAGTTAAAATGCAAGGCGAGGAGATTTGTGGGTACCTCATAGGCTTGTATAAAGCCCGTACCTGTTGATTTTTAAAAACGTCTGGTCCAAAGTCGGCATTTCTTACCAATTTTTTAAAAAAGAAATCAATACATAATAGATAAAATTAACACACAGGTCTGTCATTGTACAGTTAGGCCTCTGCTGAAGTCAATTGTCTTTGGGTCTGTTGAATGTTTAGCATTAGTTTTATATCAGATCTTACGCACAGGAGATCAGCAAATACCACATTTGGGCCCACGATTTTTACAGAAGGTTTGCCAAAAATATATTTTGTAACTCTCGTTTGCCCAAAAAATATTCATTTGCTGGATGCATTATCAAGTACAGTGTGTCATAAACATAATACAAAGTGGGAATCCAGGTTAACTTGCATCCCAGAGCAGAAATTACATTTACACATATTCGTATTATTTTGGAAAGACAAATTGCACCGTGAGAACTATAGAAAGGCATCTTAACATATCTGGAAAAAAAAGATAAATTAATGAACATTTTACTTGCAAGATCTATTTTATATGCATTATGACTAAAATGATAGAACTCTGATAGAAAATTTAAGAAAACAGAAATATCTTTCGTACTTTCTGTTTGCAGATGCAGCTTTTAAACTTGTTTCTTCAAATTCAGTGAGGCAATATTCACTGTCAAAATCTTAAGCATTAAGAATAGATCAGATGGCATTTTTTTTTTTAAAGAATACAGGAAAATGTTTTAAATACAACAGGGTTTTGTTATAAAGAAAGCCAGATAGATGGCTGTTCGTTAAGAAAAGATCTTCATTATCTCTATGCGGAAACAAAAAGCTTGAATTAATATAGTTCAGTGATCTCACAAATAGAGATGTTGTTGTGATGGTTTACGCGTAAAACTCCTTGGTAGGCGCCTTCTGATAGGCGGTAGTAGAAGGCTTACGTTCTCCCAGATCGTAGCTGCCCTCGTCCTTCTTCCTCATACGGTAGATCAACAGCAAGATGAGGAAAATGGCGAACAGGAAGCCGATGACTCCTCCAGCAATAACGGCTGCAAGAAACACATCGGATCAGTCAAGAGTAACCTCTGCAGAAGCGGACAGTTACATGAAAACACACCGCGCGGTTGACACCAAACGCTGGTTGACACCGAAGATGGACACAAAATGCCGGACACAAAATGCCGGAGTAACTCATCGAAACGTAGAAAATAGGTGCAGGAGGAGGCCATTTGGCCCTTCGAGCCAGCACCGCCATTCATTGTGATCATGGCTGATCATCCACAATCAGTAACCTGTGCCTGCCTTCTCCCCATATCCCATGATACCACTAGCCCCTAGAGCTCTATCTAACTCTCTTTTAAATTCATCCAGTGAATTGGCCTCCACTGCCTTCTGTGACACAGAATTCCACAAACTCACAACTCTCTGGGTGAAAAAGTTTTTTCTCATCTCAGTTTTAAATGGCCTCCCCTTTATTCTTTGACTGTGGCCCATGGTTCTGACTCCCCCAACATTGGTAACATTTTTCCTGCATCTAGCTTGTCCAGTCCTTATATAATTTTATACGTTTCTATAAGATCCCCTCCCATCCTTCTAAATTCCAGTGAATGCAACCCCAGTCTTTCCAATCTTTCCTCATATGATAGTCCCGCCATCCCGGGGATTAACCTCGTGAACCTACGCTGCACTGCCTCAATAGCAAGGATGTCCTTCCTCAAATTAGGAGACCAAAACTGCACACAATGCTCCAATGTGTGGTCTCACCAGGACAAACTCAGCGGGACACAAAGGGCAGCATCTCTGGAGAGAAGAAATGTCGAGGATCAATCAGGCCGCATTTGGAACATTGTGAGCAACTTTGGGCCCCATATCTGAGGAAGGATGTGCTGGCTCTGGAGAGGGTCCAGAGGAGGTTTACAAAAATGATCCCAGGGATGATTGGGTTAACCTACGATGACCGTTTGTCGGCACTGGGCCTGTACTCGCTGGAGTTTAGAAGGATGAGGGGTGGATCACATTGAAACGTACAGAATAGTGAAGGGCCTGGATAGAGTGGATGTGGAGAGGATGTCTCCACTAGTGGGAGAGTCTAGGACTAGAGGGCACAGCTTCAGAATTAAAGGATGTTCTTTTAGGAAGGAGATGCGGAGAAACTTCTTTAGTCAGAGGGTGGTGAATCCGTGGAATTCTTTGCCACAGAAGGTAGTGGAGGCAAAGTCTGTGGACATATTTGTCGCAGAGGTAGATAGATTCTTGATTAGTACGGGCGTCAGAGGTAATGGGGAGAAGACAGGAGAATGGGCTTAGGAGGCAGAGATAGATCAGCCATGATTGAACGGCGGAGTAGACTAATTCTGTTCCTATCTCTTATGATCTTATAACCTTTTGGGTCGAGTCTCTTTGTCACCCATTCCTTCTATCCAGAGTTGCTGCCTGTCCATCTTTTGAAGGGTCTCGACCCGAAACGTCACCCATTCCTTCTCTCCCGAGATGCTGCCGGACCTGCTGAGTTACTCCAGCATTTTGTGAATAAAAACCTTTGATTTGTACCAGCATCTGCAGTTATCTTCTTATACATCTTTTCACTGTACCTGTACACGTGACAATAATAAACCTTAACGCAAGGACAATAATAAACAATAGACAATAGACAATAGACAATAGGTGCAGGAGTAGGCCATTCAGCCCTTCGAGCCAGCACCGCCATTCAATGCGATCATGGCTGATCACTATCAATCAGTACCCCGTTCCTGCCTTCTCCCCATACCCCCTCACTCCGCTATCCTTAAGAGCTCTATCCAGCTCTCTCTTGAAAGCATCCAACGAACTGGCCTCCACTGCCTTCTGAGGCAGAGAATTCCACACCTTCACCACCCTCTGACTGAAAAAGTTCTTCCTCATCTCCGTTCTAAATGGCCTACCCCTTATTCTCAAACTGTGGCCCCTTGTTCTGGACTCCCCCAACATTGGGAACATGTTATCTGCCTCTAATGTGTCCAATCCCCTAATTATCTTATATGTTTCAATAAGATCCCCCCTCATCCTTCTAAATTCCAGTGTATACAAGCCCAATCGCTCCAGCCTTTCAACATACGACAGTCCCGCCATTCCGGGAATTAATCTAGTGAACCTACGCTGCACGCCCTCCATAGCAAGAATATCCTTCCTCAAATTTGGAGACCAAAACTGCACACAGTACTCCAGGTGCGGTCTCACCAGGGCCCGGTACAACTGTAGAAGGACCTCTTTGCTCCTATACTCAACTCCTCTTGTTACGAAGGCCAACATTCCATTGGCTTTCTTCACTGCCTGCTGAACCTGCATGCTTCCTTTCATTGACTGATGCACTAGGACACCCAGATCTCGTTGAACTCCCCCTCCTCCTAACTTGACACCATTCAGATAATAATCTGCCTTTCTATTCTTACTTCCAAAGTGAATAACCTCACACTTATCTACATTAAACTGCATCTGCCATGTATCCGCCCACTCACACAACCTGTCCAGGTCACCCTGCAGCCTTATTGCATCTTCCTCACAATTCACACTACCCCCCAACTTAGTATCATCTGCAAATTTGCTAATGGTACTTTTAATCCCTTCGTCCAAGTCATTAATGTATATCGTAAATAGCTGGGGTCCCAGCACCGAACCTTGCGGTACCCCACTGGTCACTGCCTGCCATTCCGAAAGGGACCCATTTATCCCCACTCTTTGCTTTCTGTCTGTTAACCAATTTTCTATCCATGTCAGTACCCTACCCCCAATACCATGTGCCCTAATTTTGCCCACTAATCTCCTATGTGGGACCTTGTCGAAGGCTTTCTGAAAGTCGAGGTACACCACATCCACTGACTCTCCCTTGTCAATTTTCCTAGTTACATCCTCAAAAAATTCCAGTAGATTTGTCAAGCATGATTTCCCCTTCGTAAATCCATGCTGACTCGGAACGATCCCGTTACTGCTATCCAAATGCTCAGCAATTTCGTCTTTTATAATTGACTCCAGCATTTTCCCCACCACTGATGTCAGACTAACTGGTCTATAATTACCCGTTTTCTCTCTCCCTCCTTTCTTAAAAAGTGGGATAACATTTGCTATCCTCCAATCCACAGGAACTGATCCTGAATCTATAGAACATTGAAAAATGATCTCCAATGCTTCCACTATTTCTAGAGCCACCTCCTTAAGTACTCTGGGATGCAGACCATCAGGCCCTGGGGATTTATCAGCCTTCAGTCCCATCAGTCTACCCAAAACCATTTCCTGCCTAATGTGGATTTCCTTCAGTTCCTCCATCACCCTAGGTTCTCCAGCCCCTAGAACATTTGGGAGATTGTGTGTATCTTCCTCAGTGAAGACAGATCCAAAGTAACGGTTTAACTCGTCTGCCATTTCTTTGTTCCCCATAATAAATTCCCCTGCTTCTGTCTTCAAGGGACCCACATTTGCCTTGACTATTTTTTTCCTCTTCACGTACCTAAAAAAACTTTTGCTATCCTCCTTTATATTATTGGCTAGTTTACCCTCGTACCTCATCTTTTCTCCTCGTATTGCCTTTTTAGTTAACTTTTGTTGCTCTTTAAAAGAGTCCCAATCCTCTGTCTTCCCACTCTTCTTTGCTATGTTATACTTCCTCTCCTTAATTTTTATGCTGTCCCTGACTTCCCTTGTCAGCCACAGGTGTCTCTTACTCCCCTTAGAGTCTTTCCACCTCTTTGGAATAAATTGATCCTGCAACCTCTGCATTATTCCCAGGAATACCTGCCATTGCTGTTCTACCGTCTTCCCTGCTAGGGCCTCCTTCCAATCAATTTTGGCCAGCTCCCGCCTCATGCCTCTGTAATCCCCTTTGCTATACTGTAATACCGACACTTCCGATTTTCCCTTCTGCCTTTCCATTTGCAGAGTAAAACTTATCATGTTGTGATCACTGCCTCCTAATGGCTCTTTTACCTCTAGTCCCCTTATCAGATCAGGATCATTACACAACACTAAATCCAGAATTGCCTTCTCCCTGGTAGGCTCCAGTACAAGCTGTTCTAAGAATCCATCTCGAAGGCACTCTACAAACTCTCTTTCCTGGGGTCCATTTCCAACCTGATTTTCCCAGTCTACCTGCATGTTGAAATCTCCCATAACCACCGTAGCATTACATTTTTGACACGCCAATTTTATCTCCTGATTTAACTTGCACCCTAAGTCGAGGCTACTGTTTGGGGGCCTATAGATAACTCCCATTAGGGTCTTTTTACCCTTACAATTTCTCATTTCTATCCATACTGATTCAACATCTCCTGATTCTATGTCACCCCTTGCAAGGGAATGAATATCATTCCTTACCATCAGAGCAACCCCACCCCCTCTGCCCACCTGTCTGTCTTTTCTATACGTTGTGTACCCCTGAATATTCAGTTCCCAGCCCTGGTCCTCTTGTAGCCATGTCTCAGTGATCCCTACAACATCATACTTGCCCATGACTAACTGAGCCTCAAGCTCATCCACTTTATTTTTTATACTACGCGCATTTAAGTACAACACTTTAACTTCTGTATTTACCTCCCCTCTCACATCGTTCACAATTGGCCCTGCCCTTAATTTCTTTTCCGCTCTAGAACTTCTGTTCCCATTCTTCCGAGAGTCTTTTGCAATATCTCCTGTATTCCCTTTTACCTCATCTTCATATTCACAATTTGTTAACCTTATTAACGCAAGGAAAGATGATGCTTGCAATTACCTGCGAGCACTTCTGTTCTCTGGAAAAGACTTTCCGAATGTTTCTCTGCCGATACCTCATCGCCATCAGTGTTATGAGTTGGCTTCTCAATCACAAAATCATCTCCTTTCTTTGTCTCCTCTTTAGCCAGGGTGTCCACAGTTGTCTAAATTCAAAAGAGCAATGAAATGAGAAATCGATTCCAAACCTAATGGAGCGTAATGGAGAAAAACGTTGTTTTAAATTAAACCCAAACATTTTTAGGATGGAGATAAGAGCTGCTGCCTCATAGCGCCAGAGACCTGGGTTCGATCCTGACCTCGGGTGCAGTCTGTGTGGCGTTTACTTTCATTCTCGGAGAAGAAAACATGTCGTCATTTCCCACAGATCTGATATTCAATGGAATCACTAGCACAGTTAGTTGGCTAGGCACGGTGGCGCAGCGGTAGAGTTGCTGCCTCACAGTGCCAGAGACCCTGGTTCGATCCTGACTACAGGTGCTGTCTGTACGGAGTTTGACCTGCGCGGGTCTTCTCCGGGTGCTCTGGTTTTTTCCCACATTCCAAACATGTGCAGGGTTATGGTAAAGTTGCAAATTGTCCAGTGTGTGTGTGTTTGTGTGTGCAGGATAGTGCATTCGGCCCATCGAGTCTATTCCACCATTCAATCATGGCTGATCAAATGGTGTAGTGGGAGTAGTGAAAGTAACATTAGCAAATTTGCAGATGACACAAAGCTGGGTGGCAGTGTGAACTACGAAGAGGATGCTATGAGGATGCAGGGTGACTTGGACAGGTTGGATGAGTGGGCAGGTGCAGTTTAATGTGGATAAATATGAGGTTATCCACTTTGGTGACAAGAAAAGGAAGTCAGATTATTATTAGAATGGTGTCATGTTCGGAAAAGGGGAAGTACAACGAGATCTGGGTGTCCTTGTACATCAGTCACTAAAAGTAAGCATGCAGGTACAGCAGGCAGTGAGGAAAGCCAATGGCATTTTGGCCTTCATAGCGAGAGGATTTGAGTCTTGGAGCAAAGAGGTCCTTCTGCAGATGTACAGGGCCCTAGTGAGACCACATCTGGAGTATTGTGAGACCACATCTGGAGTTTTGGTCTCCTAATTTGAGGAACGACAATCTTGCTATTGAGGGAGTGCAGCGTAGGTTCACTAGGTTAATTCCCGGGATGGTGGGACTGTCATATAATGAAAGAATGGAGCGACTGGGCTTGTGTTCATTGGAATTTAGATGGATAAGGGGGGATCTTATAGAAACATATAAAATTATTAAGGGATTGGACACACTAGATGCAGGAAACATGTTCCTGATGTTGGGGGAGTCCAGAACCAGGGGCCACAGTTTAAGAATAAGGAGTAGGCCATTTAGAACTGAGATGAGGAAAAACCTTCTCACCCAGAGTGTTGTGAAATTGCGGGATTATCTACCTCAGAAGGCAGTGGAGGCCGATTGACTGGATGCATTCAGAAGAGAGTTAGATAGAGCTCTTAGGGCTAGCGGAACCAAGGGGCATGGGGAGAAGGCAGGAACGGGGTACTGATTGAGAATGATCAGCCATGATCACATTGAGTGGCGGTTCTGGCTCGAAGAGCCCGAATGGCCTCCTCCTGCACCTATTGTCTATTATCATCATCATATCATATATATACAGCCGGAAACAGGCCTTTTCGGCCCTCCAAGTCCGTGCCGCCCAGCGATCCCCGCACATTAACACTATCCTACACCCACTAGGGACAATTTTTACATTTACCCAGCCAATTAACCTACATACCTGTACGTCTTTGGAGTGTGGGAGGAAACCGAAGATCTCGGAGAAAACCCACGCAGGTCACGGGGAGAACGTACAAACTCCTTACAGTGCAGCACCCGTAGTCAGGATCGAACCTGAGTCTCCGGGGCTGCATTCGCTGTAAAGCAGCAACTCTACCGCTGCGCTACCATGCCGCCTATCTCTCCCTCCTAACCCCATTCTCCTGCCTTCTCCCCGTAACCCCAGTCGGAGCAAAGAGGTCCTTCTACAGTTGTACCGGGCCCTGGTGAGACCGCACCTGGAGTACTGTGTGCAGTTTTGGTCTCCAAATTTGAGGAAGGATATTCTTGCTATGGAGGGCGTGCAGCGTAGGTTCACTAGGTTAATTCCCGGAATGGCGGGACTGTCGTATGTTGAAAGGCTGGAGCGATTGGGCTTGTATACACTGGAATTTAGAAGGATGAGGGGGGATCTTATTGAAACATATAAGATAATTAGGGGATTGGACACATTAGAGGCAGGAAACATGTTCCCAATGTTGGGGGAGTCCAGAACAAGGGGCCACAGTTTAAGAATAAGGGGTAGGCCATTTAGAACGGAGATGAGGAAGAACTTTTTCAGTCAGAGAGTGGTGAAGGTGTGGAATTCTCTGCCTCAGAAGGCAGTGGAGGCCAGTTCGTTGGATGCTTTCAAGAGAGAGCTGGATAGAGCTCTTAAGGATAGCGGAGTGAGGGGGTATGGGGAGAAGGCAGGAACGGGGTACTGATTGAGAGTGATCAGCCATGATCGCATTGAATGGCGGTGCTGGCTCGAAGGGATGAATGGCGTACTCCTGCACCTATTGTCTATTGTCTATTATTGTCTAACCCCTGACGACCCGCACTGATCAATCGGTTGGTTACTTGCCTCCGTTCGGACGGGTTTCCTGACCATTTTCTTCTGCGTGGTAGTTTCCACTCGCACAGTCACTGCTCGTGAGGCGTCTACAGTGGGCTTGACGTCCGGGTTGACTTGTGCCGGGTTAAAGGTCACCATTTCTATCTCCGTTTCAAAATTCCCTGCGGATACAGAAAAATCCATGTCAAAACATATCCAAAAAAACTCAATTTTAGGTGGCACAGTTCAGTTCAGTTTGTGTGTCTATCTTCGGTTAAAACCAGCATCCGCAGTTGCTTCCTACACCTTTTGTCTGTGAAGTCACCTCGTGGGATGTCTACTTTGAACACGTTCTCCTCCTCTCTCCGACGAGAGTTCTGCAAACACCCTTTCTCGCTGACCCCCCCTCTGCGAAACTTTGTCAGTCCACATCACCGTCGATATCTCTCATTTCCCTTATCCCTAACCAGTCTGAAGAAGGGTCTCAACCCAAAACGTCACCCATTCCTTCTCTCCAGAGATGCTGCCTGAGTTACTCCAGCATTTTATGTCTATCTTCGGTGTAAACCAGCGTCTGCAGTTCCTTTCTACACATTTCAGTTTAGTTTATTGTCAAGTGTACCGAGGTACAGTGAAAAGCTTTTTGTTGCGTGCCAACCAGCCAGCAGAAAGACAATGCACGATCACAATCAATCCATTTACAGTGTGCAGATACATAAGGGAATCTGCCTCACAATGCTAGAGACCTACAAGGCTATGTAGGAGCAGAATTAGGCCGTCAAGCCTACTCCACAATCCCATCATGGCAAACCCTCGAGGAGATTTACGAGGATGTTGCCAGGACTCGAGGGCCTGTGCTATAGGGAGAGGTTGAGCAGGCTAGGACATTATTCCTTGGAGTGCAGGAGGATGAGGGGTGATCATATAAAGTACTGATTGTAGATGACCAGCCATGATCACAGTGAATGGCGGTGCTGGCTCGAAGGGCCAAATGGCCTCCTCCTGCACCTATTGTCTGTAAAGGTGTACAATATCATGAGAGGAATAGATCGGGTAGATGCATAGAGTCTCGTGCCCGGAGCAGGTGAATCGAGGACCAGAGGAAAGATTTAATAGGAAACCCGAGGGGTAACTGTAACAAGGGGTGGTGGGTGTATGGCATGTGCTGCCAGAGGAGGTAGTTGAGGCAGGTACGATCGCAACATTTAATAAACATTTAGATAGATACATGAATAGGAGAGAGAGAGAGAGAGAGAGAGAGAGAGAGAGAGGGGGAGAGAGAGAGAGAGAGAGAGAGAGGGAGGGAGGGAGGGAGGGAGGGAGGGAGAGAGAGAGAGAGAGAGAGAGAGAGAGAGAGAGAGAGAGAGAGAGAGAGAGAGAGAGAGAGAGAGAGAGAGAGAGAGAGAGAGAGAGAGAGAGAGAGAGAGAGAGAGAGAGAGAGAGAGAGAGAGAGAGAGAGAGAGAGAGAGAGAGAGAGAGAGAGAGAGAGAGAGAGAGAGAGAGAGAGAGAGAGAGAGAGAGAGAGAGAGAGAGAAAGAGAGAAAGAGAGAAAGAGAAAGAGAAAGCCAAGCCAATTAACCTACAAACCTGCGCGTCTTTGGAGTGTGGGTGGAAACCGAAGATCTCGGAGAAAGCCCACGCAGGTCACGGGGAGAACCTACAAACTCCGTAAAGACAGCACCCATAGTCGGGATCGAACCCGTCTCTGGCGCTGTAAACGCTGTAAGGCAGCAACTCTAGCGCTGTGCCACCGTGCCGCCCTACTGTGGGTCAGGCAGCGGAAACAATGCAACGCAGGCTACAATAGACAATAGAAAATAGGTGCAGGAGGAGGCCATTCGGCCCTTCGAGCCAGCACCGCCATTCAATGTGATCATGGCTGATCATTCTCAATCAGTACCCCGTTCCTGCCTTCTCCCCATACCCCCTGACTCCGCTATCCTTAAGAGCTCTATCTAGCTCTCTCTTGAATGCATCCAGAGAATTGGCCTCCACTGCCTTCTGAGACAGAGAATTCCACAATTTCACAACACTCTGGGTGAGAAGGTTTTTCCTCATCTCCGTTCTAAATGGCCTACCCCTTATTCTTAAACTGTGGCCCCTTGTTCTGGACTCCCCCAACATTGGGAACATGTTTCCTGCCTCTAACGTGTCCAACCCCTTAATAATCTTATACCTCAACCAAAAGCAGAGCGATAACAAGCTCTCTACTTACTCATCAACGCCCACTCACTGAACACCAGCAAAATGGAGAAACAAGGAACCGCAGATGTCGGTTTATACCATAAAAAGATACAGAGTGCTGGAGTAACTCAGCGGGTCAGGCAGCATCTCTGGAGAACATGGATAGATGACGTTTCACAGAGTGCTGGAGTAACTCAGCGGGTCAGGCACAGCTCTGGAGAACATGGATAGGTGACGTTTCACAGAGTGCTGGAGTAACTCAGCGGGTCAGGCAGCATCTCTGGAGGACATGGATAGGTGACGTTTTGGAACGGGACCCTTTTCTTCAGACCGACCCTTTGTCCCTATCCATGATCTCCAGAGATGCTGCCTGACCCGCTGAGTTACTCCGGCACTTTGTGTCTTTCATCACTGAATACAAACTTGTGATCCAACGCTTCCAGGCTTGGCTCATGTACAAAAGCTAAAAACAAGGAGGAAAATATGACTTTTTGTTTGGCAAATATGATTCATTGATTGGATGGAAAGACACAGGGCGGAAACAGGCCCTTCTGCCCGCCGTGACCAACGCCACCCATCGATCACCCGTTCACACGAGCTCTATGCTATCCCACTCTCTCATCCACTCCCAACACATAAGGGGGCAATTTACAGCCACACGTCTTTGGGAGGCGGGAGGAAACCGGAGAACCCGGAGGAAACCCACGCGGTCACGGTGAGAACGTGCAAATTCCGCACGGACACAGCATCTGTCGTCAGGATCGAACCTGGGTCTCTGGCGCCATGAGGCCGCGGTTCTGCCCGCTGCGCTACCGTGCCAACCGAGTGTGAGATCAGAAGCCACGGTAAAATGGAAGTGGATGGGAATCAGGGGGGAAATGGAGGCAGGTCGGAAAATCATTGTGGCTATTGGTCGGCGTTCCATTATCTCCTGTGGTTTGCTGGCAGATACAGCACGGAAACAGTCCTTTCGGCCCACCAAATCCGCATCGAACAGCAATCCCCCGCACACTAACCCTATCCTATACACACAAGAGATATTTGCACTTATAGAAGTATACAAACCCAAGCCAATTAGCCTACAAACCTGTGCGTCTTTGGAGTGCAGGAGGAAACCGAAGATCTTGGAGAAAGCCCACGCAGGTCACGGGGAGAATGTACAAACTCCGTACTGTCAAGCACCCACAGTCGGGATCGAATCTGGGTCTCTGGCGCTGTAAGGCAGCAACTCTACCGCTGCGCCACCGTGCCGCCCATGGTCAGATGCACTAGGTTTAGACATGAACTGTTTCATATGGCAGGCTTGCCTTCATTAATCAGGGCGTTGAGTACAAGTCACGATGGAACTTTATTGGACTTTGGTCGGGCCGCATTTGGAGTATTGCCTGCAGTTCTGGTCACCTGATTGCAGGAAGGATGTGGGGTCTTTGGAGAGTAGGTTCACCAGAATGATGCCTGGATTAGAGGGCATTAGCTGCAGGGGAGGTTGGACAGACTTGGATTATTGTCTCTGCCTCTTAAACGCCTGTATCATATCTGCCTCCTCCACTACTACCCCAGGCAGCACATCTCCAACCGCCTCCTTTCGACTTTGCAGCTATGCCTTCCAGTCTAGTTCAGTTCAGTTTATTGTCACGTGTGCCGAGGTACAGTGAAAAGCTTTTTGTTGCGTGCTAACCAATCAGCGGAAAGACCATACATGATTACAATCGAGCCATTTACAGTGTATAGATACATGATAAGGGAATAACGTTTAGCACAAGGTAAAGCCAGTAAAGTCCGATCAAAGATAGTCCGAAGGTCCCCAAATGAGGTAGATAGTAGTTCAGGACTGCTTCGTTTATTTTAGTTTAGAGATACAGCGCAGAAACAGGCGCACCTGCCCACCGAATCCGCACCGACTAGCGATGCCCGCACACTAACACTATCCTACACGCACCAAGGACAATTTGCACATACACCAAGCCAATTAACCTACAAACCTGCACGTCTTTGGAGTGTGGGAGGAAACCGAAGATCTCGGAGAAAACCCACGCAGGTCACGGGGAGAACGAACAAACTCCGTACAGACGGCGCCCGTAGTCGGGATCGAACCTGGGTCTCCGGCGCTGCAAGCGCTGTAAGGCAGCAACTCTACCGCTGCGCCACCGTGCGACCGATTGCTCTCTAGTTGCGGTACGATGATTCAGTTACCTGATCCTAGTCTTGGACATCTCTACCCTGGGGAAAAGGCTGTGAATGTCTACGCTATCTATGCCTCTGTTCATTTTATACACTTCTACCCGGGCTCCCGACAGCCTTCGACGAACAATTGCTGTGCCAGAAGACAATGCGACTGCTGTTGAACGTCGAACAACTCAACATTGTCCAGAGAAAACAATGCCAGTTTGTCCAAGCCCGCCTTATGGATAATGTCTTCCAACCCAGACAGTGATTCAATATTAAGTCTGGAAGACGGCAAAGCAGAAGGTGGAAGAGGTGTTGTTCCCTGTAACTCAAAGGCAATGGGAAATAAATGCCTTGCCTGCAACCCCACATGATATAAAACAGCACACTTGTCAATACTACAAGATCAGGAGAAGACAAAAAAGGCCTGTATCTTCATATTTCAATAAGTTCTAGGAGCAGAATGCCATTCAGCCCAACAAGTCTAGTCCACCATTCAATCATGGCTGATCTCTCTCTCCCTCCTAACCCCATTCTCCTGCCTTCTCCCCATAATCCCTGACACCCGTACTAACCAAGAATCTCTGCCTTAAAAATATCCATTGCCTCCTGTGGCAAAGAATTCCACAGATTCACCACCCTCTGACTAAAGAAATTCCTCCTCATCTCCTTCCTGAAGGAACGTCCTTTAATTCTGAGACTATGACCTCTAGTCCTAGATTCTCCCGTGCCAAGTGGAAACATCCTCTCCACATCCACTCTATCCAAGCCTTTCACTCTTTGGTAAGTTTCAATGAGGTCCCCCCTCATCCTTCTAAACTCCAGCGAGTGCAGGCCCAGTGCTGACAAACGCTCATCATAGTTTAACCCACTCATTCCTGGGATCATTCTTGTAAACCTCCTCTGGACCGTCTCCAGGGCCAGCACATCCTTCCTCAGATATGGGGCCTAAAATGGCTCACAATGTTCCAAAAGCCACCTGACCAGCGCCTTGTAGAGCCTCAGCATTACATCCCAGCATTCCACATTCACAATAATAGTCAAGAATCTATGTATCTCAGCTTTAAAAATATCCATTGATGGCCTCCACAGCCTTCTGTGGCAGTGAATTCCACAGATTCACCACCCTCTGACTTAAGGAATTCCTCGTCATCTCCTTTCTCAAGGTACGTACTTTTGTTCTGAGGCTGTGGCCTCTGGTCCTGGACTCTCCCACTAGTGGACACATCCTCTCCACGTCCACTCTGTTAACCCAATCATCCCTGGGGTCATTTATGTTCAGCAGCAAATGAAAATGTGGTGAACTTCCACAGAAGCCGACAGGATGAACGCAAAGTTCTCCCACACAAAGCGTTGCTGCCTCACAGCGCCAGAGACCCGGCTTCCATCCTGACCTCGGGTGCTGTCTGCACGGAGTTTGCACTGGGAGTTTCTCCCTGTAACCTCGTGGGTTTTCTCCAGGTGCTCTGGTTTCCCCCCCACATCCCAAAAACCTGTGTGTTTGTCGGTTAATTGGCTTCTGTGAGCTGTCTCGTGTAGGGGGGTGACGAGAAAGTGGGACAACATAGAAAACTAGAGTGGCGCAGAGGTAGAGTTGCTGCCTCACAGTGCCGGTGACCCGGGTTCGATCCTGACTACGGGTTCGATGATGTCTGGATGGAGTTTGTGCGTTCTCCCCATGACCCGCGTGGGTTTTCTCCGGGTGCTCCGGTTTCCTCCCACATTCCAAAGACGTGCAGGTTAGTACATGAATTGGCTTCTGTAAAATTGTACATTGAAATTGTCACCAGTGTGCGTAGGATAGTGCTAGAATATGGGGTGATGGCCGGCCGGCACGGACTCAGTGGGCTGAAGGGCCTCTTTCCGCACTGTATCTCTAAAATAAAAATCTTATGCAACAAAGATTACTACAACAATGCCCGTGCCAAGTTAAACGAATCTCCCCTGCCCGCACGCGATCCACATCCCTCCATTCCCTGCATATCCATGTGCCTGTCCAAAAGCCTCTTAAACACCACTATCGTATCTCCCTCCACCACCACCCCTGGCAGCGTGTTCCAGGCACCCACCAATGTGTGGAAAGAACTTGCAGTGTTTCCACGTTGTACCGAAGGGCCTGTTTCTGCGCTATATTAAAGGGGTGTGGGTGGTCAGCGTAGACTCGACGGGCCGAAAGGCCTGTTTCTACGCTGCATCTCTAAAGTCTAAAGGGGTATGGGTGGTCACCATGGACTCGGTGGGCCGAAGGGCCTGTTTCTGCGCTGCATCTCTAAAGTCTAAAGGGGTGTGGGTGGTCGGCGTGGACTCGATGGGCCGAAGGGCCTGTTTCTGCGCTGTATTAAAGTCTAAAGGGGTATGGGTGGTCACCGTGGACTCGGTGGGCCGAAGGGCCTGTTTCTGCGCTGTATCTTTGAAGTCTAAAGGGGTATGGGTGGTCGGTGTGGACTCGATGGGCCAAAGGGCCTGTGTCCAAGTTGTGCCGCCATGGGCCAGCTTACCAGAGCCTGATCCGGAGGCATCGTAGTCATCATCGTCAACTGGCCAATTGCCAGACTCCACGGGCTCTCCATTGTCGGCCGCCTGCTCGAGATAAAACTCCTCACGCCAAGGCATCTTGGTCGCCGACACAGACTGCCGCTGGGGAAGGAGGGAGAGCACGATTACCAATCACCAATTCACACCCTTTAAGAACAGGTCCACCCAACCGATTTCCCAGCACCCACGGCTCCAGAGCCTTGCCGGATTATCCGCTTTGCCGTACCGCCAGAGGTCACGGCCTCCGACAGGAGTCCAACGGTGCCGGAACCTTCCGCCTGGGCCGCGGGGGGGCCGCAAAGTCCGGCCTGGGAAGTCGGCAATGGGAACGGAGTTCCAGAGCCACGGTCGCAGTGGGGAATTTGGACCCGACGATCGACCACGGAAGTCCTGATGAGGTGGAGATCGGCCGCCTCACCCGGCCTAGGGGACACCATTTTCGGGGGGAGGATTAAGGGGGGGGGTGGGGGGAGGGCACCAGTTACTGGAAGATCGTGGTGAACCTGCACAGGTACTCTTTTTCAACAAAACACAAAACCACAAATTTGCTTTCTACTTCTTGTATTCACTGGAGTTTAGAAGGATGAGAGGGGATCTTACAGAAACATATAAAATTCTTAAGGGATTGGACAGGCTGGATGCAGGAAAAAATGTTCCCGATGTTGGGGGAGTCGAAAACCAGGGGTCACAGTTTAAGAATAAGGGGTCGGCCATTTAGAACTGAGATGAGGAAAAACTTCTTCACCCAGAGTTGTGAATGTGTGGAATTCTCTGCCACAGAAGGCAGTGGAGGCCAATTCACTGGAGGTTTTCAAGAGCGAGTTAGATTTAGCTCTTGGGGTTAACGGAATCAAGGGATATATGGGGAGAAAGCAGGAACGGGGCACTGATTCTGGATGATCAGCTGCGATCATATTGAATGTCGGTGCTGGCTCGAAGAGCCGAATGGCCTACTCCTGCACCTAGTTTCTATGTTTACTGCCGTATATCAAGAAAATGTGATGACACCTCATTTGGAAAACAATGGTAAAACTGGCAGTACAGTATCACAGCAGGTAGAGCTGATGGCTCTCAGCACCAGAGACCCGGGTTCAATCCCGACTACAGGTGCTGTGTCTGTGTGGATTCTACCGCTGCGCCGCCGTGCCGCCCTCAGTTCGGACTCGATGGGCCGAAGGGCCCGTTTCCACGCTGTATCTCCAGAAACATAGAAACTAGGTGCAGGAGTAGGCCATTCGGCCCTTCGAGCCAGCACTGCCATTCAACATGATCATGGCTGATCATCCAGAATAAGTGCCCCGTTCCTGCCTTCTCCCCATATCCCTTGATTCCGTTAGAGCTAAATCTAACTCTCTCTTGAAAACACCCAGTGAGTTGGCCTCCAATGCCTTCTGCGGCAGAGATTTCCACAGATTCATAACTCTCTGGGTGAATTTTTTTTTCCTCATCTCAGTCCTAAATGGCCTAGCCCTTATTCTTAAACTGTGGCCCCTGGCTCTGGACTCCCCCAACATCGTGAAACATTTTTCCTGCGTTTAGCCTGTCCAATCCCTTAAGAATCTAAATCTAAAACTAAAGGGTTCCAACAGGCACGTGGACAAATGTGCGTGGTTATTTCCGAGGCCCCGGGAGGAGAGAGTTGTTCTCTCACTATCTGCTCGCTGACTTCACTCACATTTTCCCATGCTGTCTTTCTCAGGCCGCTCACCCTCCCACACCAAACCCACAATCTCCAGTCCGTCGGGTAGCTCAACCTCAAGAGTTTAATCGGCATTACAAGCCGTGTCTCGCAGCTCCCACCGTGAGACGAGCCAGCTACTGATGTTCAATGTTAAAGCCAGGAACTGCAGATGGACGTTTACAACAACAACAAAAAAAAGACACTAAATGCTGGAGTAACTTATTGGGTCAGGCGTCATCTCTGGGGGACACGTAGGAAACATAGAGAATCGGTGCAGGAGGAGGCCATTTGGCCCTTTGGGCCAGCACCGCCATTCATTGTGATCATGCTGATCATCCACAATCAGTAACCCGTGCCTGCCTTCTCCCCATATCTCTTGATTCCGCTAGCCCCTAGAGCTCTATCTAACTCTATTTTAAATTCATCCAATGAATTGGCCTCCACTGCCCTCTGTGGCAGAGAATTCCACAGATTCACAACTCTCTGGGTGAAAAAGTTTCTTCTCACCTCAGTTTTAAATGGCCTCCCCTTTATTCTTGGACTTTGGCCCCTGGTTCTGGACTCCCCAAACATTGGGAACATTTTTCCTGCATCTAGCTTGTCCAGTCCTTTCATAATTTCATACGTCTCTAAGATCCCCTCTCATCTTTCTAAACTCCAGTGAATAAACTGCAGATGCTGGTTTACACCAAAGGTAGACACAAAATGCTGGAGTAACTCAGCGGGACAGGCAGCATCTCTGGAGTGAAGGAATGGGCGACGTTTCGGGTCGAGACCCTTTCTCAGACTATCTCTGCCTATCTGTAGAGAACATATTGCGCTTGTAGTTTACAAGCCAACGATATTATCACTGAATGAGATGAGAAAACATTTCTTCACACAGAGAGTGGTGAGTCTGTGGAATTCTCTGCCACAGAAGGTAGTTGAGGCCAGTTCATTGGCTATATTTAAGAGGGAGTTAGATGTGGCCCTTTTTGCTAAAGGGATCAGGGGGTATGGAGAGAAGGCAGGTACAGGCTACTGAGCTGGATGATCAGCCATGATCATATTGAATGGCGGTGCAGGCTCGAAGGGCCGAACGGCCTACTCCTGCACCTATTTTCTATGTCTATGTTTCTATGAAGAATGTTCTAATTGGGCAGCACGGTGGCGCAGCGGCAGAGTTGCTGCCTCACAGTGTCAGACTCCCGGGTTCCATTCTGACTAGGGAGGTGCTGCCTATATGGCGTTTGCACGCTCCCCCCCTGACCGCATCGGTGCTCCTGTATCCTCCCACATCCCAAACTCATGCAGGTCTGTAGGTTAATTGAGTTTGGTGAGCTAGGATATCCTACACACTATCCTAGTGTGCAGGATAGTGCCAGTGGACTCGGTGGGCGGATGGGCCTGTTTCCACGATCAAAAATAAACTAAAAAACAAAACTAAATATCATTCAGACTGTGTCAACGGTATGAAGAAGGGTCCCGACCAGAAACGTCACCGATTGTTTTTCTCCAGAGATGCTGCCTGACCCACTGAGTTACTCCAGCACTTTGGGTCTATCTTTGGTACCAACACGGTGGCGCAGCGGTAGAGTTGCCGCCTTACAGCGAATGCAGTGCCGGAGACTCAGGTTCGATCCTGACTACGGGCGCCGTCTGTACGGAGTTGGTACGTTCTCCCTGTGACCTGCGTGGGTTTTCTCCGAGATCTTCGGTTTCCTCCCACACTCCAACGACGTACAGGTTTGTAGGTTAATTGACTGGGTAAATGTTTTAAAAAAATTGTCCCTAGTATGTGTCGGATAGTGTTAATGTGCTGGGATCGCTGGGCGGCGCGGACCCGGTGGGCCGAAGGGCTTGTTTCCGCACTGTATCTCTAAATCTAAATATTGAATTCTCCAATTTTAGGTAACCTTTATCAACCATCCCCCCCCCCCCTCTCCTTTCTTGCCCTAACCCCCTTCAACCCCACCCACCCTCCTCCCCACCTGGGCCCACACCTATTTCTCCCGTCCCCCTCCACCTACATTCCTTCCTCTAGCTTCACATTTCGTAACTCTTCAATGTTTTTGTCTCACACCTTTTTTTATTAAAACTTCCAGTCTTTGTCCAACCATCTGCCTATCAAACAGCCCCCCTTATCCTCCTATCACTCGCCAGGCTTTGTCCCATCCCTCCTCTAGCTTGCCATGTTCATAAGTGATAGGTGCTGAATTAGGCCATTCGGCCCATCTAGTCTGTCAGGGGTTACGAGGAGAAGGTAGGAGAATGGGGTAGAGAGGGAAAGATAGGTCAGCCGTGATTGAATGGCGGTGTAGACTTGATGGGCCGAATGGCCTAATTCTGCTCCTATCACTTAGAGAACAAGCTACCAGAGGAGGTAGTTGAGGCAGGTATAGTAAAAGCATTTAGAAGAGACTTGAATGGGTACATGGATAATCACATAATTGCTACCACATTCACTGTCCGAAAATAGACACAAAGTGGCTGGAGTAACTCAGCGGATCAGGCAGCATCTCTGGACAAAAAGGGATGGGAGGCGTTTCGAGTCGAGACTCAGTTCTTCAGACTGAGAGTCGTAGAGAGTTATGGGACAAATTAATTCAAGATAGACACAAAATGCTGGAATAACGCTGCTGGACAGGCAGTGGGTCAGTCCGAAGGAGGGTCTCGACCCGAAACATCGCCCATTCCTTCTCTCCAGAGATGCTGCCTGCCCCGCTGAGTTACTCCAGCCTTTTGTGTCTATCTTCGGTTTAAACCGGCATCTACAGTTCCTTCGCACACAAATGAACGAAAGATATGCCTAGATATTGTCCGAAAGACGGCCAAAACTACACATGCCCTTTCTAAAAAAAAGTGCACTTTTTTTGGCACCGTTTGATCCCAAAATATTCAAAGTTAAATTTATCTTTGCAATATTTTAGTACAGTATGAGCTGTTTCGACGCAAATAGCATCATGCAAAAGTTTAACAAATAGTTTGTTCTCTTTGCAAACACCATTACTATTTGTCCTTACAAATGTTGCCGCTATTGAACGCCAATGTGCCGGGGATGAGGCAATGATTAAGGACAATCTATGGTTTGTATCATTGTACTTTGAGCATTCTTTCAAGAGCAATGCAGTCCCAGAGTTACTTTGCTTACAATTCATTTATTATTTGATGACTGGTTCCATCACAGCCTGTACGGAGTTTGTACGTTCTCCCCGTGACCTGCGTGGGTTTTCTCCTAGATCTCCAGTTTCCTCCCACACTCCAAAGACGTACAGGTTTGCAGGTTAATTGGCTGGGCAAATGTAAAAATTGTCCCTAGTGTGTGTAGGATAGTGTTAGTGTGCGGGGATCGCTGGGTGGCACGGACCCGGTGGGCCGAAGGGCCTGTTTCTGCGCTGTATCTCTAAATCTAAAAAAAATCTGGTTTGCCAACTCGAATGCCCAGGAGCGAAGATAACTGCAGAAAGTGCCCGGCCCATCACGGGTACCGACCTCCCCACCATCGAGGGGGTCTCCTATAGGCACTGCCTCAAAAAGGCAGCCAGCATCATCAGAGACCCACACCTCCCTGGCCACACTCTCATTCCAAACCTGCCATCAGGAAGAAGGTACAGGAGCCTGAAAACTGTAACGTCCAGGTTCAGGAACAGCTTCTTCCCTGCAGCCACCGGGGCTGAAGAAGGGTCTCGACCCGAGATGTCACCCATTCCTTCTCTCCGGAGATGCTGGGAATGGGGTGACCTTTCGGGTCAAGACCCTTCTTTTCAGACCGAGAGTCAGGGGAGAGAGAAACGAGAGATATGGAAGGGCAAGGTGTAAAAACGAGAGATCAAAGGGGACACAGTTCAAGGAAAATGTCGGATGGGTCATTGTTAGCTCGGGGACGGAGACAGAAAACGAGGCGGACAAAGATAAAATTTGATCAGGAGGACAGTCAAACTTGTCGGAAAACTAGGATGGGGGGGGGATGGAGAGAGAGAGAAAGTAAGGGTTGCTTGAGGTGGTGTTCCTCCAATTAGCGCTGGGCCTCACTCTGACAATGCAGGAGGCCCAGGACAGAGAGGTCAGTGTGGGAATGGGAGGGGAGGGGGGGTTAAAGTGCTCAGCAGCCCATTCTCCGACGAGAGTTCGGCAACATTTTATTCTACGTTTTCCTTGATCTCCGTCTCCATTGACCCGCGGCCTAACAAAATCCGCACAAACTGACCGCCGCCGTGCAAGTTCACAGTCCTTACAAATGGCCAGTTTGAAAGAACAAATGCTCTCGTTTTCATGAATGGACTGGAGTAACAATGGGCGAATGCTATCGAAATACTTTCATGCCCCAGAATTGAATGACTGGGCAAAGCTGAGGGGAAGCTACAGTGTACGTGGCAGCTGCTTTGAGCAAAAGGCACCTCTTGGTTTTAGTTTTGAAATGTATCAGAGAGTACGAGAATGATCCCAGGAATGAGTGGGTCAACATATCATGAGTGTCTGACAGGGCTGGGACTGAGGTTGCAGTCCCAGAGTTACTTTGCTGAGGTTTACAAGGATGAGGGGGGACCTCATTGAAACATAGGCTTGTATACACTGCAATTTAGAAGGATGAGAGGAGATCTTATCGAAACGTATAAGATTATTAAGGGGTTGGACACGTTAGAGGCAGGAAACATGTTCCCAATGTTGGGGGAAGTCCAGAACCAGGGGCCACAGTTTAAGAATAAGGGGTAGGCCATTTAGAACTGAGATGAGGAAAAAAAATTTCAGTCAGAGAGTTGTGAATCTGTGGAATTCTGTGCCTCAGAAGGCAGTGGAGGGCAATTCTCTGAATGCATTCAAGAGAGAGCTAGATAGAGCTCTTAAGGATAGCGGAGTCAGGGGGGTATGGGGAGAAGGCAGGAACGGGGTACTGATTGAGAATGATCAGCCATGATCACATTGAATGGCGGTGCTGGCTCGAAGGGCTGAATGGCCTCCTCCTGCACCTATTGTCTATTGTCTATTGAATAGTGAAAGGCCTGGATAGAGTGGATGTGGAGAGGATGTTTCCACTGGTGGGAGAGTCTAGGACCAGAGGCCACAGCCTGAGAATTAAAGGACGTTCCTTTAGGAAGATGAAGAGGCAGTGTGGTGAATCTGTGGAATTCATTGCCACAGAAGGCTGTGGAGGCCAACTTAATGGATATTTTTAAGGCAGCGATTGATAGATTCTTGATTAGTACGGGTGGCAGGGGTTAGGGGAAAAGGCAGGAGGATGGGGCTGAAGGGGAGAGATAGATCAGCCATGTTTGAATGGCGGAGTAGACTCGATGAGCCGAAAGGCCGAATTCTGTTCCAATCACTTGATGGGCCGAATGGCCTAATTCTGCTTCTATCACCTATGAATTTGTGAGCTGAGAACCAAGTCCTTGGATCCCCTGAGTTCTCCCTGTGACCGTGTGGGTCTCCTCCGGGTGCTCCGGTTTCCTCCCACATCCCAAAGACGTGCGGGTTTGTAGGTTAATTGGCATCTGTAAAATTGTCCCAAGTGTGTAGGGAGTGGATGAGAAATTGGGATAACATAGACCTGGTGTGAGCGTGCGGTCGCTGGTCGGTGCGGACTTGGTGGGCCCATGTGCCCGTTTCCAAGACGTATATGTAAACTAGTTTAGTTTAGTTTACAGATACATTGTGGAAACAGGCCCTTCTGCCCACCGAGCCCGCACCAACTAGCGATCCCCGCACATTAACACAATCCCACACACACTAGGGACAATTTACACACACAGCAAGCCAATTAACCTACAAACCTGTATGTCATTGGAATGTGGGAGGAAACCGGAGATCTTGGGGAAAACCCACGCCGGTCACGGGGAGAACGTACAAACTCCGCACAGACAGCACCCGTAGTCGGAGTGGAACCCGGATCTCCGGCGCTGTAAAGCAGCAACTCTACCGCTGCGCCACCGTGCTGACTTTTGCAAACCAGATTAGCCAGTCTAGTTTGTCAACGTTGGGCCCTACAATCTATAAACTAAAACAGAGCTAGGAATTCCCTTGGTCGTCTGATCAATAATTATCCCCAAATCACCACTAAAACAAGAATGGATAATCTATCTCACTAATTAACTCATTCCCTGCTGCATCGGGGCGGCGCAGTGGCGCAGCGGTAGAATTGCTGCCTTACAGCGCCAGAGACCCAGGTT